>NW_027125149.1:600000-932500 GCF_022059095.1 Trypanosoma melophagium | reverse complement strand
CCGATAATAATCAGGACAACAATATTTACATCTGTATATACACATAAGACACACCGGAAAAAAAGGCAAGAAGGCCCAGACCCATATATATATATATATATATATATTTATATTTGTACATAGAGAATTAATCGGGTCTATATTATAATGTCTATTTCAGCAACTGTCGCTGCGAGTTGCGCCTATCACCCATCCTTTAGCCCGTCAAAGCATAATAACAGCATCAATACGCAGTCGTTGCAGCTGCAGAAAAAAGAAAAGGATCAAAAATATCATTACCAGAATAAAGATGGTCAACACAGCGATGACAGCTGTCTCCGTGATACCTTCCGCGGTGTTCTCACTACGCCTCTCCTTCCAAAGGAGGATGTAACATTTCTCTTCTCCTCAATGACGTGGAATGTTGATTTGTTGGAAGTGCTGCTAGCAAAAGCACCAAACCCGTTGCATAGTGAGATTAAATCGGAAGAACATAAAAAGATTACAACCGTTATAGAACATCAACCATCACTCTCCGCCGTTGCCGCATTTCCATCACTTGAAGAGGCATTGATGGAAGCCGCTACCACTGCAGCCACCGCAACGGCAAAAAACAACAAAAACAGTCTTCAAAATAATAACAAGAAGAAGAATGGTAATTACAATCGTCGTAGTAAACGACGAAAGGTTAGACGTGGCCGTACAATAGAATTGCGACTTCCATTTGTAACTTCAATTTCAGAGGAACAGGAAGATTTTGGAGATGAAGAGGACGATTATGGGGAACAAGAGGAAATGGAAGTTAAGAAAGATAATACACATGCAGTTACGACAATTTTGCACAATACGTGTGATATGCGACCAATAAAAGAATCATACAGTACGTACACAACAGAAGAGGAAGATTCTGACACTGGATTTGTACCTCATCGTTGTCTTGAAGTGCGAAAAGCCTCTCTTTCCTCTGAATCTCCTGATGTTGGTGTTGTTGTGGCTCCCCTCATCAGTAATATCTCTAAAAACGATGATGTATTTTCTACTGAGATGACCATGAAAAATGAGGGAAAGCATGAATGCTTAAAGAACAACAGCATGCGTGATTTTCTGCGACAGTTTTATCAAAGTTTCCTTCTTGTTGTCGCGGCTCAAGTGAGGCAAGATCAACAGAAGTCGAGTATTTCTCAATCACGTTCCCTCTCTTCACTGGAATATCGTGCACTTTGTTTTGTACGTCATCACATGGTGGCATTTAAAGAACTTGTACGAAACTATGTTATGTGTGGAGAAAAGGAAGCGGAACGCCGTGGAGCACAACCTCTTTTGGTGGATCGTTTTGATTGTGAGAGATTAGTGGGAATAGAAGATTGGGCCCCACCACATGCACAAGTGTATATTGCCGGAAAAGAACCAGCGAGTCAACCTCTACTGCTTGAAATCTTGCACATTACGCGGGTACTGCAGTGTTATGCAGAACCACAAACATTAGTGCAACCACCACATGATAATACTCGCAGTACTCGAAATGCAACTCGGCCAAGAGATATGGCTTCAGATGCATTATATTACTGGCGTCGTTTACTATTAGAGAGACCAAACAGTTGTAATAGCAATAGTATGAGTTGTAATGAAGGAGGAATGACAAATAATCTATTTTTTTCCAATGAGGAGTGGGAGTTTGCCTATGAGCTTTTTACAAATTCTCTCGCTCCACTTGTGTGGACACCATATACTACATTTGGTCCATATATGGTGTATAGCTCGAAATTACCATATACCAATCGAAGTATTACAAAACTTGTTTTACCTGCTGAGGATCGTAACTCCTATGATCTATCAGCACATTTTCAGGAAGGTGTTTTCCGTTTCCTGCACGGTACGCCATTATTTCCTATTGATGAGTTTTCTCAAGATTTCGATATGAATAAGCAAAGGTTTTCTTCTCAGAGTTCTCTATTACACTGTTCTGCGGGTATGCATCGATCAAGTGGTATAGCCATCGCCTACTTGTTGTGGCTTATCGCCTTATCACATGGTAAACTTCCTGCTAAAATAACACCAACAACAACAAAAACAGCAGCAACAGGTGCAGCAGCAGCAGCAATCCAAGTGAATGGAGGCCAACAAGAACAAAAACAAAAACAGCAGAAACAAAATAAAGAACAACGAGCCACTTCATCATATCTTTCTGCTGTATTACGTAACCAGAAGGAGCGTCAAGACGTTCTTGATTCTTCTGTCTCTGCAGGAGCTGCAGTAGGAGCAACAGAAGAAGAACAGGAAGAAGAGAAAATGAATCATCAAGACGCAGCAGGAGCGAATTCTGCGGTTGAAGAAAATATATCTATTGAACGGTCTTGCATTGAACATGTGCGTCAGCAACGTTCTATGGCACTGCCGATTACAGGAGTGCAGCAGCAGTTACTGCACTACGCATGTCATCTTCATTTACATTGATAAAAAAAAATGGAAGAAAAAAAACGTCCGGCGTAGGACCTGTTTATTTTAAAAGAATAACGCAAAATCTAGAAGGGAGAATCTGACAACCTTCACATTATTTATTCTTGGTATTTTCACCTTGTTGACTTTAGGTGAAATTGGAAAAATTATACGAGAAGATGCACGTATTTGAGTTTGTTCTATAAAATGAACAGCGAGCCAAAGAAGGAAAAAAGGATAAGAAAAAATATGTGTATTTGTTGCGATCTCAATTTTTTTTTGTTTTTATTCGAAAGCATTTTATGTTTTTCTGTGCCTATTATATTTTCGGGTTTTTTTCTTGTAAATAAGTGGACAGAGGATTATAGAGAATCCATTGTAGCTTTTCTGAGTGGTATAAAATACAGATATGGGTGCAATGGAGGGTAAGCAGGAAGGGAGAAAAAGAAAAGTGAGTAATAATCATATTTACTTGGTGTGGTGTTTCCCTACCTTCTGCCCATCTTACTCCAACACAAAAATAGGTGTTTCCTTCTTTTATTATTCCGATTTCTAGAAATATATATATATATATATATATATATATATATATTTTTTTTTTTCTTATTTGTTTCCCACTACTTTTTTGTGTTTCTGTGAATTGAACTATATATTGCTTTCGCTCTCTATATATACATATATCTTTCTATCTATCTGCCTATCTACATCTATCTCTATTGTGTCACTGTGTGCTACGTGTATCCACCACAGCAGACAGAAGGTAGTGAAACTAAAGCAGGAGGAACATACGATAAAGAAGAAGAGGAAATAATAACACGAAAATAAAAAAAAAGAGAAAAAAAAAACAGAAATAATAGAAGACCCCAAAAAGGAAAAAGGAAAGAAGAAAAGGAAAAGGAATGGGACGCGACAGTCGTGGGGACCGCTACGGTCGCCGCAACGACACCAGTGACCGCCACGGCAATTCCGAGGGTCCCAGCGGCAGTTCCTCCACGGCTGGAGCGGCGGCTTCCACGCGCTACGGACGCTACGCAGGCACCCGGCGGTCACGATCCCCGCGGAGTTCTCGTCGCGGTGGAAGTGATGAGCGGAACGGCGAGCGGCACCGTCGCAGGCGGCGCTCTGTAAGTGATGAACGGCAACGACGACGTCCAGTAACGAGCAGAAGAGCACCTAGCAAGGAGTCTGTCCGACGTGGGCATCGTAGGTCCCGTTCCCGCTCTTCTTCATCCTCCAGTATTTCGAGAAAGGGAGAAGTTGGTCGTTCACGATTTGAAGAAGTGGATGTGCAGGAGCTGTTGAATCCTGGTATGCAGATGATACCAGGAGGAATGGGAACTCCAGTTTCTCCAGATTTTCTTTTTGCACTTATTAAACAGCAACAGGAGCAACTTCAACACGAGCAAGAATTACAAGAGTTACATGCAGCTGTGGAAGAGGATTATCTGGCTCAAGCTCAAGCTCAAGCCGTATTAGGATCAGTTAGCGAGGCACAGGTTTCTCAAGAACCTTTTAACCCTAGTGGGTATACGGAACAAGAATCGCAACAAGTAGAAGATCAACTAATAGAGGAAGAAGAAAATGGAGAAGTCACAACTCAACCAGCAGTTCCCGTTAAAGTTTTACCATCTGTAGCCGATTTTGTTCCTGTTATTCCAAAGAGTCTACTTAACCTCTTAGGGGCACCACCTAGTAATAATGATACAAGTGGTGCAGGTACTAAAAATGATTCTGCAACAAAAGGTGGTCAGGATGATAATCAGCAAGACGGTGTATTAACAACTACGACAGGAGCATTAGCTGTTCTTCAAGCACCTAAACTTTCACCAGAAGCTGAACGACGTGCACGAGAAGCTCGTCGTGCTCACATTTCCTGCTTTCCACAACATACCTCACGACAAGATTTATTAGACTACTTTACAACTATTATCCCAATGGTACGTCGTGTTAAAGTGCAGCGTGAGATGGATCAACTAGCTGAAAGTTTGGGTGGTGAAAATAATAGTGGTGGTGTTATTGATGAAGGAGAACGACGTGTTATTCCTTCAAATGCGGTAGTAGATGTAGATCGTGTGATTGATCTCGCTGTGAATAGTGCAAAATCGAAACCATTTGCTTTTCTTGAGGTTAACCTCGCTGATCTCGTAACAGAATTGGTAGAAGAATCACAACGCGATCCTGAACGTTTTACTTTTATAGCTGCTGATGGACAATCGTACCCTATTACTATCCGCCGTCCACGCGACTACCAAAGTTTACCAGGCGTAGACCGCAGAAAAGTTGTAATGCTCGGCTTCCCAACCTCATTATCTGCTGAAAAATTAAGAATGGTATTTGAGCAGTTTGGATCTATTCTTGCCTTTGATGTAAAGGCAGGGATGGCCTACGCTGAGTTTGAACGAGAGTCGGATGCGGTTGACTGTGTACGTGATCTGCACGGTGAAACACTCGGTACTCATGTAGTGGTACTATTACCACTTTACGATTGGTTAAAAGTTGTTTGTACGCACGCCGGCATTGACGTCGCACTTGACCCTGACGATCCCGTCTCTGGTGCTTCTTTGCTTGCGAAAGATGCTCAGGCTACAGGGGCCCTTGTTCCTCTTCTTGCTGAAGATCTCGCAAAGGCAGACGAACCGGTAGATCACATGAAGGAACTTGTGGGACTTACTGTACCATTACCAGATGTTGTATTACATTTTGCCAAGACTTTTCCACATTTAACGACATTGTACGGTAGCAGCGTTCCTATTTTTCCTACCCGTGTGTTGGTACTTCTCAATCTATTTGATGAAGAAGAACTTGTGCTTGATGAAACTTATGAGCGTCTTTTAGAAGAAATATCAAGTGAGGTAGAAAAATATGGACGTGTTAAGTTAATTATTGTTCCACGTCGTACACCCCCTCCAATTCCACCAAAACCACCAAAGAGTCTCTTTTCATCTCGTATGAAAACAACAAAAAAGTCTACCACTGCTGGTGGTCGTCAAAATAAAAAGAAAAAAAAAGGTGGGGAGAATGGAGACGAATTGGATATGCCTCTTCCAACACATTCAAATACATCAGGGGGAGGAGAAGGAGTAGGAGAAGAAGGAGGAACTTCAGAGAGTGCTACAGATGGTGTTACAAAACTTGGAATAGGACATGACAGAGGTGGTAGTATTGCTGGTAGCAATGAAGAAGCTGAGGATAGTGATGATGAAGAAGCACGGTATGAAAGAGAAAAGGCGGAATATCTAAAGGCGCGTGAAGCATACACAGATAAATTAATGCACCCTATTTATGGTGGATTCGGTCGTGTATTTGTGGAGTACGAAACAATTGATGAAGCTGCTGAAGCTCAACGCGCAATTGTGGGTCGATTATTTGGTGGGCGCACAGTTGTGACGTCGTTTATGTTTGAAGATGTTTTGCATCCACCCACTGCTGAGGAGGAAGAGATGCAAGCGGAAGAAAAAGTAAAGTTATACCTGGAGACTGTAGGCGCCGATGAAGAAGAAACCAAGGTTCAACATGAAGGAAAGATATCGGACAATAATGATGATGATAAGGATGATGCTTATGATGAGGCTGAGGCAGTATTGGCCGATGAAAAGAAAGAGAAAGAGGTTGATGATTTGGATGTACTGAACTGATTGCGTCGTTTCTTTTAAAGTGAACAAAAAAGAAAAAAAAAGAAGAAGGATTAATCATCTTTTTTTTTTCACCTTTCAAAGGACACAAGTGCATGTGCAAAGAGAGGATATTTTTCATTATACATGGGAAACACACCTATCACAGTATAAGATGAAACGAAGCTAAAAGAAAGAAAAGAGAAATTCCACTCAAGAACGAAATGAAAATCATAAACAAGGACACGTACCACATTTCATTTGAAGCCCGTCCCTCATTTTTCTCATTCTTTGTTTTTTGCTTATTTTTCACCGCTAAAAAATGTTTTTAATTTTCTTTTTTCTTTCTTTGTACTTATTGATTTGGTATGAATATTATATTCTATTGCTCCTTCCGGTGTTTTTTTTCCTTTTTGGTTGGTTTTATCTTTTTTCCTTGTTTTTTTTTGTTTGTTTTTTCTTAAAACCTCTTTCCTAGGGTATAGCAGCAGTCCAAATCAGGAAGACAAAGGAATGTTGTTTGTCCTAACTCGACTTTCATTTGCCCGACGGAGTGTCGTACTATACTTCCTCAGAGAGACCCGCGGTGTGTTAATTGCCCCCACTACAAGTAGTAGTATTAATAATGAGAGTGAGAATAGTGGTGATGTTAAATCACGGTTGCAACATCGTTCACATGGTAAAAGTACTCGAAACAATACATTAAAACGATCTCTGGTTAGCGGTAGGAATAAGGAGAAAATAAAAAAAAAATTATTGAGTGATTTAAATAATGATTCTGAAGTGAAAGCAGGAGATAGAAACTCTATGACTTCTTCAAAAGAAGTTAACACCTTATCTTCTACAGTAATCCCTTCTTCTTCTACTTCCTCTTCAACACATCCGATAACTGACAAGACACTTCAGCTACATCGTCGATTTGCTTCAGAGGTGCAACAAGAAGCTATGCGGGGAGGGGAGACAGTTGCATCAGGTCTTGCTAACGTTGCCCGTGAAAAGATTGAACGACGACGTAAGAAGTGGGCACTGTCGGAAGTGGAGTTTGACTCTGGGATAACGGAACGTCTCTTTCCTGAGATACGCCGTTTAACGGCTCTGCATGAGGTTCACTATGGTGATGCTACAATGCGTGAAGTAGATGCTGTAACGTACTTTTCATCACTTGAAAGGCTTTATGGTGTTTCAGAATCCACAATAGTGAGCGAGGAGGTAGGTACAGAGATGTCACTAACAGATGCTGACTTCTTGGCGTTTGAAAATCAGGATATGAATAATGGAGAGGTATCAATTACAGGAGCAACCTCATCTTCATCTTCATTATCAAAGGTAAAGGCAAAATCAGAATCAAATGATGAGAGTGTTTTACCTGGTGAAGAGGACGAAAAATTTCCAGTGTGTCAAAATTCTAAAAATGAAAATATGGTAGTTGCTCACGGTGTTAGTACACCTTGGTTTGTTCCTCCTGGTGGAATAGTTCGTCTTGAACCAATTCCTCCTTCTGATGCTTTGTGTCTTCTTCAATTTGTTATGCATCTTCGTCAACAAACACCACAACAATTACCTTTAAATATTTCTCAACGAATGAAGTTAACTGAAGCTTCAGAAGTTGAAGAAGTAAAAGCTCAAAAGGGCAATTACAAACCTCTTTCTTTGGAAGATGTATTATTATATCTTGATACTGCACCTCCACCTATACTTGGATTTACTGAAAATCTTCCACCAACCAAAAGTCCAGCTTTTATTTTTGTTCTTTATACTGAGAATGTTTCTTTACAAAATGCTATTGGACATATGGCAGCCCTTTTCAGTATTCCTCAACGAGCTTTTTATACTTGTACTGCAGTATCTAAAATGTCATGTGGTACAGTTCTTTGTGCGGTAGCCCCCAATCATTTACAGCGTGAGCATTTACTGTTACTGAACACTATGCGACACCCTGGTTTCGTCCTCCGTGTTGGATCTATTCGTACTGTAGAAGATGAGAAGCTCCGTGCAGAACTCTTTGGTGAACTTGCACGTTGGCAGCCTCTACATGAGGTGGAACTCCTCCTCCGTCGTGTGAGTTGTGGCAGTCGTGAAGAGTTGGAACATCGTCTAGGTGCCGTGCGGGCTGTCGGTGCGGTGTTCTTCTGCGCCAACCGCGAAGCCTCACTCGCGCGGGCCGCCACGGATGTATTGCACGGCTTTTACAAATCGGCGCTCCTCAACGCCCTGCACCGCCGCAACGCACCACTCGCACTGCGTCAATTCATCACGCGGCCGAATGTCATCGCCGCCGCTCGTGCACGCCGCGCGACCACAGACGCCACCGTGCGGGAGGCATTGCGAAGTTACATCCGCGCTAACGGGGACTGGGCGGTGGCGGTGCAACGACTGCCGTATGTCTGGCGACGGCGGTGGTTAAATGCGCTTCGATGTGCGGTGTGGAATATAATGGCGTCACGGCGACTGCGGATTGGTGGAAGACGTGTGTTGGTGGGTGATGTTGTGTTGCGTCCGCAATTCCGCGAGGATGCACAGCGGCGTATGTTGGCCACAGTGAAGGCGGAACATGTCATGGTTGTATCGAGTGAGGTGGAGGCGGCGGAATTTAGTGTGGAGGATGTGTTTATTCCATTTCTACGTGGTGTCTTTCCACAGGAACTGTTTGCACCAGAGGAAACAAATCACCCTATTATGACTCAAACCAATATGCTTGCCTTGCTTCGTGAGGCACACGCGCCGCAATTACTTCTTGGTATGAGTGATTCGTGTCGTCAGTTACTTGATGTACGTAGTGAGGCATCACCATTGCTATTCCGTCGATTTATGATGCGACCTATTGCAATGAAGTTTACAATACTAGAAGATAAGGCACCAATTAAATCTATTCATTTTGATGCTGCACGTATACTTGGAAATGATCGATTAGCTCTACAGCACTCAATACTACCCAGTACAATGAAAAGAGATGACGTTTTAAGTTCTTTATCATCAGTATCCACAAAAACGGCAGCACCAAAGGGAGAAGGAGGAGGAGAAGGAGAAGGAGAAGGAGAAGGAGAAGGAGAAGGAGAAGAAGAAAAAAGCTCAGAACTTGAACTCCCTTCACAATCAATGCTTTTAAAACAAAGTTTAATTTTAGAGAGAACAACAATTGGGGCTCGTCTTTCATCTGGATTACTTGCTGAAGAGTTTTTTTCACCTCCTGCACGTGATGATTATGTTGCTCTTGGTCACGTTAAACGTCACCTACAGGGAAACCTTGTTCATGCCGCCCCTAATACCCCGGATGAGGCTCTAAAAACTGTTGATCGCCTTTTTACTATTCACATTCACGCTGTTGTTCGTAATGGAGTAGCTGCACTTGGACATTTATTGCGTGAATACTTTATTCTTACTGGAATAGAACGAGAAGAAGATAGCGCCTTACAACACAAGGTTCATCGTATGCGTCGAGAACTTGATAATGAGACGTCACGACTAACGGCACCATTTTTTTGTCAGGCATGCTACTGTCGTGATCATGACGTATTAGATACCTGTGCAGAATATCTTTTTAAACGTAACAGACACATTGGTAGTAAAAGACGTGAAGAGGCACTGCAACAGTTGGCCGCATCTGATTCCTTGCTATTGCCACATTCAGCTTTAAAGAGTGGAAATATTTTGGGAAATTCTATATTGACTAATAAAGAAGGCAATGAGGTGGTATTAGAGCTATATTTACGCTTGCGTCGTCGTTCTGAAGAGCAGAGATGGGGTGTACATCTTACTAGTGCTCTTTGTCTTTCAGCTGTGGATGATGTAAGTATATTAGTAGAGGCTCAAGTACGATTTGGTGGAACTCTTGCAGGTAATATTGCTGCACAAAAAAATTTTTGGAAAGCTTGGTTATTGCCAAAACAAGATATTTCTAGTGAAGAAAATGATAGAGAGTTACAATTAGCTGCTTTGCGTCTGTTTATAACAAGGGCAGTAACTGGAATGGATTCTTTATCTACGAACGGTGATTTAGATGATGTTATATCCATGTCGTCTAGTAGTAGTGGTAGTAATGACAAATTGCTTCTTCCTAGAATTCATGAAGTATTTACGGAATCATCATCAGCTAGTTCCACTTGTACTAACTCGGAAGTATCAAAGCCAACAGATTTACGTACAGTGCTTCTTCGGTGTAAATGGATGCTGACGAGTATTAATAACACAGCTGTTTCTGGTCGTCGTCAAGTGGCAGCTACATTTGTTGGACTGGGAAAGCGACGAGAAGTACGTTTGCAGTTTAAAGCAGTTGTGGAGAGGAGTAGTGAATGTCTTAGTAGTGGCGTTAATGACCCTCAACTCCAAAGCCTTCAGTACCTACCGCCTACTATGGAATTGATGCTCACTAAAAATAATAGCAATAATAATAATAATAATAATAATAATAAGGTGGGTGAAAAGAAAACTGGATGGGGACTGAAGATTGATAGGGATTCTCTCGTAGTTTTAAACCTATCCAATCTACTACAGAATAATGAATTATCGGGAGTTGTAGCTACTGTTAAACCAAAACTTACATTAGCAACAAAGGATGAAGAAGAATCGATTAATGGGAAATATATACTGCGCTCGGTTAATGGTATTTCTGTCTCTTCTCAGAGTGATGTGGTTAAATCCTTAAAGAAAAAAATAGGAGATGGAAAAATAGTCGAGACGCTTCGTCTTCAATTAGAGTTACTTCTTAGTAAACATGAAGAAGAATCTACTCTGACGCAGAGTTTACCTTTGATAAAAGATGAAAAGGAGGTTTCCTTCCCATCAGGTGCGTTTTCCGGTACTAATATTACTAGTGCTAGTACTAGAGTGGAAAATGAATCTCATAATAAGAGTAGAAATGAAAATGACACAATAATAACCCAAGGAGATGAAAAAAGTGAAAATATGCCGCCACCATGCAGTTCACAGTGTACTCCATTGAATAGAGAACAACAGAAGCGTAGTGTTGTAACTATTGTGGTGAATCGTACTGCTGATGCCCCAGCTGGACGATGGGGAATACGTGTACAAAGTGGTACACTTCGTTTGCAATATCTTCAGCATAATAATCACTTTTCATTTCAAGTATATGCTGCAAAGCAACAACAAGCGGTGCGTATTGCAGATACTTTACGTTTTAATAATATACAACGAAAGAAAAATAATGAAGAAAAAGTAGAAAATGAAACAAATTTACCAAGTGTAGCTCCTGCCTTTTATTCTCATTTTGTGTATATGATAATTGGTGTAAATTATCGACGTGTTTGTAATGTTGATGAACTTCGTACATCTCTTGCCGCTGCTGCTGCTCACGCATCCGGTGAGTCTGTTGTTCTGCAAGTGCGTCAGTACCGTCTTGCACAGATTGCTATTACAATTGAACGACGTGTTGTGAGTGGTGATGATTCCATGCTTGAACCCGTTGGTTTACGCCTCTCACGTGAAATGGTGATTGAATCTGTTACTGCTGGAAGTCCTATGGCACGGGCTATTATGACTGCCACCAATGAAGGCTGTTCGCTACGCCGTCTAGTGAGTGAAGAACCCCAAAGAATGAAAGAAGAAAAAGAAGAAGATATAAATAAGAAAGAAGGAACTTCTCAAGTGTCGACATTACCTGGAGACGTTAACCCACCGAAAACCACTCAATGGAAGTTTGACCTTGATGAAGACACAGAGCAAGATTCAACCAAAACAACTGCAGTAATGGAAGAAGTAGAAGGAAAAAGAGTAGCCGAGGGAAACTTGAACACGGCAGGTTCGGCATTTACATTGGAGTCTTATGCATATTGGAACATGGTGGATGGTGTCGCACTCGCTGAAGTCTGCGGAAAAGAAAAAGCAACAGAAGCCGCGGCAGAAAGATTTGTGTGGCGTGTGACGTACTCCGTGCGGGCAGGACCGCTGCGTTCACCGCATGATGTGGCGCGTGCACTCGCTGGAGATGTGAAGGAAGAAACTTTGTTTTTGCAACAGTGCGTGGTGGAATAATTGAAAAGGCTAAATTTTTCTGAAACAAGGGGAGCGGAGAGAGAGGGAGAGAGAGAGTTGGATACACTACTGCCTCTATTTGAGTTTGTTTGTTTATTCTTGCTGTTGTTGTTTTTGTTGTATGTGTATGTGTACGTGTGTTTACTTCAATCTTTTGCTGGAATGTTTTTCACCCGGGATAAAAGCAGAAGAATAAATAGGCAGGTCATGGGATCTTGTTGTTCCCATGAGTGCTCTTCACATACAAATATAAATATACACACATATACATGGATGCGTACGAATGGTTATTCGAAATCATAAATTCAGTGAGGTGTGTATTATTCCTTTTTTTTTTGCTAAGGAATGCACATACTTTTTATTATCCTCTCTTGGTGAAGCATATGTAAGTGGCTGAGAAAAAAGAAAAGATTATGAGGAGGAGAAGGCGAGTAAGCGAATAAATGAGCTTATTATGACTTAAAATATACACATGATTATTATTATTGTTATTATGATTGGTAGTACTCGTTTGAGATCTTTTTTTTTTTTTGAAGTCTTTCTTTCTTTTTTTTTTGCTTTCTTAACGTGTAAAAAATGATGCTTTAATTATTCTTGTTTTCCTCTTTTTTTTTATATGTATATACATATTATTTTTTCGACACAAAAACGATGATGTTAGAAACCTCTTTTTTTATTAGTTTAGAAGGGAATATACCATATCAGATTTTCTTTAATCATACGGAGTGAGAGCATTATCAGTCGTAGATATGCAGCAAAACTCTGCTCCTCTGATGTCCAATGAGCGAAGAGACTTGGTACAAGAAGTTATTAACAAAACTGTGCTTAGAAATAGCACTCAGGAACGTCTTCGTAACCTTGTTCAAGAACTAAAAACACAACAAGAAGAATTGGAGTATGTGCAAGATCAAATCAGTGCTCTTATGAGCATCGGTCACTTTGTTGGTGAAATTCTTCGTCAAGTGGATGATGAACGCTTTATTGTACAAAGTGTTTCAGGAGCTCGTCATCTTGTTGGATATAAAAAGAGTATTAGACCAGAAAGATTAAAATTTGGCGTTCGTGTTGCTCTGGAAATTACTACTTTGACAATTGTTAAGGTATTACCGCGTGAGGTAGATCCACAAGTTTATAGTATGCAATTTATGGGAGATGAAAAGAATGTTTCTTTTCAAGAAATTGGAGGTCTTCAAGAGCAAATGCGACAGATGCGTGAAGTGGTAGAACTTCCACTTACAAACCCTGAACTTTTTGTACGTGTTGGTATTTCACCACCGAAGGGAGTTTTACTATATGGACCTCCAGGAACAGGTAAGACACTACTTGCCAAAGCTATTGCCTCCAATGTGGATGCCGCCTTTTTAAAAGTTGTGGCATCATCTATTGTGGATAAATACATTGGTGAATCTGCTCGTGTGGTTCGAGAGATGTTCGCCTACGCACGTGAACATGAACCGTGTATTATCTTCATTGATGAAGTGGATGCAATAGGTGGAAAACGTATTGAGGGAACCTCCTCTGATCGTGAAATTCAACGTACGCTGATGGAATTACTGCATCAAATGGACGGTTTTGAGAAACTCGGAAAAGTGAAAGTTATCATGGCAACCAACAGACCAGACACTCTCGACTCTGCCCTCATGCGCCCGGGTCGACTGGACCGAAAGATAGAGATTGGTCTCCCAAATGAGGCTGGCAGACTTGATGTACTGAAGATACACTCTTCAAAGCTGAGTAAGCAGGGCGACATTGATTATGATTCAATGGTGAAACTTTCAGAGGGATTTAACGGTGCCGATCTTCGTAATGTGTGTACTGAGGCGGGTATGTTCGCCCTCCGTGCGGGTAGGGATTATGTGATTAATGAAGATTTCAACAAGGCAACACGAAAGGTTGCGGACATGAAGAAACTTGAGGGGGCCCCACACAGGTACTCTGAGCAGTAAAATTGAAAAAGCGGGAGAAGGAAAAAAAAAAAGGAGGGATCGGCAGTAGTGGTGGGAAGGAGTCCAAAAAAAAAAGAAAAAAGGAAAAAGGAAAAAGGAAAAAAAAGAACATGTAGAAGAAGGCGGTGAGTTAGCGATTATCAAATCGGAAAGTTGGATACCAGAAGTGAAGAAAAAAAAAGAGGAGGAAAATATTGAAAGGAAAGTAAGGAAGGATGAAGAGGAGAGAAAGTTTGTGTGAATATGTATTTGTGCCTGTAGTTGAGAGAGGATGAGTAAACAGAAAGAGTAGGTGATATATAGCTGCATGTGGCTTTGACTTTTCCTTTTTCTTCATGCTATTGCAAAAAGAAAAAAAACACCATTTGGTTATTGAGTTTACTGCCTTTTGTTATTGTTGGAGTATTTTTTGGTTCTCTCAATTCTCTCCCGTTTAATTTTAATGTTTCCTCTCTTTAAGCTTTCTTTTTTCTTATTTTCTAAACAATTGCTGTTACTGCTTTTTTTTATTATTTTATTATTTTTTTTTTACGATTTCTTTCATTTGTAATAGGTATGACTACTCTATTTACATTGTCAGAGGGGGTTAAAAAATCATGCGGTTTTGGTTATGTATGTCGTAAATGTGTCCGCAAAAATGTTTATTTTTCATGGGTAATTTTTATTTTTCTAGCGGTAGTGAACTTTTTTCATACTGCTGAGGCATTAGAGGTTCCTGTTCTAAAGGAAGGTCAAGCAACTTTTGAACTTTCACCGTTGCCAGCATCACCGTACTCGGTTCCACATGGCGCATTAAAGAACTATGCCTTTATACTAAATGACGGTGGAACTCCTTTTTCAATGGATCGTAACGGTCGTATTTTGCTTGAAGTACGTTCATCAAGCTTTAACATAGCTGATTATACTAGATACATTGTAAACTTTATGTTTCCTGCAATTTTAGGGGAAAAAATGCACCGTAAATTGTTTTTTATGTTGACACAATCACGATTATATTGCCTTTATTTACACTCACTATGTGCTTCTCCTCGTAATGCTACATCAGAAGATATTGTTATGGATTCAACCTTTATGGAGTTGGAGACAAAACTTTTAGTAAAGATTTTTGAATTTTCTCAATGGCAACATATTTTAAAACGTTTATCGGAGGCTGAAAATATCCACGGTGATGGTGAAGACGTCTCTGTTGAAGGAGATCAAACGACACTACATCAATCTTTTGGTGGAGCAGCAGCTATATTATGTAGCGTTCCCGCAGTACATACAATTTTTATAGAGGATATTAATGCTGTTAGCTCTACAGTTAATGTTTGGGTTTCAGAACATCAAATGCGTATGATTGCGGTTCTTATACAATGCAGCAATATTCCTCTAACTGTTGGAATTTCATTTAAAATGTTTAACGATCATGGAAAAGGTAGTCTTGAGTATTTTTCTACAGAGATAGTATATATGATATTTTTCGTAGCATATTTTTTACTACTGAGTGCTCTTCTTATGCTAATTTTGCCATGTTGCTGCTCATATCGTTACGGTGTTTCTACACAGAGGACCCATTCTAGGGAAGAAAAAGAACAAGAAAATACCACCAATAGCAGTAATACCAGTACTGGAGCTGGTAAGAGGGTTGAAAATAGAAGTGGCACATCGGTAGGCAAAAGAGATGTAAATAGAGTGAATTTGCGTGAACAGAATAATAGTAGAGATGATACGACAAATAATACCCTATGGAGCACCGATGAACGCAATGAGAACAATAATGAAATAGAAGGACAATCTGGACGTCATTCTATTTTTCGTAAGAAAATACCAAACATTTGTGGAAGTCACATGTTCATTCTATACCCTACACTACAATGGCTGGTTCTTGTCTGTCTATTCGTAAGAATGATTGTATGTGCTCTACGAATAGCCCAATATCATGGTCTTGCCATGTCAGCGAATGCAACCCCAAATGGTAGTATTGGAATTCCTGCAGTTGTCCTTTCTGTTTCTACACGCACTGCGATATTTGCTATGCAGCAGTTTGTTTGTATAGGATGGGGATGTGCCTATAAGTCTCCTCCCACAAACAAAACTGTTGTTGCTTCATTAGCTTCTATTATAGGATTCTCCGTTTTCGTAGTTGTAAGTACCTGTGAAGGCAGTACTATGATAATAACACTTGCTGGGTTGGATGGTTTTTTACCTTCATCTATGATTCGTTGCGTAACTATACGTATTGTTCGTATCACTGTTGATTTACTTGGGAGTTTGTTAAATTTTTTCCAATTAACAACTCTTATGTCAACCATAGGCCGGGCTGCTTTATCAGATCAATTTTCTGGGAAAGCTAGTGTATTAAATGAGAATATGCTACTTTATTTGCGTTATCGTGGGATGTGTGTTCCATATGCTCTTGGAATTATTGTTCCTCAGATCTTGTTCATTATCTATTCTGAGAGCAGTTTGTCCTTTGATGATTTTTATATTGAAACTGCAGTATTGGAATTTCTACAATGGTACCCATTGGTTTTTGTCCTCTTGTTTTTGCGAAAAGAACCCATGTTTTATTGATTGTCAAGACAAAATAATAATCGTAAAGAAATAGTTTGACAGTATAGCATGAATATAAATGCTGAGGGTTATTTTGTAGGGCTGTACTGTTGTGTGTTATTATTATTTCTCTTTTTTTTTTTTTTTTGTGTGTGTGTCCATCATAAATGATCTTCTTCATACATCTTTCCAAAGTTTCGAACGAATGGGATATATTGAGTCTCTTTTTCACTTTTATTTTGGTTTTTTTACTTTTTTTTTACTACTATTATTTCTTTTGGTTTATACAGCAACTACATACCATCCATCAGCAATAAAAAGAAAAAAAATGCAAGTTGAAGTTCCAGAGTATGGCTCTGCAGATGTGTTTCGTCTCAGCTCCCTTAATCCAGACACAATCCAATTGGCAGAAGACGAGGTGCTCGTGCAGAACACATACGCCGGCGTGAACTTCATCGACACGTATTTCCGCTCCGGCCTCTACAAGAAGTCGCACTTGCCGTTTGTCCCCGGCGAGGAGGGGGCCGGCGGAGTCGTGCGGGTCGGGGCCGCCGTGCAGACCCTCCGGGCGGGACAACGCGTGATGTATTTTGGCAGCCAGTCGGGGTCGTACGCCACACACACCGTCGTGAAGGCAGCGCAGGCAAATGTCCTGCCGGACGGCGTTGATGATAAAACCGCCGCGGCCATTTGCTGCCAGGGATTAACCGCGCATTATCTCACGCATGACAGTTACGTCTGCGGCCCAAACTCGCGGGTTCTCGTGCACGCCGCAGCGGGCGGTACGGGACTGCTGGTGTGTCAATTAGCGAAACTGCGCGGCGCGGTGGTTGTGGGGGTCTGCGGCAACGGCGAAAAGGCGGAAATCGCCCGTCGTGTTGGTCACGCCGATCACGTTATTGATTCCAGCACCACAATGGACTGGGCAGCCGCAGCGCGTTTAATTTTCCCGGACGGCTTTGATGCTGTATACGACGGTGTTGGACGTTCAACGTTTGACGGCAGTCTTTCAGTCCTGCGACCACGCGGTTATATGATTTCTTTTGGAAATGCCAGCGGTGCGGTGGAGGGCGTCACACCACTGCGTCTCATGCAGGCAGGGAGTGTCTATTTGCAGCGTCCGACATTGTCGGATTACATACGAGATCCTGAAGAGAAGAGAAGGCGTCTTGATGAACTCTGGGGGTTGATCAGGGAGAATAAATTGCAACTCACATGTGGCCGAGAGTTCCCTCTCAAAGCTGCTGCAGATGCACACAAGTATTTGGAAAGCCGTCAGTCAACAGGTAAAATCCTCCTGCAATGCAACTCAACAGAGTGATTTACTCTGTAGGACTGACTATATGCTTATATATATGTACAGGGTGTGGTGTAGTTGAGGGAAGCGTGGTAAGTGGGTTAAAACGCTCTTAGCACCTCTTTTTTTTTTTTTTCGTCAAAGAACAGAGACGTATTTGTAGAAAACGGTTTTTTTTTTCTTTCGAGACTCTTTACGATTTGCGATTGTTGTTTCTTTTTTTAGAAATAAATAGTAAATCATTCATATTTTTTTGCTTTTTGCTTTTATATTTCTTGTGATTTCTTTTTTTTTGTATCGATCTGGTGTATGCATTATGGAATTATTCTCTTTTCTGCGTTTCACTTAACTATAGATCCTATAGATGCAGTTTCATTTAATCATTGTTTTTTTTTTTTCTTGGCATTCTTTCGTCCTTTATATTTATTTATTTACCTATTTTAATTCTTATTTAAAGAGAGGATTGCTGGGGAATATATATAGTTTTCTGGGACCATCCAAACAAAAAAAAAACAGGTGGGGGGGAAGAGCATTTCTCATTGAATTCTTTAGTTATAAAACACCAGACATAGAGCATACGTATTGTTTAAAAAGGCAAAATAAGGAAAAGGGAAAAAAGAAGCGAAACAAAAACGAGTAATAATAATAAAAAAAACAATAACGGGAATGACGGAAAGACCAGATCTTTCTCCTTCATTGGAAAGTACTCCTGATGACTGGGAGCTTGTTGAGGCATCAGAAATGAATCTTTTAGTAGGAGCAACAATAACAGAGAAAAGCGATACGAGGGACGATCTCATTAAGGGCACCTATTTTGTGACAACAGTTGAAAATAAAGAAAAGGTTTCAGAAGAATTATCTGGCGTAAAGACAGAAATCCAGGAAGGAGAAAAAATGATAAATCCTTCTTCATCTGATATTCCTCTGCCTGAGTCTAAACAACGGTGCCATCAATTGCATGACAGCTCCAGTATTGATAATGAAGGATCTATCCCGAGTTCCAGGTCTTTATTGCGTGACAGGACACGATCTTGTGCCACAGTCGCGGAAGAAATTTTTACGCGACAATTCAAAGATGACGAAGATGGACAATTTGTTTCATTTTCGTCGACATTTCATACAGAATCTAATGCGGATAAACCCTATGATGATGAAAATGAGGATTTTATTCCCTATGGCTGGACCTTCGGTATCAGCCCTTTTGGCTCAAATTATGATAATAATTACTCTGCTGACTGTAAGGAAGTTATCCGTTGTTTGGGAATATGTTGTTGGGATTTTATCTTTTATATGTTGCAGCAAACGGATACCGTTAATAAGTGGCTATTACTGATATCAGCAGCATCTTTGACCATGTGGTTCGCTACATGGATTTCTTATAGGCCACAAGAGGCTAATACCTGTAGTGTTGTGAATATTGTTGTTAAAGGGGCTAGAATTACACAAATACTACTATTTGGTGTAGGACCCCCACTTCTCATTCTAGAGATGTTGTTACGATTGCGATTGTTTGCTCCAACAGTAATTAAACCAGTTTGGAGTGAGACGATGGAAAAAGAAAACCCTGAGGAAAATAATAATAATGACAATAATAATAGTAAAGATGGAATGCAGAACCAACCTGAAACGTCTTCACGTATAGGAAAAACTGATATTACGATGCTCCAAAGTTGTTTTTTCTACCCTAGAGAAAGCAATGAAAATAATGAAGATGGTCCGAATGAAGAAGGCGGTATACACATAAAAAATTCATCAGAACTGGTAATTCGATTGGGCTCAGTTACGTTGTTGTGCATAAGTGTTGGAGCGATAACTCAATCTGTTATAATTTACTGCTCGTGATATATTGGAGTGGGATGGAATATTCTAGGAAGGGGAAAACCTATTGAACAGAACGAAATTAATTTACACGGTCAATACGTGTTTCCTTTATTGCCTGCAGAGTGCGTGTAGAAAAAAAAAGTAGAGAAAGATAACTGTGGGAATGTTGTATTCTCTATTTTTGTTGTCTGTTTTTTTTTTCTTTGTTTGTATTCTACATTGCCGCACAAGGAAAACTTATGTGTGTCTTTGTGTTTTTTTTTTTCGCTTTTTTATTTCCTTTTTATGGTGTG
This sequence comes from Trypanosoma melophagium, assembly GCF_022059095.1. Lineage (NCBI taxonomy): Eukaryota > Euglenozoa > Kinetoplastea > Trypanosomatida > Trypanosomatidae > Trypanosoma > Trypanosoma melophagium. The sequence goes on along the minus strand of NW_027125149.1, from coordinate 912,594 downwards.
AAGGAGGGACGAATGAAAAAAAAAAGAGTGAGATAGAATAAAGTATTTAAAAGTGGATTTTTTCTGTTTTTTTTTGCTTTTCTTTATTGCAATATTTCAAATAATACACACGACACTGTTTTTGGTTTTTTCCTTCCCCAAGTCTTACGCCACGTGCCACGTGTTTGTGTATGTGTGTGTATTTTTTTTCTTTTTTTTTGGGGAGTGTGTTTCAGTTGGAGAGAGATTGAAGAAAGGTTAAAATTCAAAAGAATGAAATTAGTGAAAAAAAAAAAAAGGAAATCGGATAATAATAACAAAAAAGTCTTGTAAGAGATATTTTCGTGAAATTTGCTCGGGTCAACATTAAGGAATCAATAAGCGAAAGAAAACACTAAGAAGTGGGGTATGGAGTAAGTTGATTGAATTGAGGAAGACAGGTTTTTGCTTTTCTTTCTTTGGTAAAAGACCAAGTGGTAGGGAACCTTAGTAGTGAGCAAGGCATATATTTTATGCAAACGTATATATATGTATATATTTATATATACACTTCCAAGCTTTATAATATCAGAAGAAAAGATATGCACAGATGATTAACGTGTTAAGTGTGATTGAATGAGTTTTTCAGTTGACGTGCAAGCATCGGGGTTGGAAATGACCGAAGTTATACGGGAAAAAATATTGTTTGAGTAGAGATGAGTATGGTGTCGTTAGTTTAGGTGTGTGTTTTTTTTTCTTTTTACTATTCCTGATTTTTGAACATATGCATCTGCACTTGGTGTGATGAATCAACATTGTGTGCATGATGCATGATGAATACCAATATTATAGTGGCAATTACAATCCTGCGTTAAGGCACAAGTTACTAAATTTCAACGGAGAATATAGTAAGAACAGTTCTTTTTTTCTTGTTGTTGTAGTTGTTTTTTTTGCTTTTTCCGACGTTCAAGGTGTTCAGATACAAACAGTATTCAAGTGTTATCACTCTTTTATTCATTAATTCCACGTCATGTTCGACATTCCATTAACAAATATAACCTGTTTTGGTGGGTATGGGTGTGTTTTGGTTCATTTTGTTTTCGTTTTCTTCTTCTTTTGAGCCCTTATGGTGACAACAAATAAGGTTTTCTTTTTTTTCTTTTTTGTTGCTTTTCGTTTTACTGCGTTAAATCGACAATATTGGTATGACAGCCTCATTATATTCTCATTCGTTTTAAGTGGTGCAGAGGTTTTTCTTCTTGGTTTCACTAATTATGAAAATAATGTAAAAGATATAAGAGGTTAATATTTCTTGTGTTTGTTATTTTAATTTTCTTTCCTTCCTCTTGCTTAGACGTGTAGATTACGCGCAACTGGAAAGAGAGAACTATTCTCTATTTATCACTCTCTGTGAAAATAGAGAGAAGGAGAGAAAGACTAGCAAAACAGAAACAAGAAGGAAAGTAACGTGTAGTAAATTAGATAAAAATGAAGTTGTTGAAGTTTATTAATTGTGACGCCCCGCGTGTTGCCGCTGATGCCTTTGAAGTATTAGTGGAAGAAGAGCGAATTCGTGTCACCCCCAATTCACCTACTGCCAATCGGCGGAATGGGAATAGCAAAGAGTCGGTGCAGAGCTGGCGGATGATTGGCTCCACCGCCTCCACCACCGGCTGTTATTGGTTATTAAACGACGATAACACACCTATTGGTCCAATTGATGAAGTGATGCTTGCCACACGCGACGACACACCCAATGTGCACACTAATAATAACCATCATATGAATCATGATAATAACAAGAGAACTCCCACCGGGGTTGAGGAGTCTCACGTGGATGGAGTGGATTTACGCAGTAAAATGGGCCGCCAGCTGCAGCGCACGCGCGAGGAGTACGGCCAGACCTTCAAGACGGCCGCGAAGAATGCCGCGCTGCTGATGGACGCGGAGCGGCTGAAGGCGGGGCGCGAGGAGAAGGCGAAGTTGGAGCGGAAGCGGGTCGTCGATGCGATTGAGAATGGCGAGGAGCCCGCGCGTAAGACCCGCGTGAAGACAGAGGGGGGCAGCTCAAAGCGGAAGTGAGGGTGATGGATCTAAAGAGAAGAAGAGAGGCAAAAAAAAAAAAAAAAGAAACGAAAAGAAAGTAAAAACAAGAAAAAGAAACCATGTGGAATATATGATAAAAAGGAATGAAAGAAGAAAAAAAAAAAATGGAGGTGAGGCACAAAGGTTAGAAGGTTAAACGCAAGAATAATTAAAGGATCATTGGCGTTTTTTTTTTTTTTGTATTTATCTTTGTCTGTTTGTGTGTTGATGAAGAGAGATGAGCATACCACCGTTGAGTCGTTTTTTTAACGTTGTACGTGTAAATTGTCCCGCATGACAAGGGCAAAAATAATTATTTTCTTTTTAAAAGAGATTGAAGCTATTGCCGGACCTCTTAATAAATCCTACAAAAAAAAAGATAAAAAGAGAGAATTCTGGTGAAGTAGTTGAGTATTGAAAAAGAAAAGAAAAGAAACTCTTAAAGAAAGAGCATTCTTCGCATATTTTTTTCTCATTGATATAATGATTCGCATGTACCTTATTCCTCTTATGGACCATATGAATGTTCTTTTTTTTTTCCTTTTTTTTCGTCAATTGAGAATAGACGAGAAGTGAAATCAAAAGAGAAAATAAGAAAAAAAAATGGCCTCCATAAATCGTAGGAATGTTGAATTAAATCTCACATTTCAGTCCGAGATGGCAGAGTACTTACCCGGTGATGTTCTCACCGGTGTAATTAAATTAAAACTAAGTAAGGAATTTTCACTCCGTGCCATTCGACTGCGTATTCGTAGTGAAGAGTACGCAAGAGTTGGTGTAGGCGCTTCACCCGTTACTGGCAGTCGTATACACTATGATAAGATTTACACTTTTGCACGAGAGTTACGCAAGGATGAGTCTCCTATTAATGCATCACTTTTGCTTGCTGAGACTGGAGATGGGGCAGAAGATTTTATGCCTCCCGGTGAAGTATTATTACCAGGCCTGCATGAATATCCATTTTCTGTAGATTTACCGGATTTTTTACCACCAAGCTTTGAAGTTCGATGTAAACTAGATACTGCAGAAGCACGTTTGGCGTACACAGCAAAGGCGTATGTGGACGTTCGAACCGGATTTAATGTGGAGTGTATCAAACCATTCTATTTGCTTTCTTCTATTTCACGCGTACTATACATTAAAAAAATGGATGAACATAGTGAGAGGACCTTGATTTCACATGTGAAATTAAAAGATTTCTTGTGCTGTGGAATGTTTTGCTCCTCTAAAAAGGGACGTATTGTAGTTACTAAAGTAAGAGTGGAACCAAAAGTAATTATAATGGATGCAACTACTACAGCAGCTGGAACAGTTACAACTGAGAGTGAGGATTATAATGGTAGTAATAATCTACCGGTTTATGTTCATGTAAATATTATCAATGAATCTCGTAAACCGCTCAGTAGTGTAAGAATACGTCTCATAAATATTGTCGAAATTAAACTTAACCAACTCCGCTCAACTCGCTGTGTGGATATTGGAGAACCTGTTATCTATAATGAAAATATTCATCGTGGTGAGGAAAAGTCTTTTGTGGCTGAGATACATCCTAAAACTTTCTTACCCTTTTCGGTTGTCGATGGTGATGAGAAGGATAATAGTGAATTACACCATTATGCCGCATCTCCTCTTATTCCGCGAAGAAAGCAGAAAGGTTATGTATTATATGAACAACCACTCATGAATGTTACCACCGCCTTTGTCTCTAGTCACTGCGCGGTGACAGTGGACTTTCCAGAGTATAAATCTAAAGAGACCTTTATGGCCGCTGATGTTCTTCTGGCAGGTACTATTGGTGAAGCCAATAAGTGTATAGGGTTTCCTTGTGTATATGATAATAAATCCTTCAGAAAGATGAGTTTATCAAATAATGTTTACTCTTTACACCCTAATATGCATGATTATACAGAGTCCCCAGAAGAGGCACGGTATGTGTCTCCAATCCTTACTCGCGTTAAAGACCCAACCGGTATATTTCCTGCATATACAGCAGGGAATTGGACGTATCCAAAAAAGAGTAATAATGAATAATAATAATAATAATAATAATAATAATAATAATAATAATAATAATAATAATAATAATAATAATAATAATAATAATAATAATAATAATAGTAATAAAAGTCTCTTTTTTTTATTATTCTCTCATGTCTGTGTATATTTTCTAAATTTGTGTAAGTTACAGTTAAATGGATGAGTAAGAAAATTATCTGCTAACTATGTCTTCTATGGTAATCCTCACCCTTTGCGTCTTGTATTTGGGGGAAGCTATATCCTCTTTTTGTGTGGTTGGGCGGGGTTCTTAATTATTGTTTTTTTTTAATCTTTTCTCATGTTTATTTGAAGCATTTCTGCAAACTTATGCATAATTTTATGTCTTTTGTTTTCCCCATTTTTTTTTACAGTATGTTTCTTTTTGTTATTGTTATTGTTCTTTGTTTTTCATTAATCTTGCTTTTTTTCTATTATTGTTTTACCTTGCCTTCTCTTGTACTTCCCTCCCTCATTCCCATTTCCACTTCTTTCTCTCCTATTCTTCTTCTTGTTCTTTCTATTTCTATGATTATTTCTATTTTTCTCCTGTACTCTCTATATAAATCCCCTCCTAAGCGGCAGTACTGCATGTCGCTATCACGTGCTTCATGTATACCACTGATGTCTTTGACGTGCCGTTTCCATTCCGGCCGTATCCGCTGCAATTACACGCGATGGCGGCCATTCGCCGTGGACTGGCGGCGGGTGAAGTTGTGGTGTTGGAGTCCCCGACCGGCACTGGGAAGACACAAGTGCTGCTCAACAGTGTTCTCTCGCATCTCTTTGAGCCCGTCATGGACACGGCGAACCGGGAAACAGGGAAAATAGGAATATCACAACAGGAACAAGAACAAGAACCAATAGAAGGAATTGCAGGTGGTGGTGGTACTAGTAGTAGTAGTAATAAGACTGGAATACATTTAGTGAGAGAGGAATTTAGTTTGTTGAGGGGATCTGGGCTTACACGTAAGCGACGTCGTGGAACACGGAAAAAGAGTCAAGGCGAAAGATTAAATTTGGCCAACGAAGAGGATGCCTTCTTGCTGGAACAAGATAGTCGTAAGGAGTTGCGTGAGCAGCGGCAATTTGCAACCGCATTACTAGACTCTTCTTCCTCTTCTTCTTCTTTCTCTTCGCAGTGTTCTTCTGATACTTCCAGTGATGATGAAAACTTTTCAGGTAATAGACGACTCTCGCAGCAAATATTACGGAAACCAAAGGTGTATTTCTCTAGTCGTACACATACCCAATTACAGCAACTCACAGAAGAGCTACGTCGAACAGTCTTTACAAAGTACCCCGTTCGATTACGTCCCCGCCGTCAACATGTAGTCATTGGTGAAAGTGAAAAGGAATCAAAAAAGGAAGAAAAGGAGGAAACAGAGTTAACTGATGAATTACCACATAAATTACGGTATGTTCATGTTGCAGGACGACAACAACTTTGCTTAAACGCTTTTGTGAGAAAAGCTGCAGGAGGAAATAATGAACGTTTAAATGAATTATGTCTTGAAGCGATGACGTATGAACATTCTAAAGAAGGAAGAGAAGCACGTAAACAACAACAAAAAAGGCATCAATCTATACCTATTACAGATATTGAAGATTCTTTACCCTCTTCAGATGAAACTACAAAAGGTTGTAGTTATTGTAGAAGTGAACGATTAAAGCTATTATTTGATTACGTTGATATAGCTCCACGTGGATTATTAGAAATGCGAGAATTAGGAAAACGAACAGGTGCTTGTCCATTTTTAGCTACACGTGAACTATTGCGTGGAGCTGATGTTGTACTCATCCCATATCCTTATTTAGTGTCATCGGAAATGCGAAATGCATTACTCTCTGGAGCCACTACAAATGAACATGCCACAGAAGATTCACAGGATAGAGAAGAATTAGATAAAAGTATTAATAAGGATAAGCATGAATTTAATACACATATGGATTCTTCTCACTTTACTTTACATCATGGTAGTGACAATAAAAAAAATAAAAATAAAAAAAAGAATACACCCACACTACCTCCTGATTTTTCAGGGGATGTAATAGTTGTAGATGAGGCACACAATCTTGTAGATTACTGTCGTAGTATGACTGCTGTTACCATAAATGTTACGGAATTCTCGTTAGTACGTTCTTTACTAGATTTATATCTTGCACGGTATGAACGAAGACTCCTTACACGTAATAAGCAACGTATTCGTGAGATGGTGTCGTTTATTGACAAACTTATTCAATACTTACAAACAGCATTACCATGTACTGAAAAAGTAGAAGAAAATAAAGAAAAGTTAAAAAATACATTACCTATGGAAGTGCATCATTTTTCTTCTTTTGTATTTGATGCCGCAGTGGATACTGTAAACGTTTATCGTTTTCTTGCTTTTTTGGACGAAAGTAGACTACTACCCAAACTTCATGGTCTTGTGGCTTTTATTGCCGAGAATGAGGAAAAACAACAACAACAGCAGCAATTACAATTACAATTACAACAGTACCAACGTAAAAAACGTTCTACAACAGTAATAGAGAATGAAATAAAAGGGATAATAAATACCTCTAAAAATACTGAACAACGTTGTGATGATGACTCTAATGCGTCTCTTTTATTCTCAACTATACCAGATCGTAGTATTGTAACATCTGCACTACATCGATTTGATGCATTTCTACGTTGGTATAGCCGTTCTGATGAATACACTCGTGTTGTGTTGCGACATCAAATGAAAGATGATGGAAAAAACGTAGAATCTATTACTACTACATTGCAAATGCTACAACTAGAACCTGGAACGCACACATTATTTCCACTACTTCAACAGGCACAATCAGCCGTACTTGCTGGTGGAACTATGAAACCTCTAGCCCTTACGTGTGATCTGCTTCTTAAGCGTCCTGTCCAATCGATGAATAACCTTTCCACAGAAGATAATAATTCTATAATGACAATCAAAAATGAAGGGTTACAGAAGGAACAAGTTATGTCTGATAAAGAAATTTCTTTTACAGAAGAAGGACATATTGTACCATCATCTTCTGTTGCCGTTTTTACTTTAGGAGTTGGTCCAAGTGGTTATCGTGTGGAACTGCAACATTCAACACGTAACCAAATACAACGACATTTTGAAGAAGTTGCAGCAACTATTTTAAATTTTTCTCATGTTATACCAGCAGGATTAATCGTCTTTTTCACTTCTTATGAAGTGGAGGAACTTTTTGTAACACATCTTCACAATTCTGGATTATATGATAAAATAAATGAAGTCAAGCGTATTTTTCGTGAACCTGGTCGTACTGTTAGTTCTACCAGTACTAATTCTTTTTCTATAGCTGATAGTACTTCTGCATCTACTCCTGTAGATGCAATGTTGACAGAGTATGCCCGATGTATTCACACTGGAAGAACCACTTCTGGGGGTGCATTGTTATTTGCCGTTATGGGGGGCAAACTTTCAGAGGGAATAAACTTCAGTGATGATCTCGGCCGTGGGGTGGTGGTGGTGGGTCTGCCGTACGCCAATCCAAGCGATGTGGAATTGCAGTTGTATCTGGGACACATTGCGAGCACAAGACTCTCAACAACACCTTCTTTTACTACTAATACTACTAATACTACTACTAATATTACTTCTAGTTATTGTATGGATACAGCCGTTGGATCATTGGTTAGTGGTGAGACTTTGCCTGTATTCTCTTCTCCAACACAGTGGGGTCTTTTCACAGATCTATGCATGCGTGTGGTGAACCAGAGTACGGGTCGGTGTATTCGTCACGCAGGTGATTATGCAGTTGTTATTCTTTTTGACGCACGATATGGAGAACGTGCAGATATACGAAAACGTATTCCTTCATGGATGCAACCCTCTCTACGTGTGACACAAAACTTTGGAGAATGTTTTCGTGGTGTGAGAGAGTTTTTTCTCAGAAGAAAACAACAACAAGAGGGAGTGAAATAATTGGGATTAATTTAACAAACTGTATATATATATATATATATATATATGTTTTTTTTTTCTGTTTGCAAGTATAGGTGTGAAGATTTTTTTTTCCTTTCTTTCTTTCTCTTTCTCTCTCTTTCTCTCTCTGTTTGTTTGTTGGACTGTTTCTTTTTCTCTTATATATTTCATTATTTCTATTTCATTATTTTAGTAACATAATAAAAAGAAACATTTTCTCTTGCTTTTCTTTTTTTCTTTCTCTCGTTTTTTCAATGCCTAAGGTGGCCAACTATAAAGGACGGATACTAAACTAGAGTGGGTAACAACGATAAAAGCAAATAGCAGCAAGACAATATATATATATATATATATATATATATATATCTGTAATATACACGCGGAAATGGCATTCTGCGGAGAGTGCACGTTGTATGTGACGCCTCCTGCCCCACTGCGCCTCGCCCCGTACACAAACATCTCTGCTGCTGCCATAATGACTACACCGGCGGTGTCTGTTGTGGTTTCAACGTATCTTCTGCGTATTTGTTACATTGCCGCTAAACTTTACTCCCCACTGGATGTCCCACTCGCCGCTATTGAGAGTCTGCAACAACACCGCGGTAGTGATGGGGCGTGGGTGGCGGTAAAATGTAAAACAACCTGTGCCCTTCGCCTTATTGTCTATAACACTATGGGAGACACAGAGGAAGGGGTGAATATACTCGCAAGTCTTATGCGGGCTATTGAAGCAGCAATACAAAAGAGTATGTCTGATTTCTTTGCATTTTCATATTTTGCGTCATTAAAGAAGATATGTGTGGCCAATGCGCATGAGTTAGGTCTAAAAGTATCTTCTTATAGTAATACAAAAGTACCAGAAGGTTGCAACGGGATATCACTTGTTGGATATGGGGTAAATAAAGATAATTCTTTACCCGTTTCCTCTAATGACCCTGTGAGAAATGCTCCATCCTATAATAGTAACAAATATACTTGTACTGAAGAAATGGAAATGGATTCACAAACTACCACAGGGTCTGGGATGAAAAAAAAGAGATAAAGAAAATAACGAGAGTAAAGGTTTCGATATTTCTATTACTACTACTGCGGATGCTGATGCTGATGCGCCTTGTGTAGCAAAAGAAGGAGAAGATGTTATTTTTTCTATGGTCAAGGAAATTCCAGTTTTGTCTACTGTAAGATCTTTAAATGACATGAACGAGGCATCTTTAAATACTCTTTTGGGGGAAAGGGGAGGGTTACAAATGCGTCCCAGTGTCAGTGCAGGAATATGTGAGTCAACAGTACCAATTGCACGCCAAACAAGGCATATAGAAAAAGAAGAAAGAGAAGAAGTTTCATATATTAATACACAAACATTGGAATTACCATCTCCTTTAAAAACAAAAAATGAATTTAATACACCACAGTTTCGATATAGTATAATTGATGATGATTTTTATCGTATGACACGATTAACATGCTTCTCTAGTGAAGAATTAAAATCGGATGACTATAATAAAAATGTGATGAATTCTATTCCTCCTGTAGGATTAGGTACAGATATATCCCCATGGTTTCACATTATTCCACTTTTCCGAGGAAATCTTTTTGGCACATATCCATTTTCTATTGTTGCCCCACGACGTGTTACCGTGGAAATTGCAGAACGTGTTTCTTTATATAGACATAATGGTCGTATTCTAAGTATATCATGGATTCACCCTGAGACAGGTGCTTCTATATCTAGAGCTGCACAACCTGGATCTGGTGGTTATATTTCAAGTGATGCAGATGCACTGTTTTGTAGTTTTTTAAATCCCTCTTTTCAGTGTTTGCAACAAAAGAATACCATACAAAAAGAGTTTAATTCCATGGAAACAGAGGATGTATAAGAAGAAAAAAAGGAGAAGCGTTTACTATCTGGATTAGAGGAAAAAAAGTCTTCTTGAAATAATAACAATAATAATAATAATAATACTATTATTACATATTGGGATAAAGAAGCGATGACTCTAAATAGTAATAGTGTTCAACCGAATATTGGGAATGACTCCGTTCTTCCAAAAACATCCTCCAAAGATGGAATTGACTCTGTGAGTGATGGTAGTTATGGATATGGAGAATCAAACCCTATTCAATTGGGTCGTACTCCTTTAAATGTGAAACACTCTTCTTTATCATCCACTATGGGTGTCAGTAGTAATAGTGGTGCAATACACCGTTCTGGAAATGGAAACTATATTCCTTGATCGAAAGCCACTGCATGTGAAGTTTGTGCGAAGCCGTTTACTTTCTTCTTTCGACGACATGCTTGTCGTCACTGTTGCCGCACTGTTTGTGCTTAGTGTGGTGGTCGTTTTGTGCGACTGCCGCCATCACTGATTTCTCTTTGCGAGGATCGTGATGTAACACATCCAGTACGTATTTGCAGCATCTGCTATTGGTAAAGTCGTTCCTTATGCGATAGGGAGCTCTGCGCGTCAGTTGTGATTGGGAGTTAGAAAGAGAGAAATGAAGTTTACTCTCTTTTTCTTTCCGTTTTTTTTTTCTTGTTTTGAGTGCTAGGGTTTTTTTTTGTTTTTTTGTTTTGTTTTGTTTTCTGTAACTGTTCTTTCTTTCTGTTTCTCTCTATGTATTTCTACTGTCACACGAACATGTATTCCGGAGTGGTGTAAATTCACTTTTCTTTTTCACTGATATTTCTTTTTTTTTTTCCTATTCTTATTTATATCAGTTTATTCTGTGTAAGAGAAAAGAAAGGTTGAGGAGAAACTTCACGGAGTAAAAAGAAGAAAAAAAAAGAGATTAAATTATAACCCCCCCCCCCCAATCCTTACATCTCGAAAAAACAAAAAGAAAGTAAAAAGACGCAAATAATGCCTTCGAAAAAGAATCCACCGCTGTATGCGTCAGGTCTGAACCACCACAAAAAAAATAACAATAATAATGATAAAAGAAATAATACAACAGGTCGAAACGCGACAGCAGAACGTATTATCGCAAATGAGTCTCTCCTTGCCACAGAGAGTGAAAGGCATGCCACTTCGAAGAGTCTCTACGGTGATCCAGGAGCACGTATTTCGGGTAATGTGCAAAACATTTATGATCGTATTCGCATGCGTGCATACCAATCTATATTAAAAAATATTAAAGGAAAGTCTTTATTACATCTTGGATGCGGAATGGGTCTTATTTCGATGATAGCTGCACGTAGTCTGGCGTCAGTTGTTGTGGCTGTTGATCACTCTGCCATTGTGGACGCTGCTCAAGTTGTAGCAAAGCAAAATGGACTGCAAAACATTAGTTTCTATCATGGCTCTTTGCGTGACGTCATGCCACAGTTTCCTCTACAGAAATTTGATGTTATCCTCTGTGAATGGATGGGTGCATTTCTCGTAAATGATTCACTATTGGATGATGCTCTCTTTGCACGGGATAATTTGCTTGCGGAGGGTGGAGTTATGTGTCCAGATGGTTCCTCTATTCACGTTGTTGGTGTCAGCGATTATGCGTTCTATCTTGATACGGTGGAGTACTGGAGCAATGTGTACGGTTTCAAGATGGAACCCATGAAAACTCTTGTGCGGCAGGAGGTTGAGACCTGCAGTGTTCCTGCGGCGAATATTGTCACAAGTACTTGCTTGGCCCACACTGTAAACATTTCAACCCTCAAGCGGTCGGTTGAAAACGATGCGAATGGCAATGGCAATCTCACTGGTGGCAGCAGCAGCAGCAGCCACAATGGTGGTGATGCGGAGAAGGAAACCGCCAAGAAGATGATTGGCCAGGATTTGAACGACTACACCGTTCCCTTCAGCGTGCGTGCGACCCGCGACACGACGGTGAATTATCTCACCTTCTTTGTGGATGCGACCTTCACGAACCCGAACGACCCCGGCGCGAACTTTGTTTTAGGCATCCGCCCCGGCGGCAAGAACTTGTGGACGGAGACGAGCGTCGGGCTGTCGGAGCCGCTGCCGCTGCGGGCGGGCGAGACCCTCGCGGGGGAGTTGCGGGTGCGGGTGGTGGACCGCCAGCGGGGGGCGGCCGCCGTCGACATTACGGCCCGGACGGAAGGGGGCGTCGCGAAAGTGGAGACCAGCGGGTCCTACGTCTACCAGCACTGCTAACCGCAGCTGCAGTAGAGAATAAGAAGAACAAGGAAGAGGGGGAAGAGGAGGAGTACTAATGATGAGGAGGAAAAGGAGGGGGGAAAAATAGAAGGAGGAGAAAAGAAACATGGTTAAATTACGAATAAACAGGAACCCGTCTCACGTTGGAAAAATTTATTAAGAAAAACCACACACACCGAAGACCCACATTTTACTTATATACACAGATGCACAACAGTCATTTACTCAAAGTGGAGATAAAAATGAGGTGATGGTATACGAATGGAAATGTGAAGAGTGAAAATTTAAAATGGAAAATAATGAGTGAAATCCATTGTTTTCCCTTTTCTTTCGTGGAAGTATTCTTTTTCTTTTTCTTGCTTGCTTGCTATGTCGAATGGATATGAAGAAGCAAGACGTGGAGACGATTGGGTCAGATAAACACGAATGCGTAAGATACACACAAATGATATAGTCTAATAAACCATAATAAGAGTGGAAAGAAAAAAAAATCATGTTGTAAGTGGATCATATTTCTGCTTCTCTTTCTATTTACTTTTACTAGTGGTGAAGTTTGTTTTTGTTTTTGTTTCTTTTTTTCCGAATTTGCTCTTTTAGGGAAAGGGAGAGTGAGAGAGAAAAGATCGGTAATAACAAAGGGTTAACTGGTCTCTCTCTATAAAGATAAAAAAATTTTTTTTGCTTCACGGAGGAAGGAAGAAAAAGAAAGGAACTAGTATCAGGATAAGGCAGAAGCGAAGAAAACTTAACACACACGAAAAAAAAAAGTAAGAATCAAAGAGAACACAAATAGGGAAGAAGTTAAGGAAGGGAAAAGACTACTTTGTCTGTTTCCTGTGTGTCTTGTTGTTGTTATTATTGTTTCTTGTCATAGACATTATTTTGGCATTAATACACATTGTTAAAAAAAAAAACCGAGTGAGAGAGAAAGAGAGGAGATTAATAATAATAAATCAAGAATAAAAAAGAAAAGAAATATTCACATACATTTGAATGTTGCATCGCTGTCGTTTGCTTTGGACAGCGGATTACCGTACTTCTACAAAGATTGCAGATGAATTTAATAATGTTCTTAGCCGCAGTGGATGGGGATTTGATCATGTTGCTATTGATGTAGGTACACTAGCTGGGGCTGCTGGTCGATTGACACGTGATCTAATTGGACATGATCGTGATACAGAAACTGTTAAAGTGTTACACCGACAAATTACAAATGTCATTCTTCGCCGCATTCAACCAAAGAAATCTCTCGCTATTTTTCTTGATGGTAGTGAACCTCTTTGGAAAGTGCGACATATGCGGTTGTATCCGGGAAAGAAGTTTGAAGGAAAATTCTACCGAAGTGCTGCCTCTCCAATGGTATACCTTTTGGAAGATAAATTACGAAATGTGGCAGTTGATCTGCGAACACCACCTCGGGAGTTTATCATTAGTGGAGCTGCCGTACCTGGTCCAGTAGAAGGCAAAATGTCAGCATGGATGCTTGATCTCGCTACACGTGCTTTACCAGACGGTGCTGTTTCATCTGATTCATCTTCTTCAATAACAGGAGTTCCAGAGGTTACGGTTAATGACACTATTTGTCTTGTTGGAGGTACTGATTTGTTTTTATCTGCTTTAGGAGCTACACCATTTCACAACATAACTACTGTGACATTACAACAGGGCGAAATGAAATCTCTTTCTCTAAGTGAATCTCTTGAATGGCTTTCTATGGATCACTTACTCAAATCAGACACATCTAATAACAACAGTGAACAAGATGCAGCACGACATGATTTGCAAAAAAGACTTGCATCTGTTCGAACTGATGTTGTATTATTATATCTTATGGCAAATGGTATCAGCGCTACGGATCTTGGTGGTCTTGGAGTAAACTTTAAAGACCTTATGGAAGCATATACTGCAGAAGAATCTGCTAATGTTGGTGGGTTCAACCTTTTTGATGAAACACCGAATGATTCTTCGTTGTTACTTCGACCTGATCTTCTTGAGCGTGTACTTACTCGAGCTACACGAAGAACAGGAATATCGCCGCGAACTTGTTCTCAATCTGCAGATTATCTTGAAATTCTTTTACAATCTCACGCCATGATTTGCAGTGGAGGAATTAAAAATTTTCGCTGGACACCTGATGATAATGATAATGTACCAGAAAAATCACCTAAAATTCCCATAGAACGTTTTATAGGTCACTTAAAACACCTTTCTGCTGCAGGAAAAGAAACGGTAACATCAAATAATGATGATAAGACTCCTTCTCAATCTGAGGTTACTGGAGTAAAGGCATCTGTAGATTGGACCTTTGCTCTCACTGGGTTAGAAACACTACTTGTGAGTGCCCCTAAAGCAGAGATGATTGAACAAATTATTCCATTATTTACAAAAGGTCATGCCCTACCAAGTGGTATTGCTGAAGATATTGTAAGTAAAAAGAATATTATGGAGGCTATACAAAAGGCACGTGATGTCCTTCAAGTAGTTAGAGAAAGTAGTTCAAGTGAAGAAGGAAATACAACATCTAAAGAACATCCCGCTCTTAATCACTTGCCATCACATTACTTTGTATATACACCTGGTTCACGTGGACCACCGATGCGGTGGACTTATCAAAGCGTAAATTTAGGTATTCGTGCAGCTGCGTTTGGGGTTCGTTATCGTACCGGTGCAGGAGCTTCCAAAGCAGCGTCGCGTATATTAGATGGTACTGGAATAAATATAAAAAATACGCTTTTTATCTATAATACAGAAAAAAATGGCGTTTGGCACGAAACTCCCTGTGAAAAGTTAAATACTTCACCTTCAATGGAAGAACTTTCTACATTACGTTTAGTTACGTGGAATGTACAGTTCAGTCGTCACAGTGGTGAACGAACTCCATTAGGTCGCCAGGGAATTGATTGGTGTACACCAACACGTTATGTAGCACTTGCTAAGACGTTAGAAACACTTGATGCAGATGTAATCGGAATGCAAGAGGTGGAACCGGCATGGTGGAAGTATCTCTCAGAGCAGCCATGGGTGCGAGAACGTTATGCTCTTTCATGTGGGGAGGATAGTCATGCAATTCGTCCATGGGGTGTTTTATTACTTGTTAAACGTCATCTTCATGTAATGGCAACTCAACATGCAAATGTTCCCGCCTTTTCTGGTCACACAAGTGTGATGCCAGAAATTACTATATCTGTTTCTAAGAATGTTCCAGTTACAATTGGATCACTTCATCTTCTTGCACCCTATAATCAAAATAACATTAATAATAGAACCACACAACTGGAAAATCTAACTAAACGTATACGTACACGTTCTTTTGCTGGTGGATTAGCGACAGGTGCAATCGTTATGGGTGATTTTAATGATTATGCAAAGAATTATTTTACATTTCCCTCTGATATGGGTTTCAAGGATGCTTGGTCTTTGTTACATTCAGATGATAAAGGAACAGAGGGATATACCATTGATGGAGATCGTAACCCGTATGCAGCTCAAATTATTGAACGGGAATTTTTTGGTCGAGCAGATCGTGTTCTTTTTGCCTCACGGCATTTACAGCCTATTCACACAGAGCTTGTAGGTACCACGTCTGTTCGTTCTCTTGGTATCACAAAACAAGTTGATAACAATAATGATGTTCCAGAGCACTTGTATCCATCTGATCACTTTGGTCTCTTAGTTGAGTTTCAGGTGGTGTAAAGTGTTCTTACCTCATTTTTTTTTTTCACAATCCAATACGGAAAATAAACTTATTATAATAATAATGATGATGATGATGATGATTATTATTATTATTATTTTCTCTCTTTGTATCTTATGGTGAGAGAAAGTTGAACTTTTCCATCCTTCAAGGTTTCTTTCTTTTTTGTTCGTTTTTCTTCTTCTTGTTTTCTTTGTTTGCGTTTTGTTTCTCTTAGGTTATTTGCATCTCTCTTCCAGTTGGAAGGAGGGAGGCAACAGAAAAAAAAGGAAATAATATATTTGCTGCAGAGGGTGTCTGGTTAGCAAGACAAAGCAAAAAAAAAAAACACAAAGGAAAAAAGTTTCCAGATTTCACTACTCTTTTCTTTTTTCTTTTGCTTTTATTTGTATGTCTTTTCGCTACACCAACAATCTCGTGGGTGCGTTAAAGCACCGCCTGATGCTGGAAGGTTCCCACCGGGATTTGGTGCGGCGGCGGTTTTCGGGCCACTGCCGGGGGGTGGAAGTGGTGTGTAGCGGGTACGGCACAGTGCTGGCGGTACGGCTGGTGGATAAGGCGGCGTGGGAACCGTTTTACCGTAAAGCAAACACGATGGCGTCTGTTAGTGCGATGGATGATGAGACAGCGGAGAAGAGTAAAACAAAAACAGAACCGCTGGATTTTGATAAACTTGCAGAAAGTATAAAGACGGCATTGTGGGATGCCACACGTAAGATTCGAGCGGCGAAAGAGGCGGCACTTCATCGGAGCCTCTCCCATAATCATCAGCTGCAATCGCAAGCGGAATTGAAGCATTGGTATGAAGAGGATGCTAATACACTTGAGCCATTGGCTTTTGAAGCTCTTAAGCATGAAGCTGCAACACCTTGGATGCAGCTTGTTCAATTTGGAAAACGTCAATCTGCCTCTGTTATGCTTCATCAAGAGTTCATAAAGGAGGAAAATACTTCATCAAAAGGGAGTACTTCAATAACAGGGAGAAAAGCAAGGATAGAAAATGATGATGTTTTTGGGAAGGAAGGACCGTGTGTTACTGCTCTAAATACAGAGGACTGTGATCCTGCTGCTACACCTATTGGTTCTGTGCATCCATTATTTGTTCCTGCTCTTATTCAAATTGAGGACAACACAGAAGAAAGTGTGGATGGGGATGCTATTCGTCGAGAGCAATGGCGAGAACTTTCACGTGATGAGCAACTCTTCTGGGAGCGCGTGGAATTGATTAGGAAAGGACAGATGGCCACTATTAAAGGTGGTCAAAAACGTGACTATGCAGATCAAGCTGCAGTCGCCAATGATAATGCAGAAGAAAAGGTACAATTGCGATTTACACAGTAAAGGAGAGAGGTAGATAACGTTTATATCTGTGATTGTATTTTCTCTCTTAACTTTTTTGTGTTGAAAGAGGGAGGAAACGTAATCTATATATATATATATATATATATATATATATATAGATTACGTTTCCTTTAGTTTTTACTTTATCATTTTTATTATGTTCATAATTATTCTGTTATTGTTCTTGCACTTTTTCCCTTATCTTCTCTTTATTGCTAGTTCTCTTCTCGTTACTCTGATTACTTTCTCATTGTAAGGAAACTATAGTGACGAAGTTCTATCCTGTACTCGAAGAGAACATAACTGTGTGTTTCCTTGTCGAGTTGGCGACAAATATATCTCCGAATTATACGTAATATATATATATATATAGTTAGACGGAAGTAATAAAAAAAAAGCCAACACTTATACGTTTAGGACATATTCTGATAACAATATGCTTCGCCGTACTTGTAGACGTCTTACATCCATTACGGAGACATGTGTTCCAGCTAACTTTGTTCATGCAACTGATATGGCTTTTTACTTTCCTCGATTTCAACCGCGTGCTCATCTCCAGACGCACGGTATACCAGAGTTACAAGATGCTTTGGCGTTACTTCAACCAAGCACAACGGTGTCAGAACAACGATGGAAAAAACCACAGAATATGTCAGAAGAAGAATGGAAAAAATCTCGAGACAAGGCTCTTATGTTATTATCTCGTGGAGAGGAAATTATGGAAAATGTTGGGGGTGTTAATAATCCTTCTACATCAGATATATTGCGTCCGTTGTATGCGATAAAATTTGAACTTCTTAATGGTGTTGAACACTTGCCACGCTCAGGGTATGCGCATCATGTGAATGTCTATCGCCTAATTCTTAAACAAGCAGGTCGACTTCTTTATTTTAATAATACATGGAATAAGTCAGATATACAGCAGATCGATACTGCATGTGTTATAATCGCTCACTTTGCTCGTGCTTTTTGTGCACTAAATCAACGACCATTTCATATTAAAAAAGGTAATGAAAATAAAGTTAAAAGTAACAAGTCTTCTCCGTGGTCAATGAAAATAGATGGAAGTGGTAATGACAATGATGTCCTCACACTTTCATTGGTAATGAAACGTATTGATGAATTACTGCAGATATGCCGAAATATAGCAGTTAAGCAAGATATGGTAGGTACCGATTTTCGATGGTATGTACCAAAACTTCTCTTGTTAAAGGGAATATTAACAATTCCCCTTACTGGTAACCTTGAACACGCTAGAGAGCACATTGATGAATCAGCAAAAATTGTATATGAATTTCTTCGTAGGAAGCAACCAATTTTAGATGGACTTGTTCCTCGAAAACAAGAACCTGAACTTGGTCTCTTTATGCTTGCACAAGCGGAGATAGCAGCACGAGTCTTTGACTGGTCAGTAGGTGTAAATGAAGTAGATAAGGATGTTCTTGAGAAATTTGAAGCAGCAGCTAAATTCTATTCTGCTCCATACAATACCACGTTAGATGCAGATGGAATTATGTCAACAGAACATTTGGATGATAAAAAATTTGAAGTAGATGCATACTCTTCATGTATGTTAAGTTATGGTACTTTTTTATTGAATGCCCCTAGACCACCAGGTGTATCAAGTCGTGATTCCCCTGTTTTTCTCCCGAAACAAATTTTTTCAATGTCTCCTATAACAACAGTGAAAACATCATCTGATCTTATCTTTGCGGATGTTCATCAATTGGTTCCTATGACTATTGATGTGAGTCGTAAACGAACGGGTGAATCATTTGAACGGGCGTTGCAACTTAACCGCGCTTTATACCCATATCACAAACAAAATCCCAAAGCAGGGTGGATACTATTGGCGATGGCATCTTTGTACGCTGATATGCGGGATTACCTATATGCGACCGGGCTCTTTGCTTCAGCAGAGAAAACTCTCGTAGAGAATTATGGCAATATCTCACTAGAGAAACTATTTGCTCTAAAGCTGCGTTATGAGTTCTTGGCAGGAGTGGGTTCAGATCAAGAGGCTAAAGCGACTGGACATGAAGTGGTGGAATTATTGAAACAAATAGATAGTATTTCTCGTGAATAGCACTTCACCTTTGTAATTAGAAGGATAACAGGATATAGGGAGAACGAAAAGATAAAAAAAAATGAAGGTAGGAGGGTGGGGTAACACGAGAGTAAGCAAATGGAATAAAGGTGTAGACGGTATTTGAGAAGAAGGGATGATGAGCCAACCTCTACTTTCATGTGAAGCAGCGCTTTCCTCCCATGCTGTTTTCCATGCGGTGTGTTTGTTACTATTATTCTTATTTATTTTCTGCATTGGTTTGATGGTAAACCTCTGGAATCGATACCATATGCTCTTTCGAGGGATTAAGTGACTTTGATCATTACTCGCTGCTACGACGCTTGGGCAGAAGGGTGACCCAATGTTTTTGTTGTGTTTTTTTTTTTTTTTTTGCGGTGACTGTCAAAAGATCTTTCCTATGTTTGTTTGTTTCTTATTTCGTTTGCTACAAGATGGACGGAAGGAATTGTGTTCAAATGAAATGTGGCACTTACCTCTTTTCCCCTTTCTTGAATATATATATATATATATATATATATATATATATATATATATATTTATTTATCTTTTTTTTTCTAATACATAGGATAAAAATTCAACACGACTGTAGTTTCTCTGAATAAAGTGGATCTCTAGATATTTTTAAGTTAACCCAAGGAATATATTTATATACTTTTATCTATATATTTCTTTTTTTCTCTTTTTCAAGGTTGTGGGTTTACCCTATACTACTGTTTTTTTTTTTCCTTTGGCGGTAATGGTTATTGAATCTGAAGGGGAGTCAAGTAATTACAAAGAGTATAGCTCAGAAGTTTTGACTACCCATCATCATGTTTCCGATGCACAAAACCGCAGTGCCAATCCTGCTGGAATGACTTCAAACCCCCTATATGACACTGATGAAGAGAATATTTTTGCAACTGACCCCCCTACCTCTCCTGGTGATGTTTTTTTTAAATTCTTGGAAAAAGTACGCCGCACACCCCCTTTACGTATTGCCTGGATTATCCTGCTCATTATTTTAGTGACAAGCGGAAACGCTATGCAAATTATTGGACTAAATTTTTGGCTTCGTTACTTTCCAAAAGATGGTCTTCCTGGAAATTTTACGACTTTGGCTGCTTCGGCATTACTCTTTGGAGTTTTCTTTCTCATTCTTCTGATCGTTTACATCATTGTGAAGAGACCATCTCTCAGTTTCGCTCGTAGTGCTAGAGGGTGGTGGCTTATATTTCTTATTGCTTTAATGGATGCAGTAAACAGTTGTATGGCAATTTATGCAGCGTCATATACACCTGAAGTATTACAAGCTTTGTTTACTACACTTGTGCCGGTATATGCGGCAGGGTTTACTAAATTGATTTTAAAGGATCCTCGAAACTACTGTAATGGATGGATTTTTACGTCATTTTTTCTTATAATTTCTGGGGTAGTGGTGGCTTCAGCGTATCACTTTGCGCGTGGTTTTGAGGATGAGTCTGGTAATAAAGCATGGTGGAGTGTTATATTTTTTTTCTCAGTCCCACCAACAGTTTTGATGAATATATGGCAAAGTGTATACATGATTGAGTTCACTTATGATCCTCTCTTTGAAGGAACACATTTGTTACATCAGCGTGTAACTTCTGTAAGTATTGAGTCAAATATATCTAGTTATGGTAAAGAAAGTGCTTGTAGTAGTAGTAAAGATAATGCTACTGAGTCTTCTGTTTCAACACCTCAAAAAGCAGGTACAATGTCAAATAAAAATATTTCAGATGATATACATGAGGACCCAGAACCATGTCATGATACGATACCTTCTACAGAGGGAACAGATACTATAGTAAAACTTGTGATGCTCGCTGGTGAAACAAATCTTCAATTTATATTAATTATGATGACTCTTCCCATGGATGCACTTCCTTGGTGGGGAGGTAGTAGTTCTGTGAAGGCTGCATGGGAAAATTTTTCTGATGGTATATGGTGTTTATTTAACTGTGATAAGAATTTTTTATTTTGCATGATATATACTACAGGATTCGTTTTTACATATGTTGGAGCTGCGTATCTTAATCAGTATAGTGTTACATTATGTTCTATGATTGGTCAACTTTCTTCACCATTCACTGCTCTTTTGCTTATTATTGTACCTAAGTGGAATTTGGAAAAAGGATATACACCTTGGTACTTGAGTCTCTTGGCAGTTATTCTTCTTTGTTTTGGCTCTCTCGTGTATGCCTTATGGGAAGAAAAAACAGATGAAGAAAAACTATACGGTGAACGAAAGTTAAAAGAAAAACTTATTGCTGACAGAAATCGCAGTGTTCTCCACGAACTTCCTTCGTAGAAAAAAAAGGAGGAATATGTTAATATTCGTTTGAATAGGGGATGAACAGTAGAGCTTACTTGTTCTTCCTCTTTTTTTTTTTTGTGTTGTTGTTGTATTATGAATATAAGTCATACATTTATATAACATATATAAATGTCATATTATAGTATTACAGTATGGCTGGATTCCAAGGTATCGTGCAAAAAAAAAAAAAAAAACGAACTTATATGACAAATAAAGTAAAAAAAATAATAGTGAAGAAATGAAATTTGATACAACTGAGAAGACCAACTTTCAAAGAGGAAGGAGACATTTCGAAAATGGTAATCCATTTTGAGCATATATTTTTTTCCGTTTTTAGTTTCGCTTCATACTTCAAAGTGATATCATTCCAGTTTTAATTTCTCTGTGATAGAAAATCATCCCTTTAGGTAAGAGGACTTTTGCTGTATGGGTGAGGTGAAAAATGAATGCTGACATTATGTAGGCACAAATTCAGGGATACTTGTAGATATTAGGAGAGTATGTAGTAGAGTATAATGTGATAGATAAAGTGGAAACCATAAAAGTTATATTTATTTTTGTCATTGCTTATTTCCTTTTTTTCTTCTCTTTTTCTTTAGTTGGCTGTTTACTGGGGATCAGAGGATCTTTATTCCGAGGGAGCTTTAAACGACTCTTGCCTCAGTGATCAGATGACAATTGGGGCAACTGCGCGAAGGAAGACAGCAGCTGCAGCCCGTCAATGGCGGAAGTTGCATTTTAAAACACTTCGAAAACAGCTACTCACACCTTATGGCGGTGAAATACGGTTACCATTGGTTTCCCGCGAGATGGATTTAGTGCACCAACCCATAATTACTATAAAAGTGGAAACAAATAATGAGGATTTGTTACAGCGGTGTCAGCTAGAACATTTTGGATTTTTCCATCCCATTTCTACAAATAATTCAACTAACTCCAATAACAGTGAAATTTGCATTCATGTTGGACCACCCAAATCTCTTGGATGTCCTTATACTCTCACTTCTGAGGCTGATAATTTTACTGAGGCAGTTAGAAAAAGTGAGGAAAAATCTGTTTGGGAAGAAACTGATTTCACGGAAGTTCTACATTCAACACGTTGGCTAACACAACCACTTCTAGATGGATTTGTCTCTCGACGAGTAGCTTCACACGTCGGTTTAAGTAGTGAAACTATGTCGCATACACTGAAGATGGCCCAAAAGCTAAATCTAGGTCTCCCACCATATGAACTCTCACCGTACTACTTTTCCAACAATTTATTGTCTTCGTGGGGAATGTTTGGCTCTACTGAATCTATGAACTCAGATATTGGGGATGGAGATATGAGTCGACTTGTTAATCTGGCACATGCCAGCGCTGTACTCCCTTTGTATCGTTCAGTTTGGTTGAACGGATCCGCTCTATGCGATAATAATGGTAACGCTGTTCTTATTATTGGACCAAGAAAAAGTGGGAAAACTACTCTTGCCTTACACTGTTTAGCTAACGCTTCACCTTTTCTTCGCCTGATAGGTCTTGAGAACTTTCACCTTGCACCTTCAACTGCTATTGTAAATAGATCAACAAGCGGGGATGGGTCTAAATTCCTCCTAATGGGTATTCCTTCATCTGCAAAAGTAGGTATAGGTGCTATCATAGGGACGCTTCGTCCAAATCCAAGATTAGCACAAGTTTCCCACGATTTCAATTATTCTCCAAGTTCTATTCATAGAATTGTGCAAAATAGTGAAAATGTAATATGGAATATGGGATCTCGATACCAAGTTAACATCAGTGAGGCATTTGGACCCCAACGTTGGTGTCCCACTTGGTTTGGACAACTTAAGGGTATCGTTATTCTTAATTGGGACGTCCAAGAACTTTCACTTCCTCAGTCACGCATAAACCCGTGCTGCTTTCAACATACAACAAGATCAGATAAACGAAAAAAATTGACAGCCATTGCTGAAAAAAGCAGTAGTGCTCTTTTTAAGGGACACTATCTTATTCGTTCCACTTATGATGAGTCTAGCGCATTTGAAGCACTAGATAACATACTATTCACAGATAAAAAGTCTGAAGCACCTCCAGTGTATGAGTTAACTGGCTCCGTTAGTTTTGATATGGCTGTTCAGCTCATATGCCGACATTTACTAAACGACAGCAACTAATTGGAACCCCAGTACAAAAAAAAAAAAAAAAGCAGATAAAACACAGCAAAAAAAAAAAATGTGAACTCCTATTGGAGCCCCCCCCCAAGAAAAAAAATTGTAACAACAATC
This sequence comes from Trypanosoma melophagium, assembly GCF_022059095.1. Classification (NCBI taxonomy): domain Eukaryota; phylum Euglenozoa; class Kinetoplastea; order Trypanosomatida; family Trypanosomatidae; genus Trypanosoma; species Trypanosoma melophagium. Next base: position 888,735 of record NW_027125149.1, on the reverse strand, counting down.
TAAAATGATCTCTTACAAGAATAAAAAAAAATGAAATTTCTTCTTCAAAGCTATATTTTTTTCTAACTAAAGAAAGTTGAAAAGGCATAACGATGCAATATTTAACACAGTTAAGCGCGACTTAAAAAGTAAATAAAAGGAAAAGAAATATGCTTGACTATCCCACGTGGAGTGGGACCGTCTGGCGTACGAGCGTCTGCAGAAGATTGGCTTCATTCGCCTTGACGCACTAACACCTACGCACTCACGACAAGAGGCCTCGTGGGATGGGTTGCATTACCGTGGGAGAGTCCATGGATGGCTGCCGCAGCGTAGGTTAATGCCACCGTATAGACGCGGATTGTTTGGCGGTGTCTCATTTATGCTGTTCCTAATCCTGCTTAATGTGCTGTGTTTCTCGTAACGTTGATCTGTGGTTTGCATGTTTTATTTCTCTGTTGTGCATTTAACTATCCTGTGCGTATATTTGAATTTTTCTTTTGTTGCTCTTGGTCCCTGTGTGCGGTACTGTGTGCCCTACACACTTCTGTTTAAACTTGTTTCTTGACACCGTATCCTGTAAATTGGGGCACATGGTGTGCTCTTGCTTCTGCTTCTGGTGTTGTGTGGTCTTTTTCTTTTCACTCTCCTGCAGTGTTCCTCTGCCCCCTTGTTCCCTTCCCCCACACCCAAGGAGACACAGGAATGCCGTCCAAAAACCCAATCCGCATGAGGAGCATCCCTTTGTTGCTGTTTTGTGTGCTTTCTGCTGTTGTTGTGTCCATATACACCGCTTTCTGGTATGGGGATACATCACCCCAAGTGCCGGAAGAAAATGTATCTCCTGGTCAAGAAAGCCTGACGCCTGCTCTAGATGATAGTGACTATAATCTGAATTACTCTGCTTACCTTCCAGAAACGCTGTCGGTCATAGTGAAGACACGCACTGAATCATGGAGACCACACAGTCTGTCGATGATGCTGCAGCCACGAGAGTACCGACGCATGACGTGTGCCCAGATACGTGGACAGCACCAGCGTGAGTATCAGGTGGTATCAGGACGCAACAAGCACTCTAAGAGACCTGGACGTGACCGTCGTGGACTCTTATTTATGGGTCCACATCCTGTGTGTGGGCGCTACTTGCTCTCACGTCTGACGGGTGGGGAGCACCGCTATGTGTTTGTTGTGCGGGCTGGGCGTTCTGAGCCGTCACAGCTGCTCAATGTGCTGACGGTGAGGGCGGGGCAGTGGAGTGAAGACGTTGTGATCGAGCAGTGTGGGCAGCGCGTGGAGGCGGTGTCTGCGGATGCGTGCAGCGATGATGTGCTCTTCAGAGCCCGCCTCTTCAACGCCAACCGTGTGCTGCATGCGGAGGTGGTGCCCCCTGCAAACGGCAGTGCTGCGCGACACGGTCACAGGCGGGTGGCGAGGGTTGTGCGCTTCCGACCCCTCGACCCCGGCGACTACACACTGGAGGTGAAGATGGTGCACTACAACGGCAACAGTGACGACCACAGGAGGTGTAAACCACTGGGACTGATTGGATTGTTGGGATTTAAAGTGGGTAGGCGCTATTGGCCGTATAATGGAGTGTGTGACTTGCAGCGCCTTGTGTACGGCAGTCCGTTGCGTGTGCGTGTGTTGCCTGCAGTGGGTGCACCCACGCTCCGTGCGATGACGCCCCCCTTTTGTAACATTTCCTCCAACTACAACACCAGCGAGGGCGGGCAGTGGGTGCGCTTCGTTGATGGTGCCGACCCACACACTCCGGAGGGTGCTCCACACCCGCTCGCGGCGAACTGCACTGCTGGCGACCGCTACTGCCACGGCAACCCCGTGTCACTGACGGACCCCGGCGGCTACAACAACCATCTGGTGTGGGTGCCGAGCACGTGCCGGCTGCGTCTCTTTGGGAAGGGCTCAGGTGGGCCATCTACGGCGTGTCTGCGCACACCTCCTTTCCGCACACAGCAGGCAGAAATATTCTTTGCTGGGGATAGCATGACGAGGGAGCATTATACTGGTTGTGATGAACTGCAGCTTGATGTTGGTGGTTCCAGACTGAGATGTCGGTTTATGGGGTTTTTAGTTGCTGCTAAAGATTACACTGCCGATTACGCCCTTACAAAGATTAACGCTCTTCTAGACAACATTACTGATGGAGTGGGTGTGTTTGTTACGAACATGGGTATGCAGCACATGATTACGAAAGGAAGCAAGGCACAATGGGTAGAGTTTGTTGATCTTTTTGTGCGTGAGTGGCGGCGGCGCAACCTGACGGTGCTGCGCGGTCCGTACACGACGATGCCGCCATTCGGTGCACCGACCACAGTTGAGGCACCTGGGGGAGCTGAATGGCAGCAGTACATGTGGGAACAGAACCAACGCAGTCGCGCCATTATGGGGGCGACAGCTGGGAAACACGGTCACTTTCCACCGCACGTGGAGTGGGCCGTGTGGCTGTCACCACCCACAGTGCATTATGGCTACGATGGCATGACACACCAGAGGGAGGTGGAGTGGGACCGTCTGGCGTACGAGCGTCTGCAGAAGATTGGCTTCATTCGCCTTGACGCACTAACACCTACGCACTCACGACAAGAGGCCTCGTGGGATGGGTTGCATTACCGTGGGAGAGTCCATGGATGGCTGCCGCAGCGTAGGTTAATGCCACCGTATAGACGCGGATTGTTTGGCGGTGTCTCATTTATGCTGTTCCTAATCCTGCTTAATGTGCTGTGTTTCTCGTAACGTTGATCTGTGGTTTGCATGTTTTATTTCTCTGTTGTGCATTTAACTATCCTGTGCGTATATTTGAATTTTTCTTTTGTTGCTCTTGGTCCCTGTGTGCGGTACTGTGTGCCCTACACACTTCTGTTTAAACTTGTTTCTTAACACCGTATCCTGTAAATTGGGGCACATGGTGTGCTCTTGCTTCTGCTTCTGGTGTTGTGTGGTCTTTTTCTTTTCACTCTCCTGCAGTGTTCCTCTGCCCCCTTGTTCCCTTCCCCCACACCCAAGGAGACACAAGGGTTCTTCGAAATATTCACAAGAGGTGTGGCAACGTTTCTTGCGGAAAAAACGCCCCCGCGACGAAAAAAAGGGGCACCCGAGGTTCGTCGCCAAGGGCGCGCGGCAGCCGGAGAAAAGCCTGGCGCTGCGATCCCGCCATTTTCCAGCGAGCATTAGGCATTACATTTTTCTGGCAGGGGGTGTTTTAGTCATTTCTTGGCCGCTGTGCGGGGCGCCTTGGCGGGGCATGGCAACGCGAAGGGGATTTACGTGTTGACTGAATTTCGCGGTTTCCATGTGCTTGGGCCAGAGTCGGGTGAAGAGAATGCGTGCCTCTACCCGTTTTTTTTTTTTTTTTTTTGATGGCTTGCGAAAAGAATGATCGAACCTTGCGTAAATATTTGTTATTCTCTTTTCTTCTTCACTGTTTGCCAAAAGTAAGTTATCTGAAAAACCTTCCCACCCCCTTGCCCCCTCCACGCGGAGGGGTCTGGATTGGAAGAGACTCTAGAATCTGCCACTTCGTAATTCCTGCGGGATGGTTCTTCGGCGGTATAAAGAATTCGATTTTGTTTTCCTTATTGAGTGTTTGTCGTTTCATGAAAAGTTTGTGTTTTGAAACCATTCGTAACTCCATAGATTTATTTGTTTTTTCTATTTGTTTCCGTTTACTTGTTACCACTGGCCAAAGTGGGAAAGCATATTCTCCTCGTGCCTTTATGGGTTTTACCCCAACGGTGTGGCTATCAGCTTCTCACCGTAGAGCACCAAGGTTGCTGTCTATGAAGAGCGGTGTTCGAGAGAAAAATCCTTTCGTTTTGTGGGATCTTCAAGCTCTTGTAATATTTATTTTGTTATTTTGGGGGTTTTATTATTTGAGTTTTGTTGTTTTCAGGTTTTGTTTTATTTTAATTTTATAACCAATCTATGAACAGTAAACAGTCTACGAGAAATTCTCTACTCCCACCATCCTTTCCCAAAGCCCGTCGGCCACTCTCCTTTTGCTATTAATTTTTGTTATTTTTGGTTTTTTAGTTAATGATTGGGCCTAAATGATCTCCTCTGTTTTTTGTTGCTTGTTGGGGATCGCGAAAAGCGTCTCTTTCGGTGGGCTTTCCCACGAGCTTGGCTCATGGGAACAAGAGTGTCAGAGGGGAATTGGTTTTATATTGAGGGTAATGTGGATTTTTAGGGTGAAATATGAAACGGTTAGTCTATTTTTATTATATATATAAGCTATTCAAGCTCAAGCACATATCATTATATTTCATTACTGCAACACTAATGTCTATCTCTTACTTTCATGTTTTCTGTTTTCTACACACAAACTGATAGTCTAAGTGTTTGCTTAGGTTGTTTTCGTTCTTTATTCAATCGAGATCGTTCTTTTCGCGAATGCCGGACACGGAGAAGCGCGTCGAACAACCACCAGCTGACTCCAGCGGGTTCAGTGCAGAAATACTCACCACATTGCAACGCGACAGCCTATATAAGATACATCCGTGGAGACAACTAGCTGACAAATATATTGAACGGCGCGAAGTTTTAAAAGCCCGTGCGAAAAAACCAGAGATACGGGCCTTGTTACAGCAGGCGTTCGTAGAAAGGATGAAATCTAACAATCCATTTTCACAAGAGGTGAGTTTCATTCTCATGACGCTCCTGTACAGCGGATCGAGCCATCCGCACATTATGCTGGCCGACATGCTACTCAACATGTCCGCTGGGGAGCGCCTCGCTACGCACAATTGGTGGGTATATCAGAATGCAAATGAGCTTATACAGGATTCCATGTCAACAGCCGTCGCCTCCGGCAACCTTATATTCCCTCTCTTTCCGGGAAAACAAATGGACACCCAGAACCGTTGCATGATGGAGGAAGCTGTAGAAGTTAAACGACCGGCAGATACAGGGGCTACAACCATGGAAGCACTACAGTTCCTTTACCCGAAAAGCCGCGCCTTTTTTGCCCAATCTCCTCCTGCAACCAATGTCCTGAGCGGAGGTGAGCCCTGCATACCGGTATTTGATGGAAACAATAATCAAGCGGGATACTGGGACGGAGCACCGGTCAAGGATAGATTTGACCAACTGCAGAAACAGATACAAAATCTCCAATCCGCGGTGCAAAGATTTTCTTCTGCCAACAACGGAAGTGGCACCTACGCTGGAAGGAGCAGCGGAAGCAACCGCCGAGGCCGAGTTGGTGGAAATGCCCAGCGCGGTGGACGCCGTGTTGGACGCGGGGGTGGTTATAACTACCCAATGTGCGGTGGCGAAGCTGAAGACCACGGCGAAGAAATGTACAACACACACGAGACAATGAAGTGCACAAAAACTGAAGCGGTGCTCGCCACTCAAGAGCGTAGTATTGAGTGGCGGCACCATGATTAAGGGAAAAACAACGAACTCTGACCTCGACCTCATCTACGGGTTGTACATGCCTCCCAAGTCTGTCCTTCCATGCATGGAAGTGGGCGAAATCGATGACTGCTCGATTCAAGTCCTGAAACGTATGGCAGACATGGCGGCAATGCAAAAGAAGCGGATGGCAGGTGCAACAAGAGGCGAGGGGCGCCACGACGGAGGAGGAGAAGAAGCTGTAAGTGACAAGCAATGCAGCCAAAACACCACCGGATTGATCTACATCCCGCTCTTTACACGATCCCATTGGATCGCGGGGGTATTTTCATTATCCTCCATAACAGCAACATCAAACAACATACACAGTAAGCAACTGGGAAGTCAACAACGTCAAAAGTACGTGCTCCGTGTTTACGACTCGGCACCGTCACCGCCAGTGGAGCGGGACGTACGGCGTGCCTTCAGACCGTTCGATGACAGCATCACGGTCGAATTTGTCCCAACCCCACGACAAGTGCGTTTCAGCGAAGATTGTGGCATTTTCATGTCCATATGTTTTTTTGCGTTTGCGGTTAACGTGAATGTACGCATTACGCCAGGTCTGACCAAGATGGTCAGACGTTTATTTGACGCAGTGTTGCGCCACCGCGAGAAGCCGCCGGCACGCGCGTTTTTCTTGTCGAGACTCAAATGTCTTCTTGAGCTACAAACTGACGACGAACGTCAACTCATTTTTCACGCCACCATGAATAATTGGCTGCAACAGCAACATCAACAGCGACAAACGCATCAGTTGAAGAAGAACCCAACGCGACATCGCGATGAGGGAACGTTACTTTACGGAGGGGCAGGCGCCTCACCACCATCACAGCAACGACGTCTAAGAGGGACCAATGTAAACGAGGAGGAAGCGGATGACAGCGCGGTGCGATTGACCACTGCGAACGAGGAGACGATGGAGCCCATGGGGTGGTCCCAACCCCAGGGTGAGGTTGAAGGGTCATCGCGAGAAGGAGAAGAGGAAGACGTGACAGAACTGGGAGTTGTGGAGACAGTAAGAGCGGAAACCAAGTTTCCCGCTGAACCCAAGCGGCGGTTGATTGCGTGCCAGGCACGTCGCGCGCTGCTTCGCGCGCAACTCAACTGGGAAGTGAATCAGCGTCGCAAGGTTACTTACATTCTGTCCGGCCTCGCGCTCATCTCGGTTGGCAAGGGCGATGATAAGGAGCTAAGACCCCAGTCGATCACCAATTTTCGCACCAAACACCATTTGGAGAATTTGACCGAGTTTGACCTATCTACCGTCTTTAGCGCATTACAGCTGCCCTATTTTTCCCTTCAGTTCAACGACGATCGTCCACGGGCCCAGCAGAAGCGCTCAAACAAGACGGACGGCAATCTGAGAGCCCACGGGTTAATTCTGGTGCCGTCGACGCCGCACCTGCTCGAGACGAAGGAGGCTCGCAACTCGCTGGCAGCGCTCTACGTCCGCGGGCAGGAGGGGCTTGGCATGCCCAACACGCTGCAGTTCAACCAGAGCAACTACACCTTCCGCCTGGGCGCAGCCCTATGCCGCCACTACCCCGAAAAGAATAAGGGCACAAAGAAGAAGAAGACACCGAACGCGGACGAGGAGACCGCCTCCTCTGAGACAGACGGATCGTGGGAATTCTCGCTGACAGAGGATGCGTCGCAGGCGTTATGGGGCGTCTATCTTCCCTCACGCTGGCGCACCTACGGGGCGTTGGCGGACATGGAGTCCGGGCGAACCGCCAAGCGGACGGCAAGTAAGCAGCAGAGCAGTATGGCTGTCGACAACCAGCCGGCGAAGAAGCACAAGAAAACGAACAAGAAAAAGGTGGCCACTCTACGACACATTGAGCTAGACTTGGACGCTGAGGACGTTGAGGCAAGATATCATAAAGCCGATGGGATCGATGTCGATGATATTGCTACGACGGAGGTGCAAGAAGACGCTGGAGAGAAAAACGGCGACGAACGCCGGATATTCCCGCACCAACGCCGCCTGAACGACAGCAACGCGGACGAGATCGACCAGGCACTGTGTGACATGCCGGGGCAAGTGCTCCGTAGCGTCACGGTCCCTTGTTTAAACGTGCCGGGCAGGGCGTGCCTCGGAAAGAGCCCGCTCTGCCCAAGAAAATGGATAATCTTTCCAGAGAAGCCAAAACATATCCACGAGGTGACATGGAGGAGCAAGACGCAACAGACGCGCCAGCGCCACTTAAACTGGCTGCGCGACCTACAGGCAATGCCGGACGATCTCCTGCGGTACCACAGCCTCGCCTCGGCGATACTGGAATTTGTGTTTCGGTTGTACAAGGACGGTCACGCTACGTGGTCGACGATACACAGCAGCATGGCGCAGATTGCTGGTGCCCTGCAGGATCTCCCCCTTTACACAAACGTGAGGGAGGGTATCAACCTAAGCAACGACGTGGAATGGCGGTCGGCGGTGGCCTGCGTGCGTCGGTTCAAGCAGATGCAGCCCACCAAGGCGCCGACACCACTCTCCGCCGAGAACTACTGCAAAGCGAGGGCGATGCTCTTGCGACAAAGTCACTTCTCCCCGCTGGCGGCACTTTTCCTCGCCCTTATGTGGAACTGCGCGGCCCGAGCGGGCGATATCACTACCCTACTGAAGCAAGATGTAAAGCTATTTCTGCGGCTGCCGACCAGCGACGACGGCGACAACAACAACAACAACAACAACAACAGAAAAAACAGGAATCCGCTACCGCAGCTGCGCGTGGTGTCGAACGCCGAGGGCGTCCCACAGCGCTACCCAGTTCTGGTGTGGATGGCCCGCGGCAAGGCGTCCCACTTTCGGACCCCCTACGAGGTGATGACCACGCTCGCCGAGGACGAAGCGCTCATCCTGTTCAAGCACCTGAACAGAATCAAGAAGAAGGGGTCTCGGCTCTTCACAAGCGAAGACTCCAGCATGGTGCGCAGGATGGTGTCCAACGTACTCAAGTCCATCGATCCGACAATGGCACTGCCGTCAGTGCGCAAGGGCGCGATCAGGTACTGCGCCAAGCTGGGCATGACAATGGAGGAGCTGCGGCGCATGACGGGCCACACCCAGGACTCGACGCTCAACATCTATCTCGGACGTGGCCAGCAGACAACTATGGACGTCGCGCAAACACAGGCCAACGTCGAGGAGCACCACCTCTTGTCAGCGCCAAATACCTCGGAGTGAAGGCACCCAAGGCAGCAGACCTGGGTATTTGCGACCGTGACGTGTACCGGCTGATGCTGGATCTCAAACGGCAACAGCAAGCACCAGACGCAAGCGACGTAGCTGTGGACGTCGCGGGTGACAATGTAAAGGAGTGGCCCCTGCACCTCAAGCATACCACTCCACTCGACACGGAGGCGGTGCGGCAGATGGCGACCGCCCACCCACACACGAAAGCGTTTCTAGAAGAAGCATACCGCTACATCACGGTTGATGCCTCGCCTGACCCATACCCTATACCGCACCTCGTGCAGACCTCACGCACCATCAAGACGACCAAGATGACGAAGGAGGACCTCCAGAAAGCCGTGAGCATGGGCAAGTTCGAACTGTGCCGTGACGAACACGGCCAGCCGATCGCTCATTTCGACAACCGCACTGGCATGATCCCGACGGGCTACTACGGTGTCAATGTGTTCACCGTCCCGGAGATGAAGGGACGCAGACGACTCATCACGGAACCTCACCTAAACGCTGTCATGGCCAAGGCGGACATGCCACAAGTAAACTACCCGACGCGGCTTGGGAGACGGCAATCACTGCGTTATGCCAAGTACATGTTGCAACTTGACTTTGAGGCATTCTACGATGCGATCCCACTTCCAGCGGCACTGCGCAACAAGTTTGTGTTCCGGTGTGGTGGCAGTTACTACCGTTTGTGCACGCTGCCCACCGGCGCGCGGTGGAGCGTGGCAGTGGGCCAGGCGACCACGTGGGTGCTTGTCGACATTGATACCCCCGTCATTATACATACGATGATTGATAATATTTTGATTGCGGCCAAGGAGGGACAGGAGGAGGAGTTTGTGAGCGCGGTACGGCAGGTGTTGCTGCGCATTCGTGCTGCAAACCTGCTGACCTCGCCGGACCGCGAGGAACTACTTCAGTATACGGAGGAGAAATTATTACGTCTCGCTGAGCAGAACAACGTATTTCTTGGCGAAGAGTACATGTGGAACGGAACCGAGAGGGTGGTACGAAACTCAGTCAAGACGGTCGCGAAGTTGATGCTGAGTTCGGCACCAGACCGGCAGCACTCCATACGGACGTTCGTTTCTGTGGTGTCCTTGGTGTGTTATGCGATTCACACGACGCGCCTGAACCCGGCAAAGATGTTTCGACTCTTGCGGACCTACAGATATTTCTACCGACAGGTCTCCGGTGGTGCGGACTGGGACGCACCGGTGCCGTACATTCATCCGAAGGTGACCGATGAATTGAGCCGCATCTCGAATGAACTGATCAAGAACCAATGGTGGCGCATTGACCCACCACGGCATGTTGATTACAACGACGGCTCGTACGATATCGTTGCCTATACGGATGCCTCCCGCGAAGGATGGGGAGCCGTGGTGCACTTTCAGTTCACGGGCGAAGTCACCACGTTCCAGCAGCGCTTTGTCACCCACCACCAGCTTCCTTTTTACAAGGGACAACCAACAGGTGGAGACGACGGAGGCAACCACGACCGTTTGTACGATGGCGCCTATGGCGTTGAAGATGAAGAAGAGGAAGACGAAGAAAACGAGGACGTGTTTGTGGAAGACCCGGAGGATCGCGCACTACGCGACATCCGTGGACTACGTGCCTCTATCCCGGTACACAACGCTACCGGCCTCTTCAGGGCACGGCATTCGGCTCACGCGGAACCGAGGGCAGTTCAGGCTTTGCTTTTGTTATTGCACAAGGAGGGAACGCTGAGACCTGGTATGCGCATCGCGGTGGTGACGGATCACTACGCGATTGCGGCTGCACAGAAACGCCTAAACGGCTTTGGCGGCATTGGCAGGGGCTTCTCGTTAAACAAGCTCTTCGAGACCACCTACAATCTCTGGTACGATTACGACATTGAGGTTATCTTTTACTACCTGAAGGGCGAAATGAATCCAGCGGATTCTTTATCGCGGCACTTTGGGGTAGGAACATCAAACGATCAAGAGGGAAATGATAAGAGAAACAGCACTGTCGTACGAATGGAGCACTTTGATGCAACGACTTTGCCCAGAGGTATGCCTAGTCTGTCGCAAACGTACTGCCCACTGTTTGACGACACTGCTTCTACAGACGAAGGCTACTAGGTGGCGCCATGCTGCCACGAATCACTACGGGGAACTGTCTAAAATGACTAATCTTAGTCCACAGTAAAATTTTACAACAAAAAGAAACATCAACGACGCCCCGCGGAGGATGTGCCGCATTTGTTTGAAGTATGAAGGAACCTGTCCGTCACGCCGGATCTTCAGTTCTTTCTCTCCCTTTCTTCTTCTCTCGATCTTAGGCCTTTCAAGTACAAATTTAGAGACATGACAGTGGGCTTTCCCGCGAGCTTGGCTCATGGGAACAAGAGTGTCAGAGGGGAATTGGTTTTATATTGAGGGTAATGTGGATTTTTAGGGTGAAATATGAAACGGTTAGTCTATTTTTATTATATATATAAGCTATTCAAGCTCAAGCACATATCATTATATTTAATTACTGCAACACTAATGTCTATCTCTTACTTTCATGTTTTCTGTTTTCTACACACAAACTGATAGTCTAAGTGTTTGCTTAGGTTGTTTTCGTTCTTTATTCAATCGAGATCGTTCTTTTCGCGCCCACCCACCACATCCCTGTATTTTTCTCATTGTTCGGGTTTTTTCTTCTTGAATTCCTTGCTCTACCCGAGAGCGTGGTCAAATTTGGCTTGTTGTAGACACCTTGTTTTTTCAGAACCTTCGTGGTTTTTCTTTTTCTTTCATTTATTTAATTTCTGAAAACGCATTTTTATTTTATGTTAATTCATAATCACAATTCGATATTTTTCACTTATTTTACTTCATTTATTTACTTTCTGAAAACGCATATTTTATTTTACTTCATAATCACAATTCGGTATCTTTATTTTTACTTCATAAAACAGAATTCGGTATTTTTCAATTTATTTTACTTCATTTATTTACTTTCTGAAAACGCATTTTTATTTTACTTCATAAAACACAATTCGGTATTTTTATTTTACTTTCCACCTAGAGAACTGGCATGTGCTGCTGGAGAATCCCGAAGCCGTGGATGCAGTCTTTACCACGCGCCTTCCGGCCTCCGATCATGAGACTGTCCTCGCCACGCACCATTGAGGTGAGACAGCAGCAGTATCTTTTTCCGATGCCGCCTTGTTTCTTAATTTTTCATCATTGTTATTACTATGGCTTACGCTTTTTATTTCCTTTATCTTGCGATAAAGGTTTCGAGTTTTTTCCGTAAGCCAGATTTGATTAATCCATTCAGTGAACTGTCTAAAATGACTAATCTTAGTCCACAGTAAAATTTTACAACAAAAAGAAACATCAACGACGCCCCGCGGAGGATGTGCCGCATTTGTTTGAAGTATGAAGGAACCTGTCCGTCACGCCGGATCTTCAGTTCTTTCTCTCCCTTTCTTCTTCTCTCGATCTTAGGCCTTTCAAGTACAAATTTAGAGACATGACACTTGCTTCCTTTTCATATTGTACTATTCGTTGCAAGTGCGCAATGTAAAGGATAGCGCAGCAATAATATATATACATATAGCTGTATATATACTTGCGTGTGGAGACATTGTGTTTTTGTTATTTAACTACCGCGCCCGTCTAGTCGCCATCTGACATATTTCCTGCGGCCCAAGCGTAAACTCATTCCCTGTTAGCGTAGACCGAACCTTCAGTGCGATAATTTCATTACTGCTGCTGCGCTGCCTTGATATAACGGTCACCAACTCACCACGCATCGCCCCCAACACCACAATACCCTCTTCATTCACCTTTGGCACAACCGTCTCTAGTGCAGCACAACCAATAACATCAATCACCGCATCCATCACCACCTGAACACTATCTCTATCCTCTTCTTGTTGTCTCTGTGGCCACGGTACAAGTCGTATTTTACCTTCTTTGCGAAGCACAGACTTTACAATAAACTTCTTACCAAAAAGATCCCCAGCGGACACTTCCACAAGACGCACGAGAAGCTGTGGAATGACCCACCACGGTGTTGGCAAATCAGCACCACTACCATCGTCAACCATAACACTACCTTTATTATTATTATTATTATTATTATTATTATTATTCCCACCATCAATACTGTTATGGTTACTGCTCCTACCATCATTTACAGACAGAGATGCAACAGGTGGTGTTGGCGTTGACGCACCTCCCTCCAATCCCGCGTACACAGTTCGCACCGGACGTGTACTCGCATCGCTCTTCCATTTGCGAAATAATTCCTTCTCCAGAAAGCCGGCCGGCCGCACAGTGAACACCTTCAACTTCTGCCGTGTGCCATCAAGAAAGATGGCCTCCAGTGAGTTTGTGGCACGATCCACACGGCCCACCTCAAACAACTCCCGCAGCATATCAGAAGAGACACGCCTGCCGTACTGCTTCTCCTCCTCCGTGAGATCCGTCTCCTTCACAAACTGCATGCCACTATAGCACTGGGAGAACCCGAAGAAGAAGAAGCAACATCAACAGCAATAGCAGAAGGGGAAACAGAATTAACAGTGAAATGACGAGTCATTCTTGGCGGAGGACACCGAAGACACATAATATCACCTGGCCGCACACTATCGGCACTGTTCATTATGGTCTCGGCGGCAGTTGCCATGAAACCACCAACAGAGAGAGGAGTGTAATCCTCCACTACACACAAGTTCTGCGACTTTGCAACAGCAGATGTTGAAATAAAAGAAGAATAACAGGACGGGGCTTTATGCATCTCCTGCAATAACTTCATACCCACACGACCACCACTTCCACCAGCAGCAGCGCTGTTAGTTAAGACAGGTCTATCATCCTCCACGTCATCATTGTTACTCTTCTTGTTGTTCTTCTTCTTATCAGTTGAGTTCGCAGGTCTACGCAGGGAGTGTGGAAAAGCGAAAGAAGAGAGAGAAGCATACAGAGAGTTGATGCAGGACACAGATACTCAGAGTGGTAGAGAAAGAGAGAAGCAACAGCTCAGTAAAGAAGAAAAAGGAATTGCCCACTTGGATTATAATATGCAACCTTTAACAGAAAAGAAGAAAAGAAAACACAATACTCAAAACAAAAGAGCCAAACACACACACACAATACCCCACGGCTCTAGTTTATAATAAATTGCTGTACACACATGTCTGTGTACTAGCAAGGTTTGTGTATACCGCCGGTGTACACAACACATCCCAGACGGACCACACAAACGGGAAAGCAAGTAATCGCATTATTAAAAAAGAACACACGCACAGACACACAAAGGAAAATAAACAAAACAAACGTAATTCGAATTGAAAGAAATTGCTGATAAATCGATTATTAGTTTATTCGCCCATTGGGCTGCACGCAATTATGTTTATTTTAGTATAACCATTATTCTTTGCCCTAAAATGAGCCTCACCGTTCAGTGCACGGCAACAAAGACCAACACAGCCACAATCAGCAATGGTGCTGCTGGGCTATTATATTTACAAATGGGTCGCACATTTTTCACACTCAACAGCATATTCATGTTTACACTTTACAACCCAAGCAAGTTATGTCATACAATATGCTAGCCGAGCAAGTTAATATTCTTTGCCGCAGTTTGTTTTCTTTTTGTTGCGCTAGCTCCCATTTCTCATTCTTTTCCCCCTTAACAGCTTTCGCGGCGTGCACGGCAACCTTTCCATCCCTTGACGGTGGCATCGTATTCGGCCTGCAATTCATATTACGTGCTCATGATTAAATGTGATAATAGTGTCAATATTTACTTGTGGCGGATGGTGGCACAGAATGTTGAAACAGTCAAGAGTGGGGAGTATGAGTAATACAGTCACCACAGTGAGGAGGAAAAGCAAGAAAACATAACAAGACAAAAAAACACTGCCTCAGAATTATTATTATTTCTTTTAACAAAGTATTTATAATGTGCTACCCACCTCGACCAAACCCTGCAAAACAAATAAACCTAAACAAACGGAAAAAAATATGCTGCGAAGTTCCAAATAATTCCAACACGAACGTTCCATGACAAGAAACGTAAAAAAAAAGTCATTAAATATCCAATCCTCTATTCTGCCAATAGAATCACCCAGCAGGACTTAAGCAAATTCTAACGTCCCTTCTTTTCCAGACCCCTCCGCGTGGAGGGGCTGGTGGGTGGGACGGAGAAAGTAAAAAACAAAAAACCAATCTTAAATCCTTTTCTAAAAGTTTAACCAGAGGCTCTGTTAGACTACAACAAAACCCAAGGAAAGGAGAAGAGTACACAATTCATCAAAAGCCCAAAATGCCATGGAGCAAATACGGGCACATATTCTTTTCGCAAACTCCCATACTTTCCCTAAGAAAAAAAGACAAGAAGAAAAAAAAAGTATTTTTTTCCATCATCATCTTCAAAGTCAAAAAAACAACCAACAATGGAATCTATCGCAGTAATGAGTACCAATGGAGTCTGTATAAATTATTAAAAATAATTATTGGGGAAAAGGAAGTGTGCAAAACGCCTTTTTACATGTTCCCTTCTTTTCCGCGCGTGGTCAGTGTGGGTTGGTTTGGTTTGATTCAGTGGGTTTTCTATATTTGTCCCTTTTCACGACGAAACCTTTGTAATACCCAATTAGAAAAAAAAAGTATTATTTGTATTTTTTTTTCTTTTTAGTAAATGCTCATGGACCCGGAGCATTTCTTTACTAGAATAGGAAAAACGAAGGGACATCAAAAGTTTTCCTAGTCAAGGTTTTTTTTTTCTTCATTTATATTATTATTTTTTTTACGACCAAATTAAAGGGAATTGCACTGCGCATCGCAGTGTTCTTCCGATTGATGCCTTTTTCAACTCATACAAGGAAAGAGACATTTAAAGTAAAAAACAATCATATTGGTTACCACATGCCTTCCTCCTCCTCCTCTGATCCATCAAAATAAAAAAAAAAAAAAACAAAATAAAAACCGCAACTTAAACCTTTGAACACACACACCTACCTCACCGTCTACCACGCCATAGCTTCTTTTAAATATATATACCAGCCTTGTGTTATCATCAGAGTTTTATTTAAATTTAAATTTTTCATCGGGCAGCGCATCGTTTAAATTATTTTCTTTATTTTATCCCACACCCCCAATAAAACCTAAATCAGGGCAATTCACAGATGCTTACCTTCTAAGATCTGCATTTCAGATCACTTCTTAATGATGCTGCTGCTGCTGCAGTTCGTTTCGTCGGGCAGCCTGTTCGTTTCTCCACCTTTCCCTTTTAGCTGCAAACAACTCTTCTGAGTATCGTTTCTGGATCTGTGGCTGAAGTGAGTGAAGGCGTTCAGCCACTTCTAATAATCTCGGAGCGCCTGCCATAAAGGCACCATCTTCCTCAGATTCTTCTGGCATGATTTCCGTTAAAACCTTTGCATTTGGTAAGTTTGATCGACGTACCAACCCGGCCAGATTAGATAATATTTTTTCGGCTTTGTTTAAAACGGCATACGAAAGAGATTGAGAAAGACCATTAAGTTCTTCGAGCAGGGTAAAGCGATAATTTTTTCTTGTTGTATCGATTTGTGCCTTAGCTCGAAGAAAATCTGCGAGACACGCATTCATAAGAATCTGTGCTCCATCATGACGCCATCCATCCACTATATCAAAGATAGGAAGTAGTCGACGATCACAGAAAAGACCATCTCGAAGAGTAAATACAAGGTCATCAACAGAAGTGAAAATATCACCACATCCACTGATAGCTACAAATGGAGAACGAGCTTTAAATGGAGTATGAGTCTCATTTAGTTTTTCTGCAAGTGGGAACTCGGCATTTTCAGTGGCAAATATGTATTGTTTTTTCTTACTGCTAGTCATCCAAGGAAGGCGGATGGATTCGTTTGATAAGGGTTCCAAATTTGAACCAAGGTAATTATAAAATGCTGATAGCATTGCAAAAAATTCTGTGTTATCAAATGCTTTTACCAATGGTGAACAAATATCAACAGGTGAGAGAACTGCACGATGCTGTGTAGGACTCGTTTTACCTTCCCATAAGGTGGTTACAGCAGGATCAAGAAGTACAGATCGGTGCATCTCTAAAGGTACTCCACATGTGCGATGAGTAGAGAAAAGATAAGCAAGAAGTTCAGTGATAGGTTCATCCATTGCACCACTGTTAAGATTATTCCTGTATCCAGGTGGATATTGAGCCTTATCAAAGACTCCAGATGTTAGCATCTGAATAAAAGCAAACCCTTCGTTACCAACATGAGCCTCTCGGAAAACATACATAACATCTTGTAGAATTGAACCTAGCGATGAGGTATGTTCGCTAAAGTGTAATCCCTCTTTTTGAAAAAATCCAAGTAACATTTGAAAAAATTCCACAGTAAAACTTTCCATATTACCACCTTCAACAGAAGCACGTCCTTGGAAAAATAATGGATTAACGAATAAACGTTCTGCTAATTTTAATACGTGTCGTTTCCAATTTGTATCATTCTTCATTTGACGAAGTGAATTAAAATCATATAATTGAAGTAGACGTAACTGTGACAAAGGATCCATTTGTACATTACCTTTTATCACCGTCATGCTACTCGTCATTAATCGCTTTATACGTCGCATAGTAATACCCACGAATACCAAATGACCAAGATAATCTAAACCACGACGTCCTGCACGACCCATCATTTGACGAAATTGTGTAGGATTAAGAAGAATATGATCACCAGCTAATACAACTGAACGACAAGGGCTATGAATTCCAAGAGCCAAAGTTTCAGTAGAGAAAATCACACCACAGTGTCTTCCACGGAATAATCTTTCCACATGACCACGAAGTTTACCTTTAACACCAGCATGATGCATACCAATACCACGTTTTAAGGCTCGAAGAAGAAGATCTTCACCTTCTTCATCACAATCATCTAATAAATCCCTAACAACTCTTGGTTCAACTGTGCATTTATCACCTGTAAAGGTAAATTCTGGTAGTACATCAGGAACAACAAAGAGTTCTTCATCGCCTTCACCTTCATCACTTAAATCACGCTCATTTACTTCTACATTGCCATCATCTCCCGTTGTAAGACGTTTTTGTTTTAATGTTGATTCACGTTGTTTTCGTCGTGCTTCTTGTGCAGCTGCTGAACGCTCTATACGAGATTTATATGCAGCAAATTCTTCTGTCTGCCGATAGCGTGCCTCAGCTTCTTCTAGTTGTTCTACAACATACTTAACAAGGTCCCCACAGTCTTCAGATTCAAAACTAAAAACAATAGTTGGACCCATATTACGTGCAATAAGCTCACGCAAAACATTAAGTATATTTTCTCGAATATACTGTCTTGAACCAGGAAAGGCTACACTTTCTTTCTGATCATTTTTACTTTTTGTATCCATTTCTTCTTCTTCTCCTCCTCCTCCTCTGCTTTCCTTTTCCTGTTCCCCTTCTTCCTGATGATGAGCATGCTTCTTTTTTTCCATAATATCTGTTGCATATTTCTCAAGTTCTAACTCATCATGAGTTAATTGTTGTGCAAAGGCAGAAAGAATTCCTTGTGTTACATATGACATAGCATCAGTAAATTCCTCAACTTCTTCATCTGATAACTCTGATAAATGTTCTTCAGGTTGGTTACTTAAAAATACCCAGAAAGCAAAAGTATTTTTAACTTCTGCTTCGTATCTTCTTGCTCGTTCTTGTGTTATATAAATATCCTTTTCAAAATATTTACTAGGTTCAAGTAATGCTAATTGTGCTCGCATTGATTGTACTAAAGGTAGAGATGACCATTTAGACCAAAGAACTTCATTAAATTGAATTTCCATCCTTTCAACAAGTGATACCACTTCACTCGGTACAAGAGAAATTTCGGGAGGAAATCCATTTTGAAGCTGATCAGTTGTAAGAATAGATAATGGATGAAGATCACGTATGTATTGTTTATCATAATTGGATGTAAGTTTTTTAAGAGATAGTTGAGCTCCAGGAGGTGGAAGGTAAATATACTTTTTGATATCATTCCATCGTTGAATACTCTTTCCTTCAGATGGCAAAACATGTACAGCATAGTCTCGTGTTTTATTAGATACATCTTCTTTTTGTTCTCGTAGACGATCCTGTACACGATTAAGCCAACCACATAATTGTTGAGTTTCTCCCAAAGTAGCAGAAAGAGCAACAAATGGACATGGGAGAAGAGATAAAATACGCTCCCATACATCACCGTTACCACTACTTTCCATAGAATGAATTTCATCAAGGATAACATAATCAATTAGCTCTACCCATTCTGTATACTTTGGTGATAACAGCATAGTTTCAAAAGCTTCAGGAACTGTAAGAAGAACCTGACAACTGTCATGATATTGATGATAATCAGCTCCACCAAGTACACCATAAATATGTTTACCAGGACTTGTATACTTCTTTGATCCGTAACGAGCGCAAACATCTGCAACAGCTTGATTAATTAAAGCACGGGCAGGGGCAAGATAAACGACAACTTTCTTATTTGATCGACGTAAAGCATTATACATACAATAGTATGAAATAAAAGTTTTACCAGCTGATGTTGGAGCACATACCACTGCACTACCTCGACCATCAACAATATCAAGTAATTCCCTCTGCCAGTTATCAGGGTTAAAAGCAACCCTATAATCTCGTGTACGCATAAAAGGTCGTTCAAGGAGATGACCCATATGTAGTAACTGCAACATTTCAGGTGTTTCAAAGAGTTGTCTACCATGTGGTAAAAGATTTTTCGTGAGACCCCCTGGTGCTTTGTTTTGCCAACGTGTAATAGCGTGATCAACTTTAGAATAATAGTCTTGAGTAAAATCAAAATGCGCTAAAGCGGAACGTACAGTATCTATGTCTTCGGAAGATATTTGAAGACCTTCATCACGTATCACAGATAATACAGCATGATGACAGTACAGAAAAAGAGGAATAGCTAAAGGAATACTTGGTGTTTCTTTCGCAAGTCGAGCACGTTCACGTTCAGTACGCCAATTTTCCAGATATAATTTAACTACACGACATTTAAGTTTCATCTGAATATGAAGTTCCACATATGAAAGATAAACCCATCGTAAATATGATGCAGCTTCTGCATTTGAGATATCTGGTCTAGCCTTACGAAGTGGTTCAAGTTGAGCATTCCATTTAGCTTGTTTCTCATCTTGAGTATCAATAAGTCGGTTAATAACGGTAAAACCGTATAGAAAATTTGTATCGGATTTAATATCCTTCTTTTTAGAAGCTCCTTTAGATTCTTTTATTTTAGGATCTTCAGGGGAGAGAGCAAATTCCACCTCTCGCATTCCACTTGTCGATACAAGGAGACGCCACATGGCAAGTTTTAGTGGTACATTATTGTCAACAGTTTCATCAATTGTATAACCTGGATCAAAACTCTTACCAAAGTTTGCCTGTGAGAGTCTTGAGATGGCAGCTAAAAGTGTAGAAATAGCTTCGTCACGGTCTTTATTACTTGTCCGACCGTAAGGCAAATCAGCATTACGTAAAAGTTGTTCCATTTGTTTGTACCAATTGCTTACCGTATTAGTAGCAGAAGTTGCATTACCACGTTCACGAATTTCATCTTCTTTGCTGCGTACTTTTCGGTTTCGTTGTCCTGCATGAGCCTTATTCACTTTTTTCTTGGCTGCTGCATTTTTGTTATTACCATTTTCATCATCAGATTCATTATCAGAACAAACAATAGCTAATTCCTGAACTGCAAAACCACTGATTCCCATTGATTGTGCTTGTTGAAACGCATTACGCACAAATTTAGTATTATATTCTTGCATATTTTTAATTTCCTTTTCTGTCATGTTACTCTTTGAAATGGCTTCACCTTCAGCATCTACAACATCATTCAATCTATCAAAAGGTGTCGTAATATCCCATCCTGCGAGTTCATTAGCAGCACCAAATCCAGTTGGATACGGTGTATCTGCGTGATGATGTGTCACTTTAAATGATTTTGCGAGTCCTTCAACCAATTCATGTGTTATATGTGGATAGGTTTGCATTTTCACATTATCAGGTTCAGTAATCTCTGGCAAACTTTGCATTGGTGATTCTGTGATAGATGCACTATCATCACCAACAATTAATTGCCATGAAAGATTAACATCAGCGGCGCTATCTTCATCTAGAAGTTCACAAGGTGGATTTACCCGCAATAGACGTACAATAGCGCAGAGGAGATGACCATCAATAATATCAAATTCCTCTCCACGCCCTTTAGAACATACAGTATTACGAAATGCAGAAAGAAGATATGGTGATAAATTAGAAATAAATTTCGAAAGGATGGTGTTTGGTTGAACTCGTTGTGCACGTAATTCAGAATTAAGAGAACTTGTCACATAAGATGTAATAATCATAGCTTGACAAAGCTGTAACTCCTCCTCAGTTCGTACTTTTTCATTTACAAAAGCATGTACTGCAACACATACAATTTTCTCACGGTATGTTAATTCTTCTTCAAGAAGTTTTAGTGATGTTGAAGTAATATTAGGTAATTTCACCTCATGCTCAATAGATTTAGCCAATTCACGTGCATCTGATTCAATTGCCACCGCACGTTCAAAGCTTGAACCATCTACTGGTACTGTAAACACAATAATGGCATTTTCCCTATAAATCAGACGTGATGAATAGGCAATTTTAAGTCGTCGTGTAGTTGCCCATAACTGCATACAACGAAAGTACATGGCTGCTTTATTACCAACTCCTTCATCTTCTACAAGACTCCTGTATTCACGTTTTACACGGTATGGATTTATTGCAATATTGCTGCTTATATTATCATTTTTTTCCATTTTAGCGTCCTTTTCTTTTCCTCTTGGTTTAACAAAAAATTCTTGAAACGGTGTAAGAGTTCCAAGTTGCTCTCCATCAGACATTAATAAAAATTCTGGTTCCCAAATTCCCACATACTCTTCAAACTCTTCACTGTAATAACTGGGAAAGTTTTCAACCGTAAGATCAGCTTCTGCGTTATTGGCGGATACAGACAATAAAGTAGCTCGTAGGTTTTCACGCATAAATAGCTTTGCAGGTGCCTTTTCCCACATCCACAAAGCATTATCAAAAAAGACAACATGAAAACGGGCACCACGGGACTCCAAGTCACGCAAAAGTTTCTGAGCATTGTAAATAACATGTAAAGGTTGAATGAGATCCCAATCAACAGATTGCATGGAAATGGCAGTCATAAATAGTGAATCACCGTCAATAAAGAACATTTCACTGGCACTCAAGTGTACAAACATATCACATAATTCTGGACGTGCACTGGCGTAGTGATGTTCTACCGCAGTTCGCACCAATTCCACATTAATAATGTTAAGAACGGTATCTCTGTCTTTCTCAATAGCAGCAAGAAGAAATTTCCATGCGAGACGTTCCTCCTCTTGCGTGCTTATCGTACCCATGTTAATATGATCCGATTCCCCCCGCATACAAAGTACCGCATTACACACACGACGCAGTGCATCACACCGGCGAGTGGCCTCAATAGCCGCCGCTTCACTTGTGGCCCCGACCGTCTCTTCGAACGGCAGCGTCTTTGCCATAAAAAGATCCCTCACCTCACCCACGCCATCCATCGAGATGCGGGAGTGGAACTCATTGTCAGCCAGGAAGTCGCCAAAGAGAGTGATGAGCTCGCGGAACCTTGATGACATTCAGTGAGAACAACCGAACTGCAAACAAGGGATTGAAGAAGATGCTCAGAAAAAAAAGGAACAAAAAAAAAGGAAAGCAATCTACAGAACGTTTTAGAAAATTATTTTTCGTGTGGTGGCTTATTCTTTGGGTAAAACGAAAAAGGAAGACGGATAAAATATACATATGTATATATATATATATATATATATATATATATGTGCGTATTCAATAAAAATAGCAGCGAAAACAACAACACACACATACACACACACAAAAAAAAAAAAAAAAAAAAAAACGTCAATAGCGAATGAATAAACAAAGTAATGAAAAGAAAAAAAAAATGAAAAAAAGGGCCTGATAACGTTTCTAAAAGTGTAAAAATCAGAGAAATTCTAGTATTCCATTGCAAAATTCAAACCCAACATCAATAACCATTACTACCACTATTCTCTTTATTTTTTTTTTCGTTTTTTTTTTTCCTTAAACAATAGAGGCATCATCCATAGCCACTATTGGATTAAAAGCACTTGGAGTATGTGTAGAAGTCATGAAGTAAACCGCTACATTACAGAACAGTAATGCTGGGAAACCCAAAACTAGAACCCATACAATACGAAAAGACTCCACAGGTATTGCATTCATAGCTACAATTGATATTACTAATAATAAACACGAAGCCAAAATAAACACAATCATGAGTAACTCAAGATATCGACTACACAAAAAATATTTTAGGCGTTTTTGCTGTTCTAAAGAGAAATGAATAGGCCAAAGAATATGGATAAGAATTAATATATGGAGAAAAATCTCCACCACACGGCTGTATCCATCTATCACTGTAACATCATCATCATTATCATTAGTACCAGATTTCCAAGCATTTCGCAAGACAAAAAATGGTTGGAGGTGAAGTACATGTAACAATGCATAGGTTAATACTAGCAATTGACAATTAACTAGAGAATGATATTGAAATTTATTTTTTGATTCTTTTTTAAAAGTATATACCGTTGGAAACAAAATCAATAAAAAAAAAAGCCACACCAATGCACGTCGAGAAATCTTAAGTGAAAATAACTCACATAATACAAATGTAGTGGTGTAAATTATCAACGGAAAGTAATAATAATAGTAGTAGTAGTAGTGGTAGTTGGAGAAATGAGTAGAAAAGGTTCGGCGAAAGCATCGAAGAAGACTATAACGTGAAAAATATGACCACAACATCTTTAATCCAGATCTAATTAACCAGAACAATAGACCAAGTAAATGATAAGCCGTCACACCAGCCCATGAACCAATTAACAATGGACCAATAGCCGTAAAAATGATATGACCCAAACTTTTTGTTGGTGTACACATAAGACTATCTGTGACCCACGGCAACAAACACCAATCACCTCCAAAGTTAAACAAACAACAATTTAGTTGTTGTATTATCAGTCGGCTCATTATACCAATAAAGAAAGTCATAAGCACACCACTACCGATAAGAGGTGCTGTGAAGATTAGCAATAATTGACTACCGAAACAAAAATGAAAAATCACACGCAAGTACATGATATGGGTAAAAAATCTGAAGAAATAAATTAAATGAGGTATCAATGGAATTATAGCGGATAACAGTAATGCTGTATAAAGTGATACAACAGCAACTGGAAGTGTATGGTTTATTACACTCCACTCTCCCCATCGTGAAAGTACAGAAGTATGAGTTACTGGTACTAGGTTAGTATTATCTTCTCTTTCCCATTTTTCTTCTTTAGACGCATTTACAATAAAAGAAGCAACAAACTCACCTACACAATAATCCCTAATAATATCATTATGTGATAACGTTTTACCACATACATTAGGCTTATCTGTACGTATATTAAAGTAGATTTTTGGATTTTTCCCAGTATCCCTACTAGGAAGAAAGGTCAACTGCTGTTCCACCTGAAGATCTAGTGCTCCAGAACTAATAGAAACAATGCGAGGTAATACATTATTTAAATGCATTATCGTATAACTTTTATTTACGCTTTGCCATAGGAATAAATACAAACGTAACATTTGTTCATCCAAAAAAATAGGTGGTTGAAGATATGGTGAATTAAGCATAATAATACCATGAAACAATGGAATCATTTCTTTCGCCTCTAACTTTATCATTTCAAGAGCCAATCCTGCAACTACACCTCCCATGGAATGACCAATAAGCCAAATAAAAGGAGTACTCTTGTTATACTTTTGTTCCGCTTTTTGTATACTATTTTCTTTACTCCGTAGTGTTTTCAAAGTATTTACAACAAAATTAGCCTGTTGCCAGAGAACTCTACCACGGTGAATGTTCGCCTGTTCTGCAAAGTCAAACGAGTATACTTCTCGAATAACATTTCGTCGTCTTTTTAAGAGACACCCAATTTTACCACCTTGCTTGTATGAACCAGCATTTCCATGAATAAAAAAGACGAGTACATCTAATGTATTTAGTATAGATTCTAAAGATAGTTTCGGACTATAACACAATAAACGGTGAAGCCTATATGACTCATTCATATATCCAGTTCCGGTATCTTTCTTCATCTTCACACGAGTAGAGTCTATTTCCTCATAACCAAGTACATACCATTCGTTAGTATTTGAAAGGGGGTTACCATCATTACACTGTTTTTGCGCTTTAAACGTTGTTAATAAAAACAACATGATTGACAAGGCAAATAGGAGTGCTAATATAAAAGTAGCCCATGTTGAAACCTTAATAATCTCCCTCACTCGCATTATTACAATACTGTTTCGCTTTTTATAAACAGACATACCGAACGAGTAATTGTAGTTATAGTTGTTGTTGTCATGGTTGATATAAGTTTCTTCCTCTTCCTCCTCTACCCACTTCTCACGGTTGAATGGAAAACGGGTAAACATCACCACCACACATTTTTATCTATTTCTAATCCTCCCACTCATGAGTTCAAAAGAATAATAATAGTAAGAAAAAAAAACACCAACAACAATATCAACAAGAAGAAATGGTAAAGGAGTACATACTAAGAATCTCATAGAAAAAGACGTACAATAAAAATGTTTCCTTCCTTCAAACATAAAATATCATATTAATAAACAGTAATCCCAATCTATTGCTCTTTCGCTCCATTTAGTCGTAGTCTGCTTTTTGCTCGTATAGCACAAATACAGGTAAACCAATCATTCTCCTTCTCCTTCTGTATTTACTAACATTTTACTTTTTTTTTGTTTCCTTTCACGCATTTAAATAAGTAAAATCAAAAACAAAAAATGGAGTAAAGGCAATTAAGAATAATTCAGAGACTTTTCACTTAACTCATATATATTGACCTAATGATACACCCCATCTTAACCAGTCATCTCTTTCTTCACAGCACAACACAACAAATCACACTCTACATTTCGTTTTCTCCATCTCCATCTCTGCCGCTTCACTTACTTACTACTAATACTACTGTTTACCTAGACATGAATGTCCCTCCTGATCGCGTTGTTGTTTTGTACCAAATAATAAGGCAGAAATATGCATGCCCTTTTCTTTTATTAAATGAAAAAAATCCATAAATCTTGATGAACGAGACATAACCACACGACTTGCGGCATCAAGTGCAATACTTCCTTCAATAATAGTGGTACCAGAGTAATACAAACGTGAATGGTCCAAACGTACACTCTCACGTGATTTGTACTGAATTTCTCCTGTTTCTCTTTTTGTTTCCACCGTTAACAGTGTAGAATCTCTCAATTCAGAGTCCACTACTGATATCACATCTTTATGATGATGATAATAATTTATTTGTATTGATCCCTCATCTTCAGTCGTATTATTTTCAAACAAGTTATTTCCCTTTTTCATTCCAAATATCCTCTTCTGAAAACCATTTATGGTATCATTTTGTTGTTGACAACATTGTGTTCCCTTAGCAAAAACATCTGGCTGTGTTTCCTCACTATTCACACGTGAAATAAATGGAAGCCCAGGCGATATTAATATTCTTCTGTCTACCACAGCAGATTCCAACATTGAACACGTTGGTGCAGCTGTCCGTGGCATCGTTACATCTTCCTGATCTGTACATGATGTCATCATATCTTTATTAGATCGGTTCCCACATTCATAAATATTTTTTCCTCTTGATACCAATTTTCGTTTAATAACTTTTTCGTCTTCTTCTTCTTCCTCACCATTATTATTATTATTATTATTATTATTATTATTATTATTATTATTATTATTATTATTATTATTATTATTATTATTATTATTATTTTCCTCTGTTTTCGTCTTTGCTAAACCACATGGCTGATCCAGATGCGTACATAATGTCTTCCCTCTTTCCACACTACCGCTATGCATAGATGCAAACACGATACAGACAGTATCCTGAAGTGTTAAAGTGGTATATCTTGCCGTTATCGCCTCTCCAAATGTAGCGTAGACACGACACTTCACTAATGAGATAGTCGCATTTTCCGCACTTAATGCCGGTCCCCGCACAGAACTCACAAACACACTTTCCACTGCCCGCAGTGTACTACCAGTACTGAGTTGAACTGACTGTGCCCCGGCGAAGAAACAACGTGTGGCATTAATACTTGAACCATCCAATCCAATAACTTGTCGTAGATGAACGTTATCTGCCAGTAGGAAGGAACCACGTCCAACATGAACACATAATGGAATCATATCTCCTCCACAAATGGCATTAGAACTTTTTAAAGCATCATCATAAGTAAACATATTTCCTTCTACAAGATTACTATTTGGTACAGAAGTAACTCCATCATCAACTTCTACAAAGGACATTGGTGAAGGTTGATTTGTAAGTTGAAATGTTTCATGTAAATTATCACATGTTGCTATATGAAGTGAGGAAAAGGTATTAGTGAAAAGTGTAATGTCTGAACATCCTTGAAACTCTCCTTTAGCTCCTTGTTGTAATGTAAGCCCATACCATATTTTCTTTCCTCTATTCATTTTTTTACCATTTCGTTGAAAGGTATCTTTCAATGTAGTATTACCCCTAGAAAATATAATAGTATCAGAATTCCTTCCCACAGGTTGTGCTAATACATGAATTTGTTGAAACAAAACATTTCGTAATTGTACAGATGCTCTTTTACCATCGGCTACAATTACTTGTTGTCCCACCATATCACTATTATTATTATTATTATTATTATTATTATTATTATTATTATTATTATTATTATTATTATTATTATTATTATTATTATTATTATTTTCACCATGTTTTGTTCCAATATATGGGTAATCTTCAAGAAGTAGTAGACACCAATCCATTACAAGTGTTCCACTTCCTGTAACACGAATAAGACCAAGTGGCGGTGAAAGAGGAGTATTTAACGCAGAGAAAGAAAATGATGACCACAAAGAAGTTCCCCCTTGTTGCGGCGATGTTTGAGGTATTGCAGAAGCAACAGCAGTAGTATTATTATTATAAGAAGTAGAAGTAGAAGTAGTAGTAGGAGAAAACTTATTATATCCCTCTGGTATAGGACGTAAAACAACATGTTCAAGAAAACACTTACCATCTATTTGAAATTTTCCTTGTAGAACATTTGTAGGAGAAACTGGAGCTTGACAACTAATTCTTGAAACTCCTCCACGGTGAACGATAAGTGCATGTTGACGTACATGTTGTGCACGACAGTCTGACAAGTACATTTGGGATCCTGATAATGCATTAAATGCGATATTGCAAAACTCCGTCGTACATTGATGAAGGTAAACATTAGCTCCATCTCCACAACTAACAGCGCATTGAGCACCGCCTCCAAAGTAGGCATTATGAATAACTGCATTTCCTCTATCCATAGCAAAACATGAGGGAAAAAGTCCAGAAGGATTTGCCGAAGCTCCTGTAAGAGTTAATTGTGGTGGAATTTGTTGTTGAGCAGGATCTTTACGAACTTTGATGTCTAGCATACTATCTGTCAATGTATCTAATCTTGCCCCATCATATACGTAAAGACCTATGCGGGAAAAACCACTAAGTTTTACATGACCTTCAACATGTACAGTGCCATTACGATTTTCAATGCTATACATTCGAGCCGTATAACTACCTCGACGTACTGTACAAGTTCCATGACTAAGAACAAAAACTCCTACATGATTGCTATTGGTACTGCAACGTGAGAGACGACATTTAGCACTATCAACGGTAAACCCATTTACAATATGTTTTGCTGTACAATGAGAGGCTTCTAATTCTGTATCAGGGCCAATGGCAGCATACCCAAAGGTTACATGCCTTACTTCACATCCAATTACGATACAACGACTTCCTGACCATGCTTTAACACCTGAGTTTTTCTGAGTATTGCTCGGTACAGATACGTTGGTGTTATCATCTCGTGTTGTAGAGACGATACCACCGTTATTATTATTATTATTATTATTATTATTATTATTATTATTATTATTTACTTTACTGACAGCTCCATTACCACTAGAAGAAGAAGGAGGTGGAGCGAGTACAACTCCTGATAAAGGGGTTGAACATGATTGTCCTACTGCAGAAGAAGAATGAGTACGGCGTGATATTTCACCCCCGTTA
Organism: Trypanosoma melophagium; assembly: GCF_022059095.1. Lineage (NCBI taxonomy): Eukaryota > Euglenozoa > Kinetoplastea > Trypanosomatida > Trypanosomatidae > Trypanosoma > Trypanosoma melophagium. The sequence continues at coordinate 859,878 of NW_027125149.1, read as the reverse complement.
TGTTGTTCACCAATGGCTGCAGCACTCATATCCACAATACACCTTTCAAGTCGTAGGCATCCACCGTTATAACAGGTGAAACCACTATCAAGACCACGTTGTACGGTTACACCAATACAAATAGTATCACTTGATCGACTTTCCAATCCATGTACACGTCCTCTCAAAACACAGGGGAGTCCTCCTGTAATACGTTTTGGTGCATTGGAATTATCCATACGTAGTACAGATTGATTAAGTGAGAAAACACCTACATGTTCGGTATCTGCACCACAATCTTGCATAATACAATGCGCGTCATCAACAGTGAATCCATTTGTTCCTCCAACTACCATACATTCTTCTAAACGAACATTGGAACCTTGTATAGCTGCAAAACCAAATGTATAATCGGTTACAAGACAACGATGAACTTGTACCCTACTATTAACAACTTTTAAACCACAAGGTTGCAGTGATGGTGTCTGTCTAGCCCAAACTATAGTTTCTGATAGTGTGAGAGATCCTTGATCATATATATAAATAGATGTATCCTGCGCATCTGTTAACACCATACCTTTGGCCACCATAGAGGCATCACGAACTTCTAAACTAAAAAGTCCTCCTGTAAAGGATATAGGTGATATTACTGATAATTCAAATCCAGTATTTAGTTTTTCAGAAAGTTGCCTTTCTCCTTTTTCACTACCTTTATTATTATTATTATTATTATTATTATTATTATTATTATTATTACTAACAAGATCTTCTTCTTTTTCTTTTATATCACAGTTCTCTGCATTTAACTTTCCCTTCCTGGGCGAATTATTGTTGCAGTTAAAGGAAGAAATTCTACCGTTACTAGAATCATCATCAACCTGCGCACGTAACGGGAGATTATCTGAATGACCACGCAGCTGTAAAAATAAAGAACAACGTTCTTCAAATGACATGATATGATCTATATCATTACTTATATTACATTTTGCTTTATTCAATACAAAAACACCAACATGGTTTGTCCGTGCAGAACTATTTTCAATTGTTACAGAAGAAGCATCAATAGTGTAACCATTTACTACATGTTCTGCATGACATGCATAAAGGTGGGCAACGGAATGCGCAATAACAGAAAATCCAAAATAAAGGTACTCTGACTGACAATTTCTTGCAGTAACTAAACCCCCCAACTCAACATTAAGTCCTGTAGGACGACTGAGATCAGCTATTCGAGGTTCCATACGATCACCACCGTAAAACCGTGTATATGTAAAGAATGCACGACAACCAAGAATAGTGACAGCACTACTATATCCTGCTAATATAGAACATGAAGAAATATCTACTGATGCATCTTGTTCAGCATAAATAGTTTTTTCGGTACAATAAGATGCAATATTACATCCTCCTTCGATACGCAATGAACCACTATTTGAAACAAGAATAAATGCTTGTAATAAAAATGGAACAGTACTACTCACAAATATTGATTCTTGTTCATAAACAAAAGTATATTCCTTTCTCTTCACATTTGTATTATCACGCAATTCTACTGTGGAGGCGTCAAGGATGAGAATTCCTTCACGCCTTGACTCTGGAACATCAATGTAAACTTCACAATGTGATAACTGTACACGGCCTCTACCTTCAGTAGAAAAATATCCAATAAATATGCATTCATGCATTTCAAGTGTACCAAGCACAGTAAAGGCGCCGTAAATTGTGAGATTTTGCAATCGTAGTGTACAACCTACTGGAATTACACAAGGAAGTTCTGGTACTCGACTTTTTCTCGTATTTGGAAGAAGATCACCTTTATTTCCATCATCTCCTGTACTTACTCCTGTTAATACTAAAGGAATAGTAGAAATAGATCGTTTCCAATCAGTACATTTACTTTCATGTTTATTTTCTCCTTCATATTCCTCTTCCTCTTGCGCAGTAATTAAACCTCGCATATCACCTATAGTGTTACTATTAAGAGTAAGCAATGGCATTAACCCTGGCTCAACACTATCATTCGATTTTTTTTTCTCGTGAGATTGATCACCACAACTTTTTTCATAAACTATATCACTAGTTACTTGTGAATCTTCACTTTTGAGAGTGTTACTAGAACTTTCCACCCCTTCTACTTTTGTACTATTTAAATTTGCTGTACCCTGTTTGGTGTCCGCAAAACCAGGACTATCATTATCTTCTCCCTCGTGGAATGGTCCAATTGAAATGGTATACTTTGGGTTACCACTACTTTCGGATGGAAGTATACAAGTTATGACATCATCCTCCATCTCACTAGTAGTACTTACCGAAGGAGCGGAAGAAGCATTTTGAACATCTAGCTGAACTTCAATGCTACCACCTTCTCTAAAGAGTCTTTCAAGTTCTTCACGAGAATGCACAACTACTTTCCTTGTTTTTGAATTACCCTTCGTTTCATTATCCCCTGAGAGCATAAAAGAGGAGTTCAGTGCTGTTGTTACAGTATCCTCTAAGGGGGTTGTAGTTTGTGGAGATATTTTTTGATAATGTTCCGTATTTTGTTCCTGCAAGTTTTGAAAATTGTTTTTGATATCAATATTATTATTATTATTAGTAGTAGTATTAGTATTGCTCTTGTTTTGGTTATGGGATTGTCTTACAGCATAACCACGAAATAGATGTGGATGTGACTGACGAATGTGTTGAATACCCAACTCATGCTCCTCCCGCGTGTATGCCGATACAGTTGCCATCTCCACCATCGTACTCTCTACCCCACCCCCATCCTCCCCGATAAACCCCTGCTCTGGTTGCTGTAGTTCATTATTATTACTACCACTATTATTATTATTATTATTATTATCGTTGTTGTTGTTATTATTGATATTTAGATTGGTGTCGCTGTGGCGGTTCCCACCACCTGTTTCATCCACGGTGACTCTGCTGTCGTGTGTGAATGGGTTGAGTGTGGCGTGCAGGGCGCGGAGGAGGAGGGCGAGTCCCTCCGCGTCCACCGCCCACCGCTGCGACATGAGCTCCAGCGAGCAGATGGCCCCGTGGTGGATGAAGGCCGCCACAAGCCGCGGGGCGATCACAAACACCAGCGGCATCCGCTGAAGTTCATCAAAAAAGTACAGCCGCAGCGAGACGAAGAACTCCTGGCGGTTCTCATCCTCGTAGCGCAGCAGAACATACCAGTTGGTGAGATCGTCCTCGTCAATGAGCTCCACAAGACTACAGACGCCTTCCAAGATGCTGCCCGTGTGTTTCTTGAAGTGCAGATATAGGCGCTGCAGGCGTTGAATGTACGCCGCAGACATGGAAGACATCACAACGGTGCACAGTCGCTAAACAGATAACGCAAAACACATTAAGAAACAGCAAGAGAAAAAGAAAAGAAAATAAGAAAAAAAAACAGATTACAATATATCTATATTCATATATATATAGGTGTTTATGCAAATAAAAGTAGGGAAATAAAATTTCTTCTTTTTTTGCCCCCACACTACTCCAAACAGCCCACAAAACAATAAAACCAACCTCTGCATTGCAAGGGCAATCAATAATAATAATAATAATAATAATAATAATAATAATCAAAGACTCTATCTCTCCTACTCTCCATTTTTCTTCCTTATGAGTCTTATGTATTTTTTTTTTTTTGCTAGTGCTGATGGTGCTCAGGCCTATAGTGTTGGCTTACCTTCTTTTAAACACCTTCTCTCAAAGAGATCCCAACCAAACCACTACCCATACACATAGATACGACAAATCATCAACACTTTCACAAGAATAAATACTCTTCGGCTCTTGTTAGTCTTAATACCCTTTTCTTTCCATTAGTTTCTATGTGGCGAGACCCATGAGTAGGAGAGAGAAGGGAAAACTAAAACCAACAACAAAAACAACTACAACAACAAATAGGGCATCAAGAATAAAAAAGCAAAGTATACGTGCGCAAGTATCACACTACGGTCATTCTTCAATATCCGATATATGCCAAATGGGTCAGTAAAAAAAACAAAAAACTCCATTTATAATGTCCCTGCAGAGAGACAAATATGATACGGTACAGAAAACAAAAAAGCACATAACAAAAACAAAAAGAGATTCGATATAGATTGCCCCTTTCAAAGCAAAAAAGTAGAAACCAATAAGAAGAATATTATCATAGGTTCATCCTTCTTTTTTTTTTTTTACTCTCGATCTATCAATGACAGGATTACTTATTTGCCTTTGTATTAGAAATTCATCCTACTATCTCTTTTTTATCGTCTTGTTTCTCATGTTGTGGTGCGTTTGATACGTTAACCTGTGTCTCCTGCTGCCAGCCATCGCATACATCTACCCACTCCACATAGCGTGAAAAACGCTCCAACTCCTCGATTTCCATAGGCACTGTACTATTTGATGTTCCTGCTGCTGGGTATACCGTTTTAAAGCGACGCAGCGAGACATCAAGAAAGACACGCACATCATCCTTAACACCAAATGGACATACACCACCAGCAGGAAATCCAATAACTGTTTCAAGATCTTCGCGCTTAATCATCTCAGGCCGTCGTGCAAACTTATTTCGATACTTATTTGTGTTTACTTTCGCGTCTCCTGCGGCGAGGATAAGAATAGGTATGTAATCCACATCATTCTTTTTCTTTGCGAGTGAGAAACTGAGAGTCTTCGCAATCATTGCTGGACTGCAGGAGAGTTGCTGTGCTGCGAGTTCCACTGTGGCACTACTCGCCGGGAACTCGCGGAGTTTCGGCAAAAGATATTCGGCGCCATTCGCCAAAAGGTACTGCTTGACCTTTTCCAGACCCACAACCTCAGCCATCTCAGAACCAAGGAGGGTGCAAAAAAGAAGTTGTTATTAATACTACCGTGTAATAATAATAATAATAATAATAATAATAATAATAATAATGTAGCGGTATTACAAGATTGGGTAACTAACAATCTACATTGATGGCTATTAGAATAGACATGGATTATATCCCAAGTATAATGAATAAACAAAAATAAAAAAGAAAAAAAAAGAAACAATAAACCCAAGAAAAAAAGTTAGAAGTAAATGCAAACAAATGTACCCAAAACAGAGAAAAAATAATAACAGTAAAATGAGTAAAAGTTAATCAAACAAAAAAGAGAAAAACTTCTGTTATTATCATAGATGATTTTGTTGTTCCTTTATTCTTCCAACAACACGTGCAAACTTTGAAAACACAGCTCCCAACCGCACCTTCCTTTTCACCACATTTATACTTTTACCCTGAAGACGCTCCTGCCGCTCACTGTACCGCTCCAATATTCGTTTCTTTTCAGCCTCCACTTCTTCCACAACACGTGGGGCAATAGAAATAACTTCTTCACGCATAACATAAGTATCAGGTGTAATTACACCACGTAATATCAACATATCCACAATACACAGAACACGCCGCTGCCACAACGAAGAGGCAATTTTGCCCTCTTTATTACCATTGTCTCTTGTTGTTGTTGTCGGAACACGCCGCACACCAACATGTCGTGTAAAGGCATATGTTAGCTCCACAAGTAGTGGATGATAGTCATCTCGAGGAATATAAAGTACAGAACGCAGAAGTTTTTCAACTAACTCAGGAGATGCGATAAGTGCATGTATCGATTTGACACCGGTTTGTGTATCATTTAATAACGCTTCATATAATGTATTGGATTTGATATTCAGTACATCCCACTGGTCTAAACGAGCATTAGCTACACAGTACTCATGCGTTGTTGACAATATATGATGAAGACTATCAAGGAATACAGGCATAGAACGAATATCGATAAAACTTGTAGTGAATGCCATCTGCGGTAAAGAAGAATTCTCTACACCATTTTCAGTATTTTTAGAAATACTAGTAGTATTAGTATTCTCATAATCCACAGCAGTTAATGAAGATGTTGAAAACAATTGAAGATCATCATCATTATCACCACTAACATCACCATCATGAATATTATCATCCGCAAAAGTAGAAGTAGTTGTATTTGTAGTCATTGTACACATATCATCATTTATTGTGAAATCCAATGAAGTATTAGATTGTAGTTCTACCTGTGAAGATGTTGCAAGAATAACAGACGCAGCAGCATCTGATCTGTGACGTTTACGTGTATCAACTGCGGTATAACGTCGTCCACGTTTCTGCATAGCGTCTAACAATACCTGCAACAGTAACTCTGTGGTCTCAACAGCACAGACCTTAACTTCACGTCGCCCCAAGAAAAGCACAACAGCAAAGAATTGTGCAGGGAAAACAGTTAACGCCTCATGTAATTGAGGTAATAACACTTCTGCGCAATCTGCACGAAACCAACGAATTTTCGCTAATGCAAGTATAAGGAATAAGAAAGTTGTTGGGGAACCTTGTCGTGTTAGATGAAGTGAACCATCCCGTACACCACGTAGTAAACCACCCACCACCACATCATAAAATCTTGCACTAAGAATAGGATGTCGATATCTTGTTATAGCTATTGTTGTACTGTTAGTATCTAGAAAATAGCGAGATGCTACTCCATCTACCTTTAATACTTGTACAATTCCCATTTGCCAACGTGCAATAGCATCAAGCAATACAGCATATCCACTTACACCAAAGGTTTTCAGAGTATTAATAGGTGTTAATGTATAATGAGAATGATGTTTAAGAAGGTAAACTTCAATATTATCACGAAGAGTTGCTAACACCGCATCACAGTGAAATAATTTCTGCTGCGCGATAAGGTGCAGAAAGGTAGCACTACGAGAAGCACTGAGAAAAGCTGCACGAGTGGTAAGCCAATCCATCACAAGTCGACTAAATTCCGTTATCCATTCCCTCATACTATTAGTATTATGATCAGTACCCATAAACTTTGTTATCAACATATTATTATTTCCCTGCATTCCCTCCAAGTTCGTTTTTGCCAATGCACGAAGAATACCTTCGAGTAATGCATCACTTCGAAAATACCACGATACTGTAGAAGTAGCAACAGAAGAATAAGAAGAATATGATCTGGTAGTATCATCCTTCTCACCTCGTGCCTCTTCATCAGATATAATAATATCTAATGGTGGTGTTTTACGCAGACGACACCATACCTCGAAAAGACACTGAATAATATGACCATGATGAAGTCGTTTACACTCTGTTTCTAATACCCTGAGAAGCTGTGATCCTGTCATGGATAAAAGTGAATTGCTATAACCAATTGAAAACGTTACAACTCCAGTATTATTGCTGTTACTGACTATTTTCTTGTCTTTATTCCATTTTCTGTCACTCGAATTAATAGTATCATTTCTTGAAGTCGCACCCTTAATATTCTCTGTCATTCTAGACCCTTGTACATCTGCCACAGGTGTAGTTACTGTACTTCCTGTATTATCGGACTCACTAATTTCGGTAAAGGCCTTCGCCAACTCAGAGAGTGACAAATATCGCGCACAAACACACAAAGATGAGGAGGACGAAAGACGAAAATTAGGGACAGCAAATCGAGATGCGTTAAGTGTTCGCATCTTCGTTGTTTTTTTTTTTTTACGTCGTTTTGTACTTAAGCACTTTCTTCTTTTGAATGAGAAAAAAATAAAACCAAGAAAAGAGAGAGCATTAAAAATTACCACAGACCCATTACAACGAGAAAAGAACAGAAAAAATATATAAACACACTTCTAATGTTTCTTTCTATTTTTCCTTTTCTTTTTGCTGGAGAAGATCAAATGTAATTTCTGCAAAAAAAGAAAAAAACAATATTGATTATTTACATGCCGAGAATAATAAGAGCAAATATTACTGCACAAATTTTGTCAGAATTTTTGTTGTCAATTTTGTTTTTTTTTTTTCCTTCTTCTACTTCTTTCTCAATCATCCTTATTATTAGACTGTGTCATCCAGCTCAGTATCCACGAGAGGGAAACAAACTAGCAATCGCACATTGTCTACTTTTTCAGTATTAACAGGTGGCACCATCACAATTCGTGGCACAGGGATTGTAGCAGCGATTAATTGTTCAATATTGGCAGTCATTGACATCGTGGGAAAAGAACCTGCAGAGAGTATTGGATTCTTCCCTTCCACGTACGAGAGTGCAGCCGCTATTGCAGTTGTATCCGCTCTATTGGTACCAGCGCCTCGAGTTACACCAACACGAGATGGAAAAGAGACATTTGTCGAATCTGAATTCACAAGAGTATTATTAATATTAGTAGTAGCACCACCAACTGTTGCACGATAAGGAAAGAGAACATCCCTTCCTACTAGCGTTACGGCACTATCACTGATGCCAACAAACATTGTCATCACCTTTGACACATACTTTGTGTACGCATACTTAAATGCCTTCTGCCCCAATCGATAAGGTTCGCTACTATGTGGTGAATCACCAAGTGTCTTGCGTGATGCTACAATATCGAGTACAATACGACACTTTGTGTGATTGATTGGTGGTAGCCACTGAGGGGCGAGTTCACGTACGATTGCTTCGTCCTCCTCTTCTCGGCGCCCAATACGTGTGACAGTTGTTGGTGATCGCCCACTGAAACTTTCACCACCACTGCGACTTCTCGCCACTGCTAGAGCAGAGTTTGAATTTGTGTTAACGGCAGGTGCGGCTGCAGATATGTTAACAGCTATGTGTGAAGAGGACAACTCCGTGCTTTTATGTGGTGTATGACGCATCAGTGTGGGGTTTATGGCGGGGTCCGTGTGGGTGTGTGGGTGTGTCTGTTGTGTGAGTGGGGCGTTGAAGATCGGAGACGGGGAGGATGAAGTTAACGCGATTGCAGTGCGAAGAATATGTGCGCGCTGCACAGACGAAGGGAGTTGTTTCCAATATTTCTGTGCGTCATCAAAGGCACGTTCTGCGGCAGCTATCATATCATCGATAAGGGCGTATATATTTCCCTCCGCCTCCGTCAGTGGATCACCCCAGCGAAATTCATAATTACCATACACACAGAAGGTATTCTGTGGATCACACGCGAGACGATCACGGTAGTATGGAAATACAACAACATTGTGTCGTTTCTTTCCACTTACTGGCTTCTTACTTCGTGTGTGTGGACGTGAAGAAGATAAAGTCCCTGAGAAGGTGATGTCAGGGAGAAATGTGGAGTCCTCCATTGCAGAGCAACAGCGTTTGCTGATGCTGCTGCTGTTGTTGTTGTCAGTTCTATTGGGATATGTGGTCAATAAATAATCAGAGAAACAAAAAATTACAATAATAACATCTACGAAAAAGTAAGTAAGGATAGAAGGGGAATCGAAAATAAAAAAAATATAGAAAGAAAAGAACAATAGCAAAGCAGTCTCAAGAAAACAACAACTATAAAAAACAATCACCAATAAGAAAAAAAAAGACAAATAGAATAGAACCCAGAATGAAAGAACAAAAGTAGAGAGAGACAGAGAACGTCAACAAAAATTTTTCTCTGAATATATTTCTCACTGTAATTATTAACAAAAACAACCAACCAAACCAACAGACAAAGAGATAAAGGCTCAAAAAACAAATGTTTTTGATTATGCATAGGTGAAGCAAACACGATCATTCTCTGATGTATTTCCATTCTCAATGTAGATAACCCTTCGCCTTGTTTTTTTTCACTTTTCCCTTCCTCTTAATCAACTAAACATTCCTTGCACTCTTTCGAAGACTGTTTACATCATCCTCACTGAATCCCTCACGTAGCAGACATTTATAGAAAGCATCCACCTCGGCCTGACACGCATCCAGACCTCTTAGAATAGTGCACTCATCACGTGCCCTGCGCTCAGCGGGACATGCACAGCAGATTTTACAGTTAGGTGTTTTTGCTCCTCCTGTTGCGCCTGTATTGTTTTCTACCATCTCGCTAAATTTAAGTCAATAATGTTAACTATATATATATATATATATATAGGTTTAACAAGAAACCGTAAAAAAGGAGAAAAAGAAAAAATGCAAGAAAGAAAAAAAAAATATTCAAACCAAATAAGACCGCCTGTAGCCTCTATATCTTATTATGCAAGCCATTACAGAGTTATAACGTTAACAGATATACTGTTTTTTTTTTCATTTTCATTTTAATTTTCAATTTTCTCACTAATTTAGCTAGACATAGAAGATAAAAAATAGTAAAAGAAAAAAAAATAGCAATAATGTAATTCATGGTTCTCGAAATAATTTCGAGCAATAATACCACAAATAAAAACTGAGGGAAAATACACTGACCATAAAATTTTCTCTTTTGACGGATTAGTCAGAAGAAAGTAGGCAAATAACGGTACGTTCCAAGACCCTTTCCTATCCAGGCCCCTCCTTGTAAAGGGACCTGGAAGTCGGGTAGGGCCAGTAAATCAAAAACAAAAACTTAAATCCCTTTTAAACATTTCTTCGGCGACCCTCCCTAATAATAAAAAAAAAAACGTGCCGAAGAAGTGGAAGAAAAGAACATGAATGAAACAAACCCAGGCACAATAAACATTTATAACTCATTTGAAGGTAAATATTCTTTTCAAAATTTTATAATCTTTACCTTGATTTATACTTTCGCCCCCTCTCCTTTTCTTTTATTTGAATATATTTTATTCCCCAAACATTCACTGTTGTTTTCACGGAGAAGTTACTCTTTTTTTTTCTTTCACGCCAGTACTTTTGTTTCTTTCTACGTCTACCCGACTGCTGTTTGCTTATTATTATCATCATCATCTTTTTCATCGCTATCGTTATCACGGTTGCTGTGAATATCATCTACCGTTTCACCTGAGATTTGTTTCTTCGGCGCAAAGTTCTTATTACGGAAATGTGTGAAGTCCGATCGATTGTTCGCCTTGACATTCTTTTTTGGCTGTTTTCTCCTTTTCTTCCCCATCCCATCTCTGTCCTCCTCCTCTTCCTCTTCCTGTAGCTGCTGCCACTCCCGTGCGGCTTGCGCGAGAAGTTCGTCGAGATCCTGACGGCCACTTCCACTTTCTCTATTTACACCAATACCAGTACTTGTTTCACTGCCATTGCCAGCCGCATTCGTGGTACTGACATCTACGCACCTCACAGGCGCCTCCAGCTTAGAGGCTGCCACGCGGGCATTGAGTCCTGCAACAGTGCGACCGCAGGGGCAATACACAGACTCACCAGCAGATCCAATCTTTGCGTTACAGCTGCCGCACCGAACAGGGCCGCTTTGTCGTTCCACCACAAGTCCGTCACCCACCACGCACCACTCACCATCCACATCTTCAGTTACAGGAACGAACCACACACTTCCACAGGCCTCACCCACATTGGTACGACCATTATTATTATTATTATTATTATTATTATTATTATTATTATTATTATTTTTATTTGTATTATTGCCTGCTGACTTGCGGTTGTGAGGCTTGCCAAAGTTCACACGGGCAGCGTCTGGCTGATGTGTTAGAAAAGAGGCCTCAACAAATAATCCACGGCGACATTTGAAACAGAGGAAGTAACGAGTAAAATTACCACTATCATTTACGGTATCGAATGTAGATGAGACCTGCGGATCAAAGTGAACTCTGGGAAGGGGGGCAGAGGGAACTACTACAGAGCCTATTAAGTCTTCCGCTTCATCCTTTTGTTCCTTCTTTCCCTCTTTTTCTTCTTGTTGCGGTTGATCCTTAGAAGTATTTGTATTAAAAAAAAACACGAAGGAAATTATCACGTACAGTAGAACAGAGTTGCTGTATTCCTAATGGATGATCTGGTAACCTGTTAGTAAGCATCTCATGTATGGCAGTTACGACATAACGGTAATTAGCAGGTTCGTTGGGCATTGTACGCATGTATTTATCAGGGATGTTCTGTGAAGTATTCCACGGAGCCCCTGTACCGATAAGAAGCTGTGAGAGTGCAATGTAATTCCGTAATGCTACGGAAAATGATGACTTACATGATGATATACCGGTGGCTTCTATATCAGTAGCATGATGATTATTTTTTCCATCTTTGAGCCCTTCAGCAGTAGCAATAACGTAAATAGGCACTATAGTATCTGCATTTTCCATAAGTTCTCTTGTTGTTTCTGTAGAATCTTGTGATGGAACACAACGCTTAAGGAGCGCTCTCATTGCAGATGAGCAGGCAACCGCACCAACACCGTTGTACAGAACAATAGCAGTGGATTTCTTTTTTGTAGTTATCTGATTACTTCTATCACCATCCCTAACATTATCCTCATCATCTTTGCGAGACATTAAATCAGCAAGTAGATCTGCAGCACGGTCTACTGTTGGATTGGAATCTGTCACACAATCTGCAAGAGTTCCACCAATACCAATACCACTACTACTACCTCCACCCCCAATCTCACCCTCACCATCACCGTTATTATAATTATCATCGTTAACAGAGGTCTCATGACAGACGTGTAAAACAAGTGGGACTTGCAATGCGCCTGGAGTGTACCAAAGCTTATCCAGAAGCCATTCTTGTGCAAAGTGTGTACCACTATCATGCTCGAGGTTAAGTCCTGAAAATACGCCCAACACAACTGGCTGCTTCCCCCAGGTTGCAACATTATCTACCCAATTCTGTTGCACCTTCTTATGCATACAATTCACATTATTTACGTGTACTCCCAGAACACAATACATATCACCAGAACTAGATTCTGTTGTTGTGGCTGATGTTGCTGTCATGGTGGTATTATGTTGACGACAATAATCCAAAAGTGCTTCCTGTCGATCAAAATCCTCTCACCACGTTAAGATTGCCGCCACTCCACTTTCCTGTGATGCTCTTGCCATAAGAACATCACGATCAACTTCCAGTTTTCGAGCGAGTATCGCTATGGCTGCATCAATATGCTGCTCTTTATCTGTGAAAGATGGCATTGTCGGTGGTACACGTGTGGCATGTTGTGGCTGCCTTGCCGCTGACGCCTTTCGTGCGGCTGACGCGCCGGGATTTTTCTTCGACCGACGAAGACTTCCACCCTTAGATTCGCGTCCTCCTCCACGATCTACGAAACCCATTAAATATAAAAAATATATATAAATATATATATTCCTTTACACAACCTGGAAGTGGGTCACCACCACTCAAAAGAAAAAAAAACCAAAACAACGGAATAATAATTAATGTGACACAATACATACAAAGACGCAAAGAAGAAGAGAAAAAAAAAGATTTAGCAAGAACAATATAGTTTATGAACCACTTTCATACGGTTTATACAACAAAAAAAAAATGGAAGTATTTATTTGTACGTTGAATTTAATTGGTGAATGAAAACTCCCTAACACACACATGCATAGAGACATATGTATTAGATATATTCACTTTCTCTCTGTACCTGCGAATTATAATAGCATTTCAAATTTAGCAAAAAAAAAAAAAGACTACACGAAAAAAAAGGGAAATGCACACAACTTCTCACCTACGTATTATCCATCCTTCTTTTTATTTGAATCTCTCGCGTAGATGTTGTAGTTCAACATTACGGTGCTCCATCTGCAGAGCGACCGTCCTCAAGTACTTCCTTCGCCATGCCAAGTTCATCTAGTACATATTGATTAAATCCGTTACCAGCAATGTTAGTGAGAAAACCCTCAAACACTCCTCTATCCACTTCACCACATATAAAACATACCGCCTCAACTTTATTTTGGTTCCTAAAATCAAATATGTGATTAGCATCCGCTTCCATTTGCATAGAAATTGGAATAAAACGTTCCACGCGGAAAAATTCCACCGGTGGACATCGTAATGCTGTAGATGTTACTCCCTTCTCTTGCTCCGTCCCTGTAGTATCATTAACACCACTTTGATTAATACTATGACTCCCACTATTGTTGTCATTTACATTGCTTTTTTTTGTAACATCATTACCCGCCACAACAGCTTCCCATTCACTACTAAGCTGAACTGCAAAAACACGCACAATAACAGGCACACCTACTTTCTGCGCTGCTGGTAGAATTGTATTACGGAATACACGCGGTGTAACACTAGACGCATCCACAAGGAGTGCCAATCTACGTCTTGGATCACTGAGATCTGTTACCACAGGTGGGAATCGATCTTTCACGGGACCATTTTTAACGCTACTGTTATTTCCCCGTTTAGGTCGACGCGAAGTGTACCTTTCTCCTACGGCATTACTGCTACCACCTCCCATATTATCAGCCCCTCCGCGTGATAATGATGAAGCCTGTAAGAGAGGTCCCGTTGTGGTAATAGAGGCAACAGGAGAAAATGGCATACTCTTTCCTACCAAAAATTTAACTTTCACGAGACGTCTCATCATTTGCTTATGTATCTAAGAAGAAAAAAATAAAAATAAAACTGTGGCCAGCCAACAAAAAAAAAAAAAAAAAAAAAACAAAAAAATATAGACTTCAAATAACAAATATAAAGGTTTACTTATATACATATATGTAGAATAAATGAAATACAAAAGAAACTACCAGAAAAAAAGTTAACGAAATAATGCTTCACTGCATTTACGACAAGAAGAGCACCGTCCTTTATTTTTCCTTTTCTCTAGCTTTGTAGTCCAGTTGTGTGAAAAGAGGGACTAAATCTTCAAACAGAAATGATTTTATGACTGGACCCAATTCACCAACAAAAATAAATTTGAACATCTACATATACATATGTGTGTATGTATATATAGACATTTGTGTATACTACTACCACCACTACTCTCCCGAAGTAAGCCAATAATAGAACAAGTATAAACAACAACAAAAAGAAACAAACTAAGACCATCATAAACAGGAACAGAGTCATCTCATTTTAGAGAACAACAAAGCAAACGGCGATCGATTTCACCGTCGGAGGGAAGTATTGACGACCTTAACCACAGCTCCATCACAGACTCCATAGAATGCAAGACTCTGTATCTCATTATCTAGTTCTGTAGCCCGCTCAACTACCCCACTATCACCTGTAAAAAATGACAGTTGTTGGTCAGATGGCGCAACACTAAATATAACACGTATGAGTGCTTTGAGTTTTCCTACACTTATAGAGCTTGGTACTCTTTTTTGTACATCTTCAAAACCATCGCAACGGATGGTTAGATGCAACATAACATGCGTAATGCCATCTTGACTTGCTGTTTCACCATCACAATGAATTGCGAGAATAGTATCCTTGTGCTTTTCTCGCAGGACATCCAGTAATGGATAACACGGTTTCATATCTTTTTGTTGCTGCTGCTGTTCTTGTTCTTGTTGTTGATCTTTCAAAGATGCCAAACCACGTTGTACGTAAAATATCTCTGAATCAAGACGTTCCTTTGGTCGAACCTGTCCCCTATTGAGGGTGGTAATAGTGGGTAACGATGCGACAACGTACATCCGTCCTAGTGTTTCATTCCATTGAGGGAATAAAGAACTGTATGTAATACGGAAAGTATGAAGATGAGGACACAATTCTCGTAACGCGTCAAGTGTGCATGGGTCAGTAATGGTAGAATTATCTTTAACACATAAAAGCTCTAACGGTCGGAGGTATGCATACTCATTTGCATCTCCCTTTGGTTCTTCACATTTCTGTAAGTTTGGCATGCGATTACCTGTAAGAAATAGTTTTGTTAAAAGTGGAAATGCGGTTGTTAAAACCTCCTTTAGACCACTTTCAGGTCCCCAAGAAGATAACTCATTTTGGGCTAGACTTAACGTGGTTACATGTGGAAACCAGTAGTGATTTTCTACATGGTTGTTCTCCTTTTCTGTGCACGTGTGATTAGATGGCATATTTTCACCGTCTGCGAAGAGAGTGAGACGCTGGATACCGTTCCTATCAAGATGAAGTTCCTCTAACGCAGGAAGATCCACCAAGGCACGAAGTTGCCAGATGGAACGAAGACCAACGTTATGGAGAACGAGTTTGGTAAGGTGTGTTGAGGCGAGAACCCGCGGTAATACTCTTCCCCCAACTCCCTCCACGGATGCCTCTTCTTGTGGGTGTAGCAGCTCTGGGGTGTCTGAGAGCTGCAGCACATTAAGAGCTGGGAGATGCTGCACGATGGCGGCGACCTCTGCGAGGCGAAGTTTGGGATTCTCCGAGAGATCCACTTCCCGCAGGCGGTGGAGGGCGGCGGCGGCCACTTCGCCGGGTTTGTGTTCGCCGACGGAGACGTCCATCGCCCGCAGGACGATGTGCTCGAGCCGCGCGTGATCGCCCTGCCGGCGGCGGGCCGCGTCCATCCCGACGAGTTCCCACGACTTTGACCGCCGGCCGGCGCCGACGAGAAACGCGTCCGGGGCGTACGCGTCGCGATCGTCCGGGGCACCGTAGCGGCTGCGCAGTGCGTCAAGGAAACTCGTCGCCCCGGCCGTCATTACAAAGAAAATTATAAATATAAATGTATAAAGAGAGATAAAGAGTTAGTGAGTAGGGTTTTTGCTTCGTTTTTATTCTTTCGTTTTTTTTTTCTCCATTTGGTTTTGGTAGTTAAAAGTATGGAAGAAGCGGATGAGAAGGACGAAGGTTGTCAGAAGAGAGTGGAAATCCAGTGGTAATAGTCAACAAGGCAGTAAATAGATACAAGGGAGACTCAGCTCACGCAACGAAGTTCCTCACTACTATGTGTCGTAACACATACGACCAAACTAAAAGGAAAAAAAAATGAAAAAAAGTATGAAAACAACAAAAAAAAAGAGAAGAGATACAGACTGAAGAAAAGAAAATGGAAAAAAAACATTGAGAAACCACGTTGTGTGTAGGTGAAAAAAGAGGAAAAGAAAAGAAACGACGACGGCCGCAATAAGTGAGTTAAAGTATTGTCCCTTGTACTTTGGTCAGGAAAAAAAAATGTAACAATAGCTGTCGGCACACACATACAAACACGCAAATACATACGTGAAGAGAGAAATATAAGAAAAACAAGCATAACCAATGACAATACCGCAGCTTCCTGGGGACAACCAGAGAAACACCCACGCACACATATATAAGACAAAACCGTATCTATATATAATCATACATTGAAATAAAGAAATTTTCACTGCAAAAAAAAAGAAGTGTTTGCATCGAGAAAACTGCAAAAAAAGAAAAAGAAATTTGTTGAAGAATACCAAAGTAATAAGGAACATTAAAGTTCATTCATCACAAAGGCAGGAAAGTCCTTTATTTAGCATAGGAGTACCGGGAATAGGATCTCTCACAGTGGATGAAACAATAGTAATAACAACGAAAAAGCAAAAAAAAAGCAATACATAAAAACTAATAACCCACAACTCTTCCCCTCACCAAAAAAAAAAAAAAAAACGTGGTATAATTCAGCAAACATAGATTTGCAAGTTTCTCTCTTCACTTCAGGCATTTTTTTCTTCTCTCGGAGTCCTCCGATAATTCACTTCCTGAAGATAATGAGTGTGTACTAGCTTCGTAGAGCTCACAGATGCTCCTATCCAAGCACCAAAAAAAGATTACAACTCTTCTCTTCTGCGTTCAGGTAAAGATAAAAATACGAAGGAAAAAAAGGCATAAATCTCGCGGAATTTTCATTGCATTTCATAAATACGGGGGAAAAAAAACAAGTACATTAAGCCCTTTAACTGTTAGCACATAGAAAGAAAAAGAATGTGATATATAGAACAGAAAACAACAAGAGGAAACACAGAAAATTATACATATATGCATGCGTTTATATATATATATACAATCAACTCCTCTACCTAATTATGAAAAAATCTTATATTTTTAGGTCATATCAGAAAATGCACCAGTATCAGTACCGCTGTTCCCCATACCTCCAAGAAGCAATGCATGGCCGTTGCAAGCATCAAACGTAAATCCCAAATAATGTTGTCCTCCACCAGTACTAAATAGTGGTGAATAGTCAAAACACTGTGAGGATGCACATTCATCTATTTCTCCTGCCTGAGTAGAGGCCCCAAAAGCCATATTAGGATTTTGTACCGGTTTCCCTTCACGAGTACCAACAACTTCGGCCGCTCCCTTAGACGAAAATTGTGATGCACTAGAGATGAACTCTGGAGAACATAACGAGATATTGGAAGGTCGACGTGTATCCAAAGTAGTAAAGCAATTATTAGTTACATTACCGCGTTGAGCACTTGTTGGAGCTGCCGGTTCCGATTCAGTTGCGAAAATCAAAGAAGTAGTTATCTTTTCTCGATTAGGTTTATCATCTTGCTGATTATCTGATATCTCAATCTTCTTCTCTGTGATATCACAGAGGTCTGCTGCAACCCTTTCCTTTACTACAGATGCCTCAGAGACTTTCTCCTTCTCCAGCAACGTCTCTTCAATCCCAGTTACTTTACCTAATTGGCCTGTTGGTATACCTGTACTGCTTTTTAGTACCGCAGCATTTTTCTTATAATAAATAGGAAGGTAATCATCCACATCATATGCAACACCTCTTAGTGTGTCTGGTAGCGTTTCCCCAGAACATGGAGCCATAAATAATATTCCTTCTTCCTCATCAGTTGTAGTTTGAGAGAATAGTGAAGAAGATGATTCTCCCCCCATTTCTCCAGCGAAATAAAAACTACTCTTCTTAGGAAGACCATCATCCTGTGTTCTTGGAGATAAAGTTTCAGAAGCCATATGATCCACAGGAAGATTTGTTCTTGCTGACATTTTATCACCATCCTGTTTAACACTTTCTTTTTGAGTAGAGTAACCTAACGATGTAATAGGCGGATTTTTAGTTTCTATTGTTTCACTCTTATTTTTTCTTAATCCTGTACAATTTGATTTTGCAATTTCCTTATCTTTTTCCTGAAAGGGTAATAAAAATGTTGATGGTGATGTTTTACGACTAAAACCCTTATCTTCTGATTTTCCCGCCTCTTTTTGATACTTGAATTCATCACGCACTGTACTACTCAAATAATGCATTGCTGACCCCGAGTTTGATGAAACAAAGGGTGTTGAAGAAAGTAAAGATGAAGTAGGAACTGTAGTATTAACGGAGTCATGAAATGGTATATCCAACCCAGTGAATGGTATATCATTAACATCCTCTAGATTTTGATTTCCTGCTACATTTCCCCTTTCCGATAAAGATGCCAAACCTGATGTTTTCATTGGTTGTAATGGTTCTTCAGATTCATCTTCACTCATAGTAAATGATGATAATGAAGCGCGTAATACGTCTGCACCCTCATCTACAGAATCATCAGTATTTGTAGTGGGATTAGCAGTAGAAGCATGAACTGGCAGAAAAGATGAAGAAACATTTTCACACTCAAAGCTATGTAAAAGATTTTCATTCCTTCGACGAGTCTGTTCACGTAATTTACGTTGTTGTACCATTATACTATCGCCAGTTGCTGTCACTGCAGCAGGAAAGTAACGTAAATCATCTGCAGCTAATAAACGAGGAATAAATGGTGGTTTAATTTTTTTTTTCAAAAATAGTTCACGCCAATTTTTGGGTCGTTCATATGGATCCAGACTAAGAAAAAACTCGGCACTAAGATGTTTTTGTAACATCTGTGAAACAAAAGAACCACCATTACTATTATCACTTACATCATCATCTTTATCATCATTATCATTTGTACCTACGAGAGAAGTAGTTATAGATGAAATGGATTTCATCTGCTTTACCGCAAAAGAACATCCTTCACTTCTTACTCTAGTATGAAATGATTTATGATCCATACTATTTTTTCCACTTTTATTAGAAGTTAAACCACTAGACTTATCTTCGTTAATAACACAAGGGGCTTTATAGTACAACTCTGATGTAACATATGTACAGGAAAAGAATGGGTGTTCCAAAACTGATATTCCACTTAGACGACGTTCTGGTCGACGTTCAAGTAACAGCAATATCAAGTCACGGAGCAACATAGATGCCTCTTCCATTTCCTGTACAGCATACCGAAGAAAATGCGAGTTTTCCTCTACAGACATAGTAGAATAATTATAACTCGTATCAGGACCAGCACTGGAGAATGATTCATCTATACCTAATCGTGATTCATTACGTAATGAGGGATTATTACCAGTTATTGGAGTAGCGCCTAGAAAAATATTAGTAGATCCCGCAGTGGACATTGTTGGTCCTGTTAATAAATCACATAACTGTAAACCGTTTTCATCCCCAAAAGTGTCATTACATGCACGTGAGGTCATATCCCGCAACACCGCACGTTGATAAGCTCTATGACGTCTGTGTAATTGCATCACACGCATATCTACTTCAAGTCCTGTAAGGAGAAAGTCATCTGGACGTACACAAACATCATTTTCTACAATAGATTGCACAACAGCATATTGATTATCAGCTGCAAAGGGTTGACGACCAGTTGCCATTTCAAACAATAAACAACCGAAACTCCACCAATCAATACGATTATCATGAGGTTGACCTAGTAACATCTCTGGACTCATGTATTGTGTTGTACCAGTAAAACTATTCTGACGATCACTTCCAGTTTTTGATGGTTTAGTTCCAATACCACGGTATTTGGCCACACCAAAATCGGTTAGTACCAAATGTCCATTACGCATCATTAGAATATTTTCAGGTTTAAGATCTCGGTAGATAAAACCTTGTTCATGTAGATACTGTAAAACTAGAGCAATTTCAACCGCATAGAATGCAATAAAACGAATTGGTGTACGACTATCATCAGGAACTTGTGGAGTAAATGCAATTTCATTTAATTGAGTAAGTGATGCTGAACGTGCCCTTCCAGTAATTTTTTTTTTATAAGATTGTAAACTACTCAATTTTAAACTTGATCCCTTCATGTTAGAGTTTGTTCTACATAACTTATGCAATTTGTGCCTCATTTCCCGAATCCATGGTTTCTTTTCCAAAAAAAAGTAAAAGTCACCACCTTGAGCAAAATCAAGTACAAGATACAAGTGTGTACGACTCTGAAATGCTTGATGAAGACCTACAAGGAAAGGATGTTTAAGAGATGCTAGTAATTGCCGTTCTGTAAAGGTATGTTGAACACAACCTTCTTCTCTAACTTTTTTCTTTGAAATCTTTTTTAACGCAAATAGTTTATGAGTATCTTTCTGACGAGCTAAGGTAACTTCTGCAAAAGTACCTCTTCCTAAATAAGCCATGAGTTCATAATTCATTAAAGTACGTGCTGCAGAAGAACAAAGTCCC
This sequence comes from Trypanosoma melophagium, assembly GCF_022059095.1. NCBI lineage: Eukaryota > Euglenozoa > Kinetoplastea > Trypanosomatida > Trypanosomatidae > Trypanosoma > Trypanosoma melophagium. The sequence continues at coordinate 838,838 of NW_027125149.1, read as the reverse complement.
TTTGGTGGTTTCGTTGGAACATATTGACTCCCTTCCAATGTTTCACCTTCATCAGTAGACGTTTTTTGTTGTGGCTGCGGAGTCACTTTTTCAGAAAACGTCTCAGGAATACTGCTCGTTTCCACGAGACGACTACCATTATTACTAGGAGTTGGCGTACCTTTTTGGTTCATTTCTTGAAGAAGTTCATTATGCTTGCCTGCTATAACATCATCAAGGAATGAGAAGAAATCTGTCTGATCTGGTGGTGTAGAACTAATAGTTGGAGTGACTTCCGTTGTTAACTGCGTTGGAGCTCTATACTTTACAGGGAACTGAACATTTTCACCAGTCATACTCCCATGTGTACTGACATCCATGGGAACTGGTCCTACACTCTCTTTAGTGGATCTCGTTAAGGAGAACCTTAGAGAGGACGTTGGTGTTACGTCCTCTGTGTTTCTACTAGATGAAAAAACACTGGTGTTTTTATTACTTTCATCAGGTACATCATGATGTTTCTCCTTAGGATGACGCCACCACGTAAGGGCATGAATGATACGTTCACCAATACCTGGTTTCTCCTTTTTTCCCATTTTGTATATATATATATATATATATATATATATGAGTATTCACACCAGCTTTAAATAGAAACTGCGGCAATCGAGGTCGAAATTAAATGGAAAGCCACTAGAGAATAATAATAATACCTACACTGCAAGTCAGCAAACAATCAGGGGGAAAGATAAAAAAAAAGACTTTATGTTTTTTTTTGTAAATTTATGCCTTTTTAAAAAAGTAAGCTGTTCACCGTGAAAGCTATGTTGTCACTCTCCTGAAACTTTTACCAAATCGGGACAGAAATCGGAAACAGATATATACAGACACACACACTCGAGATAGAGCTAAGAAGAGGAAAATACAACAATAATAATAGAAAAAAACTGTATTATTCTGCTTTCTTTCTGTTTATTTATTTATTATCGTTGAGGAATGCAATTTAATTTTGTTCTATTTTATTAATGGTACTACGGGTTTTATATAACACCAAGTACAGTCGGTTTCTAGTTGCAACCGAATATGACTAATATATTATTTCTACCTAGAATACGAATTCTACAGCCTGGAGGTCACAATGACCAGCTACTACAGGAGAAGAAAGCAAAAAAAAAGAAAAGAAAACAGAAAATATCCAGTATAAAAACAAAGAAAAAAAAATCACTTTATCATCCAAGGTCCATTGAAATAAATTTATTTCAAAATGAGTAAGCAGATTTTTTATGTCTTTTCTTGGTTTTTAGGCCCTGAATTACTGTGAACTGTAGTTAAGCAAAGGCACGAACAATTTCCTCTTCGACGAAATTCAGCAGCTCTTCATTCTGCCCAGCAAGCTCTTCAAGATTATCCACGACACGGTGTACATCAAGACTGTCTCTGGGACGTGCCATTACGAGTCGAAGAAGATCTTGTGTGGTCCACTTAACTTCTTCCTTTTGCAGAGCAGCAGCGGATCCATTCATAACAACTCCACCATCTCTGTTAACGGATGATGCCTCAACGGCTGCTGTTAGAGCCGGGGATGATGATGATGGCTGTTCTGTGAGGAACATGGAGAGAGGTACAGAGGGCGGGGCAAACATAAGACGGGGTCGATCAGATGAGGAAAGTTCTTGTCGATCCTTTTCATTCATAGGAGTATCAGAAACTTCTTCATTACAACTTGAAGAGGCTTGAAGACGATCTCTTAGGGTGCGCAAGATCATCTTTACTTTATTCGAGCTATTGAGTTCCTGATTTCTTCCACGCATCTCCCAAAGCGAGAGAACGGTATCCACTGCACGTACATGATTAACAGTACCTGGACGGCATCGTTTTATGATTTGCATTAAGGCTTCTTGTTGTCTTGCAAAAGCAGCATCATCAATCCCTTCTACATCTTCTAAATATGGAGATGTACTGATAATATTATTACCATGTTTATTAGTAGAGTTAGTATTATCATTCTTGTTATTATTATTCGAACCATTTTCTTCATTTTCTTGCCTTCCTTTATCGATTTTGGTATTATGATGACGAGATCTACAATGAATACTGGTGGGACCATACAGCTGATGTACCCTGTTAGTGCCGCTAATAGTGGCATATTTACTTAAATAACGAAGTGCACGTAACTCTGTTAAAAGTACAATTAAGTGAGACGCCGTAGGTGAGGCAAATAAGGCATTATTTCTTGCATTAAGCATAGACATAGTAGATGCCATACTATTTATCCCACCTTTTTGTTGTTCATCTTGCATAAAAAGTGCCTCAGGTGGAAAAAAGAGAGTTGTATTCGCGGATGCACTTGTCATTACTGGAGCAGAACCGCGTTGTGTTTGCATCTGTGTAGTACTTGTATTACTGCTACTGCTTGAGAACTGCAATCCAAATGGTGGTTGTAATTTCGCATTACGTTCATCTCGACGTCGACGAAGTAATGCGAACACCTCACCATTTGTCATGGGAATTCCTTCAGAGATGATCATTTTTCTTTTTTTTTTGTGTGTGTATGTGACTTTTTGGCTTTTATGTACTTGATGCGAATCTCTTCTTCAACACTTCCACTAGTAGTAAATATTTTCTTTTCTTCTCTTTTTATTTTTTTTTCTCGTTTTGTAATCCTATATATTTTTTTATTCTCCTTACTTCACTGAAGCCAGAGCAAAGTAGGGATTATGTAAGATGTGCAACACGAAAAAAAAAACCTTTTGTCACGCCTTTTTTTTTCTCTTTTCCTCCCTTTCGTCTATGTATTTATATGTAAAAAAGAAAATCACAAACAGCACAAATAAAAGAAAACAAGAAACAAGAAAAACATATTTACCAAAGAAGAATGAAAAAAAAATTTCATACACATCAATATCTTCATTATAACTGATTAAAAAAAAAAGCAGTAACAGTAGCGAAAATAGAATTAACGTAACTCGTGAAGAGTGAGTGCACACAAAGCAGGATTACCAACCCGCATAGTGGAAGAAGGGAAATAATAAGGGACATTTCCTTCTTTTTTCAAAAAGATCAACAACACCAACAACAACACAAGAAGCCAACTTAAAAATAAAGAGACATTTTGCAATAACAACAAAAAAAAAACATATTTTCTTTCGTTTTTTTCCCCTATCTTTTCTTTTTTCTGTTATTACTAGTAAGGGTTGGTAATCCAAAAAGAGTCATATATATATATATATATATATATATATATATATATATATATATATATATATCTACTGGCGTCTCAAAACAATGTAACTCATGAAATCTTGACATGTACGGGGAAACTACAAACATAAACCAACAAACAGAAAACATGGTAAATGGGAGCCACACAATAAGTCGAAAAACACTGCTCCACACAACTCAATAGAAAAGAAAGAAAAAAAGATAAAAAAATAATAATCATATCAATAATGATAATGATAATATTAACAACCCTCTGGCTATCTAAGGTCGGTGGTTCGCTTTTTGTTGTCGAGTAGGGGAAGGAGGGGAGATGACAACGGAATAGTTGCAAAAATAATATATAAGCGTACCGATTTCCCTAAAGACTCACAAACGCATAACGCAATTAAAAAAAAAGTCCAATTCATACAAAACCCGTACATCCGTCATCATAAGGGTATGAAGACAAACACACACACAAAAAAAAAAGAAAACTTTACGTTTCTGTAGTAAAGACATCATCAGGTGATTCCACAAGATGATGAACTGTAATATCACCTTTTACACCAATCTCCACAACTGCATGACGTGGTAAACGCAAAGTAGGTGACATCTCTGGCACAACATCTGTGAAAAAGGCCAGAACGCCTTGTGCTGGAACGGCTGAGGCCATCACAAGAACAGGACCTTGCACACGCAAAACTGCCATAAGCGCCGGTTCAAGACGTACATTCACCTGACGACAACTTTCACCATTAGGAAATTGAACACAGTACGATAAACGAGGATCTGTACCATCAGGAATATGAAGAAATCGACTGATAGCTTCTTTACTCTTATTAAAATATTGTCTATGTGAAGCTTTTTCTTCTGTAGTTGACTCTGCCAAGGGTTGACTGCCTTGTACCCCTTGTTTTTGCTTTTCTTCTTGTAATTGTCCATCCATATGATCTGTTTGTGAAGATAAAGAAGTTCCACAATGTGCCATTGAATCAACACTAGTCACTGGTGAAATTGCGTAAAGGATTCGTGATAATTGTGCATATTTAGCTCGCACCCACTCCGCCGTACGTCCAGCAAATTGGCCATAATTAATAGTATCAAGACCAGGCAGTGGGCATAATAATTCCTCTTGATATAGAATAAAACTAGTAATAGGATGTTCATCTTCATCCAATCTATTAGCCTCATCATCATTATCATTCCCTAGAGCACGTGAAAGAGGTCTAAGTGTATTTATTACACTAGGATTCGTTCCATGTAGTACAATCATATGAGGTACATAACGCTCAAGAATAAAATTTTTCATAGCTTCTGCATACTTTGCTCCAAGTGGAGTAAGACGTTCATCTCCACCATACATATGATTATGATCACCAACCGTTTCACCTGGTAACGCAATATAAATAGGATACGCAACAGGATGAAGATTTAATAAAAAGAAAGCAATACGACTTGCCAATCCACATGGAATGTTTTGCAATACGACATGATGTTTGACGTTGATAATACGAATAAAACTTAAATCTTCAGAAACATCAAGTGGTTCATAAACTTTCTCATACTCTGCTATTCGTGCTCGGAATGAGTATATCACTTCACTTGTATCCTTTACATTTTTAAAGTCATCATTTCCACATTTTGCACGAAGAATATTTTCTGTAATAATTCTTTCATCTGTACAAATAGATTCTATAAAAATAGTACGATATACCACTTTACGCTCTTTTGCAGCTTTACTTAAAAATTCAACAATATGTCGACGTCGTTCTCGTGTAGTATTAGTTGCATCAAACACTCCTACAGCTACATGATGTTGTGCAATAAATTTCATAAGGTCTTCACATGCTTTATCAGCCATCGCATCACGTAATTGTTTTCCTCTAGCATTACTTGGATCATAAAAACATGCATCAGTAGTTCCATCAACACCTATTAGCTGACGACGATAACTGCCAGCATTAAACACACGACATGGTACTCCTTTCCAGTTAAGATAACGTGAAATACGACGACCAATAAATGACTTCCCACGACCTGGAAGACCAACCATACATACTACTAACGATACCGTGTCAGAGACTGTCGTATAGCTTGAGAAATTTGCCGACAGAGAATACATATCCTCCCCACTGTGTATCATTTCATCATCATCATCATCATCATCTAAGCGAGAAAAAGAAGTAGAAGAAGAACCAAGAGCTCCTGTCGAACTAGCAGCTGCTACAGCTGCTACAGCTTGTGAACGGATTTGTGCATTCACATCTGGAGGAAGTGCCGCCAAAACGTAATTAGAGGCGGCTTCATTTGACTCTTCACTAGGGTAATCCAGAGGAGCTGCTGTCGATAGAGGTACATCTAGATGAGAGGAAGACCATTGATGATTTGTGGGCGATAAGGTAGTAAGAAGGGCTTTATCACTCGGAGATAAATCGCAAATAAGAGCTGTATTTTTATCTTTTTGTAACAAGGTTTCATTACCAGATTGTTTTTGTTTTTCTTGTATTAAAAATTGATTTTTTGTTAAAGCTAACAAGTATCGACAAACACCACTGTGCCTATTCGTTGCTGCCCAATCAAGTGGTGTACGTCCCAAATTATCCATAGCCATAATATCTGCCCCAAAAGAGACCAAAACACGTACAATTGCTTCATTACCTTCAAATGCTGCAACATGCAATGGTGTACCTCCATTATAGTCTCGTTGATTTACGTTACACAACCCCTTCTCAAGAAGATATTGCAATTCTGAGGCATTACTTGCTCGCACAAGAGAAAATATATTATTAGCTGACAATTCTCTGCGTAATTGTGCTATCTGACGTTGTAAACACTCCTTTTGTCGTCCTAATTCAGTAATAATAGTATTACGATTTTGTTCCCGTACTGCAGAAGCTGCACCTGGATCATGAATAGATGATAATGGTTGCAATAAACCACGAGGACGCATTCGTGTATTCGCACTAGTGGAACTACTCACACTGCTAAATGATCGTGGTTGTGTCTTCACAGAACACAGCATACATCTTGTACCCTCAAAAGAAGAGGGCAACGATACTGGGTATCCCGCGGTATACCCATTCCCGTCGCATGGATTCAATCCACCACTACAAGTAGCATTAGTAGTAGTAGCAGCAACAGCAGCAGGCGTGGTAGAAAGAACAGAAGTTGCAACGTCAGGTGCTGCTGAAGGAGTGTTAAATAAAGGCCATGTCTGTGGTGTGGAACAGTATGAGGATGAAAACCTCCCGCATGCAGAGCACACCGTTGAATCCAGTGAGTGTCTGTGTAGTGGTACCATCGAGGAAGTTTGCCGTTGGGTTCCGAGATCTAAAGCATTTCTAGTTTCACCACTAAAAGATCTTACACTTGCTAGAGTTACACCACTTTCACCAAAGTGGAAGTTTGTCATATCAGTTGCTTGAGATGGAGGTGACGTTACAGATCCTGTTTCTTCTGTAGTTACGACTGCTGGAGATGTTGTCGTATCATCTTTCGCCCGTTCGGCGGGGTCAACAGCATTACAAGTAGAACCAATTGCAGGAGAATCACCTCCTTCTTCATCCGCCGTCTTCTCCGAAGATCCCGTAGAAACACAAGTTCTACTTTTACTATTCATTTTTGATTTCTTTTTTTACTGTGTGAAATCTTTTGTCTTATTCGCCTTCTTCCCTTCCCTTTTATTCTATCTTTACTAACCACGCTTCAAACGTATTTTGATAACAGAGTACGTATAAAAAAGTTTGCTCCACGTAATACCAAATAATGTAATGATAGACTTTGTATAGTGAGAGATAAAAGGATATCCTCAGTATCGTTACCACGACTTCTTTGCTTTTTTTTGTTTTTTTGTTTTGTTCTCCCTCTCCTTTTCTTTCGTTTTTCTTTCTTGTTTTTGATTTCCTTTTTTTGTATATCTTTGTATTTACTGCCTTTATTTGTTTGTTTTTATAATATGCCTCCCTTCTTCACTTATTATCGAAAAGATAAGATATAATCCTTTCTTTCTCTCTTCCAACGTTATGATTCTTGGGAGTTATTTCAGATGTTCTTTTTACTCCTTCTTGTGCTTACAGGAAGTGCCCTTCTTTGGTTTGAGTTACACTTCCACACCCCTTTATGACTACACTGTTTATATAGAGGCTGAGGTTATGACTATTTCTATTGTTCATCTCATTCAGAGAGAAGTAGAACAGTGTTAAATTAAGAAACAAAGAAGAAAGAAAGCAGAAAGAAAGAGGGAAAAAAGATGACAAAAAAAAAACAGTAAATAACATATATATTCCATCAATAGAGAGGAAGACCCTCCACCATCCCCTTTCATATATATATATATATATATATATATATATATATATATATATATATATATTCTTTACCTCACTCTATCCTTTTCTTTTTCATCTAACTATCTTTCTGAGTGAAACAGTTCCACCAATAAAGCGAGAAGTAATATTGCGGTGCGGGTGCATAGAACAGTAAGTAGCCCAGTGGCCACAACACTGTGATCATTCCGGCGAAGCGCCAACAATTCACTCATTCCACGTCCCTCCGTGAAGGCAATTTCCACCACTGTGAGCACCAGTCCAGCAGTGTGCAGCCACACAGCAGGCACTAATAACACCCGCCACGGATTACTCCACGATCGCGGCAGTAATCTACGCGCCAATGTGTTATCCCCAGGCGTGAATGAACGCATTCTTCGTCGTCCTGTTCCTTTTACTATTGCGCCATCCCCACCACTACCACTACCACTACCACTAACAGCAATAGGTGGAGATGGTGCAATAGAAGCAGCAGTTGTAGAATATGGCATTGCCACTATGGATTCACCTTTTGTACCACCTACAACAGAAAGAGGTAAACTTTCTGTTAAAACTGAATTTCTTCCAGTATCAAAGGTGGAAAAAGGTGTTTCTTCAAAACCCTTATGTTGATCAGCAAATCGCACATTAGCCCTTTGACGTATTATAGGTTCTACACGACGTCGGCGTTGTTGAGTAAGCTGAATTTGGGAGTCATTATCAGAAGAGTGACTACGTTGTCTTCTTCGGATATGTCGCCATTGGTTATTTGCCAAACCAAAAGCAAAAGGTGCGAGCGAGGTAATTAAAAGTAATAAAAAAAGAAAAAGAAATAAAGAACCGTTAAAATTATACACTATAGCAAAATATAATAATACTGGATCATCTAATGGTACATCCTGACGATTACCAACACGTACTATCAGGAGAGAAAGCAATGAAGCACCAGCTGCAAATGCCGTAAAGATTGTCTCTATTCTACGCATATATTTAAGAGACCTTTGTACAATAGCACGAAATTCTTCCGCTCGTTGTGAATACCTTCTAGCATCCATCATTAAGGGTCTATTATTGCCACTATTTCTGCTAGCAACCATTGTTTTTACTGGTGATAAATGATGTCGTCCTTCTGCAGCATTTACACGCTCTAACATTTCCTTTTCTTTCAGGATAAGTTCATTATGTAATGCTCGTGAAACAAATAAACCATTATCATACTCATAAACAACATGACGACGTTGAGGAGGTACTCCATCAAGAGAAGGATTCACACTTTTATCCTGACCCAATTCTTTGAGGCCAAGTAGATTAACTCCAGTTGAAAACAAAGATTCAGCTACAGTATTCCTTAGAGTGCTTTCCCCATCACCTTCCTCTGAAGCATGTAGTGGATGGGGATGTATAGAAGTGGGAGAGATTTCATGTGGAAGAACAGATGTAGAAACTCCCATGGGATCTACATGCCTCACGATCGATTGCATTATTAAGGCACGAAAATATGTATATCTCCGCTTTTTTTGTGTGTGTATAGTTTCTTCTTCTATCTATTCGTATGTTTAATTCTGTGGATTTGATTATCAATATTAATAATAATAATAATAATAATAATAATAATAATAATAATAATAATAATAATAATAATAATAATAATAATAATAATAATAATAATAATAATAATAATAATACCGTTCTAAATGTATATACGGTGCTTTCCTTGTTTCAAAGTGCACCTCTTTTTTTTTTACCTATTCCATTCGGATATAATGCCTTTAATAGATACAAAATCAACAACAAGAATGAGAAAAAAGACAAGGTTAATAAAAACAGTAAATCAAAAATCAAATAAAAAAAAGAAAAATTTTAAACACAAATTCCCATTATCATTACATTGAAAATTGTTTCTTTTCCCTTTTTTTTCCTGTGTTAATATATCTATCACTAACTGTGTTCAAAACAAAACGCAAGTAAATTGCAGAAATCTATCACCATTTGGATTGCTGTTGGGATGGTATAGATTGGACAGGAGGTCCTGTAGATATTAATTGTTCGTTAGCAAATCCCATCATGCGAGTAGCATCTGTCGCAATTTTATCTGCAGAAGCAGCAGCTTTTTCTTCTGCATCTTGAATAGTTTCTACTTGTCGTCGCAGTTCCTCCGCTGTCCACTGACGCACTTGTTGATATTGATCAGTTGGTTGTATGCTACGTAGATGACGCAACATTCTTTCACGAAGTTGTGGTTTTTCCGATGAATTCGTAGGAGACCAAGTACGACCAGAACTTGTGCTAGTAGTAGTAGTAGTAGTATTAGTAGTAGTTGTTGTTGCTGTCGTAGTCGTTGTATTACGCGCTGTAGATAAAGTACATACCGGTAAAGGAGAAGAAGAGGAAGAATAGTATTGTGTTGTCTCCGTTGTCATGGAGGATGGATTTTCATCACTGTGACGGTAAGTGCGGTGTGGATATCGCACAACAGCACAATGTGATCGTTTCACAAATTGTGGGAATCCATTTTCAGTAACACTACTGGGATGCGTAGAGGAGAGCCAAGAAGAAGAGTCATTATTCTGATCAATATCTAAGAGTAATTGTCGACGTACATCCTCAACAGTAGATGAAGTATTCCCATCATCATCACCACCTACAATATTAATAGGCATCCTACCCTCTGCAATATAGTTCGCTTCCTGTAATCGTTCTAGAAACGATTTTGGTGCAGGTTTTTCATAAACTACATTGTTTTCATCATACTCATGCATCCATTCAAATATAAACTTAGTAATAGGATCTCGAATTTCAACAGGAGAAGGTGCCGGGGGAAGTATAGATTCTCCTGGATGTGTATCCACTCCTCCCACAACTGTAGATTCTACTAAAATAGGATTAAATTTTGACCTTATCTTTTCATCCTCATCTTCTTCTAGATTATCCTCTTTCTGCTTCTCTTTAGGTTGGTTATGTAACAAAGAAACATTCATTTGATGCCAGTCCCAGAGCATATACCATGAGGATCGCAAAGTTTCCTCTTGGTCTTCTAACATTTTACGCTGAAGTGTCTCGTTTTCTTGACATCGACTTTGTTCCTTTTCTTGTTCCCAATATAACTGCTTTTCTCTTTGTTTTCCTTGACTATTGCGAGTTTCTGGCAAAACCTCAATTTCCAATACAGATGGACCTTGTAATTTTATCGAAGGAGGCAAATCATTTTGTGCATTATTTGAATTGATAAGATTTGTTTGTATAAATGGTAAAGATGAAGAATGTACAGTATCAACCTCTCTGGATTGACTTGCTAAAGGAACTACAGTCTGTTGTTGTACTTGCTGCGAGAAAATAAATGGTTTCTCCATCAAGGTATTGTCGATTCCTGTCCTGATTGGTGCATCCAGAACTTCAGAGAAACACAAATCCTCATCAATATCACAAAGCAACCTTTTGTCCTCATTAGCAATTTCAACTCTAGGTGCGGGTAGTAGTAGTTGCTGCTGTTGTTGCTCTTGTTGTTGTTGTAAAGCCGTTGGTTGTACTTGTGGTTGTAATTGTGACATGGTGTTCGTAAGGTGCTGCATAACTGGTGCAACATCCAAAACAATTCGAAGTGTTCCACCCTCAGCAGCTAAAATACTATTATTACTACTACCAGTTCCAGTTAATGATAGTACTACACCTGCGTTTGGAGCACTTGAAGGAGGTTGGGAATCTTCAATTCTAATTACAGATTGCGATGGTTGTCGTTGTTGTGATAACTTTACTGGTGGTTCTGTAACCTTTTCATCAGACCAAAGTGGATCTTTTATGGTAGTGACAACTTCATGTACCCATACTGGATTATCTTCATTTCTGGAAACTTCCTCCAACACGAGTTCTACAGTTTCATCATGGTCAAGGTTCGTTCCTGATACTGTTGCTACCTTTGGTTCCTTTTCTTCTTCCTGTATTTTCGTCTCTGTCATTGTTGTTGTTTTATTTTCTTTTCCAGTGGTATGTAAAATTGACTGCATTATTGTTTCTTCTATACAACGCAAAACTGTTTCATTCAAGGATAACTCTTCATTGATAACATTACTACGAGTACCAGATGTTACATCTACTCTTTCCACAAGCATAATTTCAGGTGCATCTTGTACTTCTTCTAATTGATGCTCCTCATTTCCTTCTTTTGAATTTATTTTTCTTGTAGCTATACAGCGCAACTCTCTTCGTACTAATTCACTTTCCAGCTCTTTGAGTAAATCAGTAAATAAACTCTGCTCCGCAGCATCCCCAATAATAGAATGAATCGTCTCTTTAGCAATAATATCCGCTATTCGTTCCTCTTCACGTGTATATTCACCATCACTCTGATCCTGTAAATACTGGGGAGGTTCACCAAGTTTCTGAGGCCTTGGAGGTAATGAAAGGGCTTTTAGGCGTTCTAAACGACGTCTTGCTTCTAATCGTGTTTGCGCTTCGGCAGCACGCAGTTTCGCCCTACGACGTGGTGTTAAGTTACTTTCTTCTTCACCAAAGTAATACACATCACAGGGACGAGAAGGTGCTGTAGTGGTAGCATCCTGCTGCACCACAGGAGATGGGATATAGCGAGAAGCATCATAAGCATATTCTATATCTCGTCGCTTTTCAGCTTCCTCAGGTGTTAGTTGGTCTGATAATAATACCACCTCCCGCAGAAATAATGCCTGTGCCGCAGTAACGGCCTGTTGTTTATGCCACTTATCACCATCATGTGTGAGTACAAAAGGTGGAGGAGGAGGAGGAGGCGATAATGAAAAGGTGGAAGAAGAAGAAAGAATACTCTCTGAAGTGTTCTGAAATTTTCGTGGAACGGCAGTATGGGCATCCTTAACTGCAAAAGCGTATGATGTCACATCATTATTTTCTATAAGACCACCAGAACAAGGATATGATTGGGTATCTTCTTTTTCAGATTTCGAGATATTTTTGGTTGATCCTCTTGCACTTGTCATTGGACATTTAACTGAAGAATCACGAGGTAAACGTTGTGTCTGTCGCGTTGTAGTACGTCTACCTACTGGTGACTGCAATGATGAGACAATTTTTTTTCTTCCAGTAAAAACACGAGCTCCACCATTCGTCTCGCTATAGACTAGCTGAATTGTATTCATTCTGTTTTTTTCAAGCATCGCCGTACTATCATTTATAGAACGTTGCACTTCATTTTTATTTTCTCCTTCTTCTTTTTCTTCTCCTTCCTCTTTGGGCAATACGACTCGAAATGGTCCTTTTACAGGAGGTCGCCTTGCTTTATTATTCTTTATTTTTTCTCCTGAGTCTCCTTCTTCTTTCTTGTTTTCCATTGCTTCTTGTGAACCACCTTGTTTCTTCACTCCTTGTTTTACAGTTCGTTTTGGTTCTCTTTGAGAATATGGGTGACGACCTTGAGCTATCAAGGTTGCGGTAATGTTCTCTTTACTACCAACAATACCAACAGGCATATTCTTACTCAACATTTTTTTAAATTCTTTCTGTTGCTCCATATCTGTTACATGTTGCCAACGTCGATGTCTTTGTTCTTGATTCGCTAGTGCACGTTTGATTTCTTCTGTATTTTCCCGTTGTTGTTGAACAGTGTTATGTCGTATTAATTCCATCGTTTCATTTTTCTCTCTATTAAAGGCATCCTTCTGTTTCTGCATCAAGTCCATCCATGCATGTCTTTCATCTCGTAGAATACGTTCATACTGTCGGTGCAGAAGTCGCAATTCCTCCTGCACATAATGTGGAGGATGAGGATAAAGATGATGATATGGTACCTGCGGCATTACCGGCGATGGTGTTGATAGTGGTCGGGTGTTGGTGATCGTAATAACAGGCGGCAGTGGCCGTGTGGGATTTCGCTGGGGACTCTGCGGCGGCCGCGGCTCACTTCTCTCACGTGTAGAAATTACAGGCGTTCTGGAGGAAATGGGTTTTGGCCGCTGAAGATTGGCTTCTTGGGCCACCGCCAGTCGCTCAATTATTCGACGTTGCTCTTGCAGCTCCACACGCAACTCCTGTGCCAATCCATCATCATTGTTACTGTTACTATTATTATTATTATTATTATTATTATCATTATTATTATACGTAGTATTAGAAGTAGTAGTCGTATTGGTATTATTATGATCACTGGATGTGGGAAGTCGCCAACCCACTACCGGACGGGAACGAGTTGACTCTTCAGTGGGTTTACTCTCTCTTGTTGCCATAGTGACGATTTTAGTGTTATCGGGTATTTTAGCGAGACATCCTTTATCTTCCCTGACTGGTGAGTCCATAACCCTAGACACAAGTTGTACTTGTTCTTGTAGTTCTTGTTCTTGTTGCTGGTGCTGGTGTAACCCTTGTTGTTGTTGTTGCTCTTCTTTACAACGTTGTACACATGCCAGCACATCAGGACGATTGGAATGAATACTATACTGTAAGAGTTGCAAAGCCTCCTGCACACTGGCAGCATCAGGCAAGATTTCATGAAGAGTGGAACTACTCATTTTCGCCTTCTCTTCATCTCTATGGTTTAGTAGTAGTAAATCTGTACCACTCATCATTTCTTTGGGTTGCAACAAGGGTGCTATATAACGTTCTGGATCAAATTCAGATTCCCCACAAGACCTGGTTTCTTCACTCGTACATGATTCCTTACCACTATAAACACCTGCTGAAGAACTTCGACGGAAACGTCGTTGTTGTCTAGTTCGTGCCTGAGTTAATCGAAATTCCAGTTTTGCAAGATCTTCCATGATTGTAGCGTGAGTTTCAGAGCAAAGATCACCACTGCTTCCAAGAGAAACATATTCTCCACTAAATAAGTTTTCACCTATATGGGGTGAAGCAGCAGCTTCCTCTAATTGAGTCTCTCGTTGTGCTTCTAACCAGATACTCTCTATTTTATATGGATCTGTATGTAAGGATTTACCTGCAATCTCCTCTCTGGCCTCACGCAGAGTAGCCTTTATCGCTGACTCCTCTCTTGGTTTGGTTACAACTCTTTTATCATACTCTATACGTATATCATCCATATCCTCACCATTATCCGAAAGAACAAGACCAGTATCTGTATGCAATTGTTCTTCCACCTCCACCATCATTTCAAGATGCTGAAACTCCTGTAGTGTCTCTCGCCTGGATGGAGCAGATGCATCAAAAGATGTACCTGGAACAAACCCAGGAAAACGCGCAGCAGTAGTATTAATAGCTGAATTTAAATTAGAACGCCGAGGCAGAAATCTTGGCCTATCTGTGCGAATATGTACAGTCTGAGACATCAGCAGCTACCTTTCAAGATTTTTAACTTTTTTTTCCCTCTCTTTCTGCAAATAAGTAAAAAAAAACTATACAGTAGAACAAATAATACAACTCTTTTCTCTATACTCTGGAGGAGAAAAAGCTTCTATAGGTCCCCTTTTTCTTATTTCTATAAAACTTAAAAAAAAATTGAATATATCTCAGAACGTTAAATAAGAAAATGTCCAAATAAGGAGGTGAGTGAAAAGAGGGGGAAAAAAGAGGAACTTCAAACCCTCCTTTTTTTTTTTGCTGCTCCCCCGCTGGGTGTCTCACTACATCAAATGATAAAAAAAAAGAGAAAGAAAGAAAATCAGAAGAATAGACGAAAGAAATCAACAAGATTCTCTCAATGAAACAAAACCACATTTACAATTACATTCAGTACAAAAAAAAACAATAATGATAATAACCGTTTATTACTATTAAATATGTTTTAATACTTATAGAGAGAGAAAGAGAAGGACAGAGATGAGTAAAATCCGCATAAAAAGGAGGAAATCTTACTTGTATAATGGCACAAAGAAGGATAAGAAAAAAGGAGTGATTCGTGCTAATAAACAATTTATTTACCACACAACTTCCCAACTTGAGATAATAATAATAATAATAATAATAATAATAATAATAATAAAAGTTATTTCTGCTATCACTGTAACTCCTTCTCATTGCAGAGATTGCATCGGTAAGCACTACGTGAAAGCGCATCGCACACTACTATTCTGAGAAACAGAGAATTAACCGTAACATATTCAGCCATTGAAACAGGCGAAACAAAACCACACACATTTACCACAAAACATTTGTAATTTTATTACAAATAAAACATAACTTACAACTCGTGGCAATGTTTTTATAATTATTCGTTACCATTCTTCCCTATCTTTCTACTCCAAATATTTACAGTGAACTTTCTACCATCACCGCACAAGTGTACAAAAAAGAGATAGAAACGATTTTTTTTTTGTTTTATTCCTTATCTTATTCATCTTACGCTACTATTGCTATTATTAAGACGTGATATACAGTAGAAATATTATAAAAATACATTCTATAAAATGTATTTTCCCTTTTCGTTTTTTTTCTTCTTATTTTATATTTCATTCTTTTTTCTTATTATTATTATTATTATTATTATTATTATTATTATTATTATTCTCATTTTCCTCTGCTATTTGTTTCAATAGCATCTCCTGCTTTAATTTGGGAACTGTGAAAACTGGAACGCCCAGAGCATCAGCTGTCTCGCGTACAGCCCAAAAAACTAAGTGAACAAACGTCACTAAACTCAGCACAAAAAGTCCGGAAAGTACATATTCTTCATTAGGTAAATCATCCCATACACTGCTAGCGGAAAGTAACCAGAAAGATGTACTTTGAAGTTTATGATTTCTTGTCCAATTGACTATATTACGGTAAAATGTGAGAGACATGTGAGCACCCAAGAATAAAAAAGGCCATAGCGTACGACGAAGTGGATGAAATTCAATACCACAAACATGCGCTATCATTAAATGAATAGCAGATTTTGTGTAAAGCAATCCAATGGTCCAAGAGAACATACGTGGATGTTTTTGAAATATATTATTGGGAGAAGAAAGAAACCATAATGTAGCAAAAAGTGTCAATGTGATAAGAGGTAATAAACGTGTTAGTGCATAAATAAAAAGCACTTTTCGCGACATCCACCCAGATTCATTTTTACCATGAGCACTAGGTTTATGTACAGCTTTATAAACACGTTTTACGTTGCCTACACAAGTAATTATTGACATTGATACAAATATAAAGACACCAATTGTATTGTATCGCAGTCGAATACTACGAAATTCCATTTTATCATAAAGATTAAGTACAAGATTTTGTAGTATACTGTGTCCAACATAATCCTCACCCTTTACGCTATTTGGTGCAATAAAAGGAATTGGTGGATTAGAGATATACGCATCATCACAATTCAGTCCAAATAATACAGAAAACGCAGAGGTGGTAGTCGTAGAAGTAGAGGAAGTAGAAGTATCAGCAGAAACAAAAGAGGAATACGTACGAAAGAAAGTACCTGAAATCCATGGACAAACCGTTTGAAGTACGTTTTTCTCAATAGCTACCGCAGCCAGTGGAGGAGATTGTTTCAACACTTCCGGTACCCATAACTGTGGTAGTGTTACACCATTAATATACCACCATTGCGGACCTCCCACTATTGCAGTAAATATACAAATAACCACACCAATCATAACTCCCTCATTTGCACCATTTATTACAGGTAATACAAGTTCATCAAGATAATATTCTTCCCAAGTGTTCATAAAGAAGGGTATTACAATAGATAAAAGGAGAGCAAATGTCTTCCATGTAGGACCCATCATTGTAGTTGCAGCTATAGAAAGAGATGCGATTACACAATTAAAGGCATCACAACCGTGATCAACAATTAATCCTAATGGTGAAGCAGTAAAAGTACGACGGGCCTGATGTCCATCAAGGTTGTCAAGAACAGGATAAATAAGAAGAGCGAAAGCTGCAAAAATAAATACAAATCGAGGAGGAGATTGAAATCCCTCGGTAACTAACTGTGTGCTCATCTTTCCTCCATCGGAAATCGAGTCGACGACACTAACATTTTGCCTTACTGTCAAATCAGGCATATAAACAGCAATCAATATATGTGCAACACATACAAGGGCAAGAGCTGCAACACTAATAACATTTGCTGCTAGCCATACTGGCAAACGTTTTACTAAACGCAAACACAATGGACTCCACACATACCTGTACAACAAACTGTTGTCAGTACCACGATAGACATAAGCGCTTAATCGCTCACAAGCATTTTCTGGAAGGTAAGAACCACCGAACGGCATCTCCGCGTTATAGGGAGACATTTTTTCTTCCTTCTTAATTTTCTCTTTCCTTTTCCTGGTTCTAACATTTTAAAAATGATTTGTAAGGTGAAAATAGGGGAAAAAAAGTAATAAAAATAAAAAAAACAGTTTATTGGTTTCTTTATTATTACTATTATTATTATTATTATTATTACAGTTCTTTTGTTTTTTGACTTCCGAGTTTACCTTTTCTTTCCATTTGACATGTATTACTAGACACTTTTCGCTTTTTATTTCAATCCACACTACAACTATACACCACTCCAGTTTTTCCACAGGAGTCTTTTGTTTTTTGTTCTCGATTTGTTCATGTGTCTAACCGTCTAGTTTACTTTTCCAGCGGTAGAAAGAAAGGAAAAAAAAAACAAGAGCAAAAAAACAAAAAACTCACCGTAAACACAACCACAATAAAGACAAAGTCAGTCTCAAGAAGGATTCAAGAAAAAACAAGACTAATTTCTGCTCTCTACAATGTCAATGTGCCCTCAACAACAATGACAACAACAAAAAAATCTCCTCTTAGCGGTCAAGAAACCACTTTTCCCAAAATCCACGACTTGTATCCCGCGCCGCAAGTTCAAACACTTCAACGTGATGAATCACCGCATCCTTTTCTCTCGCTGTTTCCTTGTGTCGGCGGCACAATGGCTCATCATACAATACAAACATTGAAAGCGACTCCGCCACACTACTAGCAGTACTAATAGTAGAACTAGTAGTAGTAGCAGTATCAATATCAGACGCATCTGCATTAGTGTCGTGAGTTACATGAAGCGTCTCAAGTGACGGCAATCGTGCATCAACGCGATGAGACTCGGGGGCACATGAAAGACGATGTCTCACCCAACGTCCTTGATGCACAGGCGTCCGCTCAAGAAGAAAGTTCCCATGCTTCTGTAGCACAGGATCAAGAGTTACGGCAAACGATTTAGGTGTTTTACCAATATCACCTAGTTTTATACAATGTACAAGATGACGATTATCCCCACGGGCGTCAAAGCGAAAAACTCCAAATGCGTCACGTTCTAAAAGTAAACACTCTTTTACAAACTCTTCAACAGGTGAAGCACAGAGTTCAAGTCGCTCCCCTGTTTCTTCATTTCTATGCAATGCCTCAAACCCTAACATTATATCTACTAGGAATGAATCTGTACGAACATCAGAAGCGATAAGTGTTCGAAGGAGTGCTGCAGCTCCTTCTTCTGGATGACTTGAAATAGCCATTAATTGAGCATAATATCCACATGCGGCCCGCAACTCATGGGCAAGCAAACGCATCAACGGATCTCTCTTGATAGCTCTGTAGAGATAACCTTCCTCTTGTTGCTGTTGACTATTATCAGTGTGAAATTCTGCCTGGATAAGTACACGACGTGCCTCATTTTCAGCTTCCTCAAAAATAGTTCGAATATCACGTTGTGGTGCTTGACCTTCTAACATTTGCTGAAATCCCTCTGCAAGAAGCATACGTGGAAGTGCAGGTAATGGAACTGTTTCAAGTGCCCTTAATACACGATGAATAAGGTGCTCTTGATGAATAAACGCATGACGGTAGAGTGTTGCCATGGAACCAGCACCTTTAACGCGTAGTGGAATTACATGGCGCAGAAAACTTCGCTCCACTTCCAACACCGCACCACCCACTGAGGCAGCCGCAGAAGAAGATATATGCGTTGATGATGTCATTATAATTGGGAATGATTCACACAAGAAGGAACCAGAAAAAAAAAGGGGGAAGGAATATCTCCCAGAGCATTCTTCCATTTGATAGTTGTTATGTGAAAAAATAGTCATAAGGAAAAGAAAGAGAGGAATGAAGAATAGGGGGAAAAAAAGCAAAAAACGACAACAACAAAAAAGAATAATGACCCGGAGAACCACATGATGAAAGGGACAAGAACAGAAAAAAAAATGAAAAGAAAACTACCATTGACTGTTTTTTTTTTTTCACTCCAAATATATATATATTTATTTATTTATTTATATATGTTTTCTTTTCACAGTGGAGAGATATTAACGAAAACTTTTTAGATAGGCAGAGTTAGCTTACCTTTTAAAACCTTTTTTTGTTGTCACAGCGCTTTTGCCTTTTCCCACGATTTGTTTCTTTTTTTTTCTTTAATTTACCATTCATTCTTTTTTTTTTTTTGTTAAACGTGTTATAAATAGCACAAACATTTGCTATTTCATCGACCAGCCAACCAACCGGCCACTGCAATAGTCGCCCTACCCTTTCACAAGAAACCCATCCTTCAACCTCACTAAAAGTCAGAAAATAAAAAGTATGTAGTACTTTTTTTTCTTCGTATGCTTCTTACCTTTTAGGTATCACTTATTTGTAATACACACACAGAGAGAGAAACATACATACACACCCGCTTTTCTTTTTCCCATTCTTTTTTTTTAACCACGCTTGGAATTTCTCAAATTAACCTTGCGACCTCGTCCCTTAACCTTACGTGGGGCATGCTTGACATATCCTGGTACCTTTGCTGAAGGATCAATTGGCTTATAATTACGATTATAGCGTGATTTATTAAATTCCTTCACCATTGCCTTCTTTCGTGCTCGTGCAGGTAAATCTTTTCCGGGTCTTCCACCACTCTTGCGACCGGCACCTATGAGAAGGGCACGATCTTTTGCTTTGCGATCCCCATCGGAGTCATCCCCGTCATTGTCGTTATCACTATCATCATCAAATCGCATCTTTACTTGATCTGCCACACCCGCCGTACGACGTGTGACGAGATTCCCCGCTACACGAAAAGCCTCTGGGTGTTGCATGAGAAACTCCATAAGACCCACACCAAGAGCACCATCAAAGCGGGCATTAAAGCGGAACCATTTACCGATAAGATTACCAACATCACCAATGTACATTGGTCGTGGTACACGTGGCATTGCCATGAGGATTTCATCTACAGCTTGACGTTGTAGACGTTCCACTTCACGTTCTCGTTTACCTGTGAGGGGTAAATCCACCCATGAGAGTTGAATTGGTTCCTCAATAGCTGCAGTACGCACTGATTGGCTACGAAGAAGTACTGTCCGACTTACTGGTTTTTGTGGCATCTGACGACCAGAAAGTGTTGTTATTTGTTTTTTCTTGTTTTCAACTCCTTCTGATGTCAATGATGTATCATCCTTCGAAAGTAAAAAGCAGTTTGAGAGAAATATCTCTAAAGGACCAACTTCTCCCGCTAGCGTTATAGACCACAATGTACGTTGATCTACTTCCTCTACACTAAGAGAGTAACTGGCAACCGTATCATATAGGAAATGCATTAATACAACCAAATAATTGGCAAAAGCAGGATCAAGTTTAGTTCCATATCGATTACGCAAACGTTGTACCACATCTTTACGCTTTTGATCTGCATTTTTTAGAGCCTCAGGACCAGAAATAATTTTTTTTACACCCCATGCTGTACCAAATATATCCATAATACCAGGGGATGTATGAGGATACAAGTAACACATAGTAGCTTGAAGTTGTAAATTAGGTAATTTTTCATAATAGTTAAAAAGACGATGTTTTTCCATTACAGAAGGTAAAGGAACTAGAGCAGAATTACCTGAAGAACCACTAGATATAACTACTACTTTTCCTCTCCTATCTTTAGCTTTTGTTTCATGTTTTTCTTCCTCTTGTGGTTCATCTTCATCTGAAGCTGTGATAGGTGGAAGAAGACGTACAACTCTTGAAACAGCTCGTAATGCCATTTCCTTTAATGTACCACCTTGTGGACCTTTAAAACGAGAAGAATGATCCACAAGAGATCTCACTATATAGGCCAATATATGATGGGCATGTGCCACGCTTGCAGCACCAAGTGTTGAGAGAAGGCTGTTAAGAAGAATTTCTTCAAAAACACCTCGTCGTGAACTGTAGAGTCGAACAAGGTGTTGAAGAGCACTGGGAATATCTCCACGGGCAAGAAATGTAGAGACCTCATTATCAAATCGAAGATTATTTACAGAAGGTAAGGAAGAAGAATGTGCAAGATTGGCATCATTACCATTATCAATGGAAGCAGAAGTAGGAACAAGAATGGCCGAATTAAATAAATCATGTAGCTCTGCAGGAACCTCTTGCAATGGGACGACATGATGATGAATTTCTTCTTCAACACACCAACTATCATCTGTCATATTTATAGACGTACCCCTATAAACAAAAAAGATAGCACGAGTATGAACAGATTGAAAATCTGCAGCATCCGTAACACCTGGTAATGTTACCAATAAACTTTCTTCTTCTTTAAGCCATGCTGATGCTGATCCATTTGATACACAACGTACAATAGACTCTGTTGTAATAACAACTTTTCCATTCCCGGAAAAATGTGATGATGGGTTCCATGCCGAATCTTCCGCTTCTATACTTAGAACAAGTCGCATCACTCCCGCTAGACCTGCACAACGCAGTGCCCAAGCTATTGCAGAAGCCTCCAGTGGTCCACTTGTTATAACTAGTACTTGAAGTGAAGATTTGTTATTATTCTGATGTTCGAGTTCTGCAGCTATATGATGTGCAGCAGCTACAGCAGCAGACCAGAATGCCACATGACGATCTAATGATGATCCACCAATTACGGCACGAGCAATACCAATAGGGAGAGATGGCTTCACTGTTGCTATATTATCAGAAATTCGTGGAAGCACAGACCATGGTGACACAACGGACTTCTTTACCTTATCATTTACCTCCTCCTCTTTTAGTTCCCTATTTTCTATATCTCTCTTCTTCAGTTTACGTTTTTTTGTCTTATCCGTGTCTATTGACTTTTCTTCTCCTGCTGCGCGTTTGCGGCGACTAGTAGATTCCTCAATAACTGTAGATTGCGCTTGCTCCTTTACCCGAACTACACCACTCTTGTGAAAGGTACCACGGTGATTTAGCCAATTCTTGGCAAAACACTCCTGACCGCAGAAGAACCCACGAGAAGTGATGGCTTCCGCCTGACAAAGAGGACATTGAAACGATGAAGCGGGATTACCACAACCATCGCACATATGCTGCTCAGGAGACATATCTGCTTTATATGAAAACAAAAAATTATTTTTATTTACTCTTGTTATTGTTTGCTGTTTTTTTTTTTCCTTCCTTTTTCTCACTCTCCTCCTTTATGTGTATGTGTGAGGTGCTCTCCTTCCCCTTTCTCTTCCTCTAAACCTTTCCTTTCCTATGTAAAGAATAAATAAGAAATAAATAAAAACAAAACCAGAAATTACATAAGAGTAAATAAAATTTCATAAATGCTTTTTTTTTTGTGTGTACCTTGTGTTTGTACACAAATGTCGGAAAAAAGAAACAAAAAATCTGTAGATGAAAAAGAAAAAAAAAAGAAACGACAGAAAATAACAGGCACGTGAAACCATGCACATCTGAACAATAGACAATTCCTCACAAGTGTTAATGTTAAACAACAATTAGAGAGAAAATATGACAAATAGAGAATAACTAATAAGCCATGATTGTATAAATATGTCTGTGTGTATATACATGTCTTTTTCTCTCTTTCTCTTACTATTATGTATATATATATATATATATATATATATATATAATTTCTCTGATAACATAGTTGTGTGTGTGTTTGTGTGCGCACATCTTTGAACCAATGCACATGTCCCATGTGTGTTTATCTGTCGTGATCTATAAATACGTTTGTGGTATCAGCGCCACGGTTTCGGTTGTGGACTCCAAGAAGAACGAGATAAACTTCCTCGAAATGTTCCAGGTGACAACATCATGTCAGTTGCATTACCGAGAGTGTTTTCACTACATCGCTGATGATGTAAACAGTGACGACGATGGGGTGTGGTATTCGCAGCTGTCATACCAGTACTTACAGGTGTTCCATTTCGTGAAGAGTCTCGTAGTACTGGTCCATGTTGTAGTGCGGCTAAAAAACAGCGACGACCAACCATTTCAGGGTCCTGTTTAAAAAAGGTATCAACGTATGAAGGAGTTTTTGATCGTTTTCTAATTCCGAAGAATTTTTCATTTGGCCCAACATTAATAGTAGCATCTATTGTTCCTGTTCCTGTTCCCCTACCTGTACTTCCTGTCTTTGCAGTCTTCGTAACACGTCTTGGTGAAACTTCCCGTTCTTCTATAATACCCCTAAGAGATGCCAACATCATTGGGTCTTCAATTGGTGATTCGCTTCGAATAGGACTACTATGACGTGAAAGAGAGCGTCTTGAATTACCGCGAGTAATAGAACCTTCACTCATAAAACGTCGTGCGGTATCCTGACGATAACGTGGTGAACAAATAGTAGTAGTAATAGATGATTCTGGTTGTAGACGTTCACTTGCTTTGTATGCCTTATCGCCAGGCCTATCAAAACCAAAGGGCCTACGCTTCAACTCCACATCTCCCCATACTCCCGGTCCCTCTTCAAATGGAATTCGTTTCAAGTGTTGTGATGGATTACTCTGAGCTCGTCGTCGACTAGGCGATTGCAGAATATTAACGGAGGTACTTTTACCATTCTTACTACTTCGACCTCGAGATGAGTGTAGTAAAGCTCGCCATTCAAGTTCTTCATGTTGACGTCGCCATGACATTGTTGGGCGCATGTAATTAAATGGAGGGTAATTAGAAACGCAATTACAGTGACATTTTTCAGGAGAAGCCATAATTTCTTCATAATTAGGCACTCTACCGAAATAACCAGAAATATTTTCTTTATTATAATCATCTACATAGGTTTCTCGGTTATCATCCGTTTTTACATTTACTCCTGTACTGGCACTTACGTTATGATCAAAGGAAGAACACGAAGAACCATCACTCTGTGTAGTATAATCAATGTTGTTATTATTATTATTGTTGTTGGTAGTATTAGTAGTGGCAGCAAGAGGAAGAGAAGGAGAATGTTGATGAAGAGCGACACCAGCAGATTTTTGCTCATTCCAAACTCTTTCATTTTCATGATAATCAACACTACCTGCTGAGGTAGCTTCGAGCATAGTGGAAAGTGAAACTTCAGGCAACGTTTCACTCGCACGTCTTGCCATATCAGAAGTACGAGAAACTGTTCGTTCTGACCGCATTGTCTTTTGTTCGCCTTCTCCAACACCAGAAGTAAGAACAATATTCACTATTGGGGAACCTCGGGAGACAGAACACCTTACTTCTTCCCCCATATTATTTCCTCTTGACTTCTTATCAATACATTTTTCATCAATTTCAACAGCACTTTGACTCCAATTAAGAGGTTCCTCTAATTCTTCCACACTATCGAAAAGTTCCCTATCTCCTTCTTCTCCTATTTCATCAAATTCCTGAGGGTTTTGATGATGTCGATAATTGTCTCCCTGTAATACAGATGACAGTGATGAACACGAAGAACTCACAGATGTCACAGAAGGTTCACTTACTACCGCTTTCTCTGCCAATACATCTTCTACTCCTGCTTCTACAACTGATGATGTCGATGATGTTGAGGATGGTAATAACGGCAGTGCTTCATTCCCTTCAATATGTTTCTGAGGTCGTTGTGGTGTTCCTTCAAATATAACATCATCACGATAAGGACGTTTCGTTGGTGGTGTTAGTTGCGTACCACATGATACCCGCAGTTTTGATTGTTCCTCAGGCATTATTTTATTACTAGCGGGTAAGGGTGTGTCGGAACATCGTCTTTCAATACACGGTGATAATTCCGTTTTTTTCTTCTTTAGTGAACAAGGCACCAAATGACAATTAGTTGGTCTCGCATCAAACACGTTTGTTGACTCTGAGATTGACTGAGATGAAAGATTTGCTGTTACCCCAATATCACGACGTGTATCATTTACGAGAAATGATTCTTCTACAGACAAAACAGATGGATCTACAGTATTATACATATCTTTCGATACTTCTGATGTAGATTTTGGCATCTTAGAGGAACCACTATCTATATAATTCACAAACTGTTTTATTTTACTTTTTCTAGATTGTTGTGGTAAAATTTCTGTTACTAATGTAGTAGTTGCTGTGGTACCTGTGGTGTCATTATTACCTTTATTGTACTTTGCAGTACTATCGGTAGTTGTAGTGGTATGTGGAATACCACGTGGAGGAGGAGAAGATATTGTCCAAGGTCGAACGGGTTCCCCAGATGAAGAATCAAACACTAATGAATTAACTCCAGCAACAACACCTGTACCTGCAGTATTCATAGTTATGTTATTACTATGTGTAGTAGTAGTATTAGTAGTTGGAATTGTATTAGAGGTTGGATTCCATTCAAAGAAAATACGTTCAACATTTTGATCATTTCCCGGGTACGATAAACCACTATAACCATCATCATGAACACTTTTATCAACTAGAACGGGATGTACTCCACTAGAATTCCCTGAATGTACATAAGAAAAAGTAGTCGTATTTTGATTTATTACCTCTGAATGAGATGGCAACTCTTGTACCTCCATATCTGTTGTCATATAAGATTGTTCATCCTTATTAGACGTAATAGCGCTTAGTTCAATAGCTATATCTCCACCAACTGTTACATCTTTTTTTTCTGGACATGATACAGCAGTCATTTCTACCACATCTCTCTTATTCCTAGTACACTCTTGATACTCTGTTTCAATTCTTCGGTACAACATACCACGAGAACGAAGTTCTGTAATTTGTATCATTTCACGTTCTCTAACTTCTTCAAGCACAATAAGATTAATACCATTTGCTATTTGTCTCTCACGTTGTCGTGTATAACATGCCTGAACTTCTAACAAGGCTGCTATACCCAACTGAAAGAATCGTAACAATTCTCGACGTTCTTGTAATTCTGCCTGACGTATCTCTTTTTCTCGTATTTGGGTTTCATTACTAATTAATGCAGCAATACGATGAGCACAATCACGAGCAATTTTAAGTCTTTGCTGAAGTTCAAATTCAATTCGTTCACTTTGTAAACGGTGAAGTTCATTAGTAGCTTCAGTTAAAATACTTTGCCACTCACATGCCTCCTGTAAATAAATAGGTACAGGTTGCATAGCAACTTCCACAATACGGTGATAACGCAAGAAAAAATAAAATTCTGCAGCCTCATTTTCTATAAGAATTTTTCTTTGATTAATTTCGTCTGACAAGAGACGAAGAAGTTGAGCCTCAAATAACCGCATAGTACGCTGTATATTATCCATACTTTCATTAACATCATCTCGAACAGGAGATGTATACTTTGTTATTGTTCTTAACCCACGACTACCGACACTAGAGTCTCCTTCTTGTCCTCTAGTTGGTAACTCTTTCTTTTCTTCTTTTTCTTCTTGTGAATTTATTTCTTTAATGGGAGTTGATGATACCATAAAATTTTCTTTTATTTCATTTTTTTCAGAATTCACTTCTACAGATGAACGTGTTGAACGATTAGTGGTGCATCTAAGTGCTTTTTCTTTTGGAGAGGTGTGTGGCGTACTTGAATGTCTTACTGATTTGGTATTATCTTTTCTTGTATTAATTCCCTCACCTAATGTTACCTGTCCCACAAGTCTGGTTTGTACTCTATTATTATTATTATTATTATTATTAGTAGTAGTAGTAGTAGTAGTACTAATCATACTACCACTACTTCTTGTTTTCTTTTCCTGTGGAGAGGAATAACTATAGGAAGAATACGAAGAAGTAGTTTGGGGTCGTGTCTTCTCTCCAGATGCAAAGAGCATGGATGGTTTAAACGTGTGCTCAAGCAATATTCGTCGCATGCCTTTTATATACGCATCACGAATCGTTCGACGACCCTTTTCTTCATATTCCATCAGTACGACAACTTCCTTCTGTAGTTGTAGTTCATGAAATGCCCTCATGAGATCAGACTTTGAGGGTACGGCGGATCGAGCACGACGTGATTTGTTACTATTATTACTTCCAGATTGTGTAGTTTGTGTAAGAGATGTATGAGATGTTGGTAAACACTGCGGTTCACTTGCTACACGTCGTGAAGTATTTCCTAGCGATTTACCAGAATACGCCGATCTCTTACGCTCTTCCAGTTTCAGAAAAGGACTTCCACTGATAATTCTTTTCCTTCTCTCTTTATTTTCGGAAGTACTACTACTACTACTACTATTCTCACCTTCGGAGGTGGTCCATCCTTCGTTTCCTCGAAGCAGGGGGTAAACCACATGACACTTTGATGATATTGAATTTGTACTCATATTTTGTATTCCCCTGCTTCTCTGTCTCCGTGCAGCAGATGTAGTTGTATTTGATGATGTGGATGATGATGATAATAATAAGGATTTACTGCCAGTGTCCCGCGGTAGTGAGAAGTGAAGTGATGTTGGTGATAGTCTTTCAATATCACTTGTTAATGGAGGTGTTTCTAATGTTGATGATGGCAACTTGTGCAACATTTCATTCGAGAGTGTTGGAGGCGGTAGTCGCAAAGAACGTACAGCTTCACGAGATCTTGTGTTTCCCCGTTGTGAGGTTGCAACACAAACTTGTTTGTGTGCGTCATTATTATTATTATTATTATTATTATTATTATTATTATTATTATTATTATTATTATACACAAGAAGGTGCTGAAGAGGACTTGTGACACGACGCCGTGGGGGAACAGCAGAGAGAATTTCACCTACTGGTATACGTTCAGAAGGAACAAGTCCACTATTACAATTTCTACAACTACTATCAATATCACTACTACTGTTACTGCTCTGCGATAGTTGCATTCTTACTAATCGTCGCTTAGAAGAGTGCCCTATACGTTGTACAGACTGTGTTTCCCTTCTTCTTGGAGGGGAGGGCCGTGGTGAAACTAAAAGAGCACTACTACTACGTCGAAGTGTTGTTGTTGTTGTTCTTGCTGCTGCGGTTGCTTTTACAGTTGGAGTTAATCTAAGTAACGTTGGTGAATTCAACGCTTGACGTATTTCATGATTCTTATCACCATCTTCTGTGGGAAGTAAAGCCGGCGGTACAGGAGCTGGTGATGTCAAGAGAGTTACATTCGTATGGTTTCCACTTCTTTTCTCTGCACTATTCTTGCTATGCATATTATTATTATTATTATTATTATTATTATTGTAATGCTTATTGCTATTGCAGTTTCTGTGGCTATCACCCGTATTGCCATATGCGGCGGTGTAACTGTCCTCCTCCACACCGCGACACGGCGTGCGCAGCGGTACGCGCAGCATCACTGGTCGCGAATCGGCCATAGAGCGCACAGTCGTGTTATACAACATTTGCCCACTATTAACACTATTCATATTGTTATTGTTATTGTGAGTAGGAACATCATTCTCATTATCATCCGCAACCGCAGGGCTTTGGGGTAAACGCGAGGGTGTTGTTCCGGCGCTACGTGACATGACGACACACACACACGCCTTCACCCCCTCAACCTACCTGAAGTGCATTATATTAAACAACAAAAGAGTGGAAGTAAGAAAAATAATGATATTATTGTTATTATTAATATTATGGTTATAGCTACAACTAGCGAATAGCTTCAATGGAAGAGTATATAATAGTGAGAATTGAGATGAAGGTAAATAACATGACAATACCCCTGAAAAGGTGAAAAAAGGCAAAAAAAAGAAAAAAAAAGAATGAAATTGAATTATTCAAAGATGATCCCTTCTCTATTCTTCCCATTCACAGCATATCCCCATTACTACTGCGGTATCGCGAGAATATAAAAGAAGAGGGAAAAGGACGTTCCTTCTGTTTATGGTGGTAACAACTCGCAAAAATGTTAATACCGTAACTCTGGCGAAAAAACAAGATTTAATAAATTTATAATTACTTTCCAACTTTAATAAAAAGGAAAAAAAAGAAAACAAAAACCCAATGTAAGACAATATAAACGAAAAAAAAGGAGTAAAGCAGACCAGCAAAAAGAAGACTACATGATCATAAAAAGACCAACCACTTCGAGCACTAATCTGTTTGGTGAGCTAGAAACAATTGCTCTCTGTTAATATATACTGATGTATACTGAATACCACATTTAACGCAAATTAGTTTTTCTCTTTTTTTCTTTCTCTTTCTCACTCTCTTGTGTCGTAATCATATTTCAAATCTTTTTTTTTCTTTCCATCCAAAAACCAACGCATCAGAGCAAAGACAAATTTAACAAAAAAAAACAAGCAACGCCATATCATACCAAGCAACAAAGTTATTAAAAAGAGAATAAATATAAGAAAAAGGAAATAGGGAAATCCAATGAAAATAAAAAAAAAGAAGAATTGAAAAAGAAAGAAAATTCCATCTTTACAAGCAATAAAGCACGATAATGCCTTCTCACTTATCCCTTTACGATCATTTTTTTTTATTTTCTTTCACTCTCCTTCTTTTTCGTTTTGTCGCTACCAGCAAAAGGGAAAGAAAGCAAACATCAATAATCGTCCAGAAAATAATAATAATAGCAATAATAATAATAATAATAATAATAATAATAATAATAACAAAAAGGAAAAAAAAAGCAAAAAAATTCCTTTTCAGAAATTTTCTCTCTTGAATTTCTTTACATTCATGTATTTTCTCACCATTATATATATATATATATATATATATATATATATATATATATATATATATATATATATAGAGAGAGAGAGAGAGAGTACCTTATTCTTCTTCATCCTTACATTCACAGTTAAAATTGCTGTGTGTAACATAAATCACAGTAACTTTGATCCACCACTTGCTAAGGTCTTAAATGTCTGCGATATATCGGTTTTCCTCCGGTGCGTGATGCTTCATGTACCACAACAAAACTACTGCAATTGCTGTACTCAGTAGCACCATCACAAAACTCTGTATTTGTCAACGGCTCGGCGAACTCTACCGTACTTGAATTTGAAGAGAAACTCGAAGATGTAGTCAATGAATTTTCTCGTACAACCGTTATTTCTGTAGTCATACTTTGTTCAATTACTACATCAGAAAAGATTGTAGAATCAAAAACTGGTGCCACTGTGGGTGCTTCAGAGCTTGGTGGAACAGATAAATCACCAGAGATTTTACTACTCTTATATAAATCATCAATTTCTTCTTCTTTTAAGGATTCACATTCCACATCACAAGAAAAATTCAACAAAAAATGACGTCGCAGTTCCATGGACTTACGTATTTCCTCCTCCACAGTAGGAGGAGCTGTGGTTGACTCATCCATTTCCTCTGTACTACCAACAGAGGAAGATCGACGTGAGAGAGAGTTTTTCAATGATGGTATCCTTCTTGTTTTTGTTGTTGTTATTACATTGTTAGCGCCATCTTCTCTCGGTTCTCCCGGCACAGAAATTCTATCGATTGATCTTCTTTTGCTAATAGAAATTAGGGAACCATTTAACGTTGCTTTCGCTTGAATATCCCACTTTTTTCCATTTCCCATTGGTAACTGTGTGTCATTCTCAAAATGAGAACATTTCATTTCTGTATTGCATGTGGGGTACATACATGTATTTGGCAGAAGACCTTCAGCACTATCAGGAAAACAACAGATTAATCCATCATTGCTCTGTGTATTCTTAGATTTGACTGGCGATACATGTTCTTGACGTAAATACGGGCCCCCCATCACAACACTAACCGTGCTGCTATTTTTACTGCCACATTCTTCATTCTGCGATGCAGGAGAATAATTCTTTTCGAAATTCAATTTTCCTGTTGTATCACCTTTATTAAAACAGCTATTAGTAGCATCACAATTACTTACTTTCACGCCTTCACCATCGCCTTCCACGCAAATTATATGATGAATTGGTTCAACACCGATGGCACCATTTTTACTGGTATCTACTTCTGAGGATGACAAGGGTACTCTCTGCTGTTTTTTAGTAAAATCTTCCTTATTACAGCCATACCGCGGTGGTACTTGTAAACCACCCATAGCATTAAATACAGCACATGGTGTGTCATATATATCCCGTGGATCCGTTCGTACAGAACGAACAGACATTTCATTTTGAGTTGATTCATTGATTGGCTGAAATCCTGTTAAAAGGCAACTATCTTCACGTTGTTTTGAAAAAAAACGTGAAATCGGGATAGGTGAAGAGCCCCTACTGTCACGAAATCCACTTGAGCAATGTTGATTTAGCATGCACTCTAGTTGCACACGTGTGGGTCTAGAACTTGCATCTCTTGCCAACATGGACAGTATCATATTCTGGAAACCAGGGGAATAAAGTCCTGTAATAAATGAGTCAGAGTTGATAGTTGTTTGGAGGGAAAGACGTGAACCAAGGGTGCACATTTCATATGCAATAGCACCAATAAGCCAAACATCATGTTCTGCTTCACGGTTATTATAATCACTCCACAATCGATAACTAGAAGAAGATGATACAGATAGAGGAACTGAAGAAATAGATAAATTTTCTGAAGAATACATCCTTTTAGAAAGCGATCGTTGTTGTTCTTTTTCTTTTTGCTTGCCTTCACTTTCCTTCCCATCACAAGATAAGGAAGCATTTCCAAATCCACAGAGTCGTACATTATTGAAACTCTCATCACATAATAGAATATGATCACTAGTTACGCGGTCGTGCATAACTCCTTGAGTATAAAGCTCTTGTAGAATATTTAATAATTGCATCATTAGCCGTCCAACTTCCTCCTCTGAAAAAAAAGTAGTTTCCACCTCCACTTCCACTTCCACATTCTCACCTGCATTCGCCTCCACACCTCTCTCACACACCGCACGATGCCTGGAGAGTTGTTTTTGAACTAATTGTTGTTGTTGTCCTTCTTGTAGTCGTTGTTGTTTTTCCTTCTGTCGCCGCAGGATTCCCCGCCGTCGTCGTATTTCCTCCCGCAGTGATCCCAACGGGGCGTGTGCCGTCACAAATGTTATGGCCGTCTCCGTCTCCACAACATCCACGAGGCCGGCGATGTCCCCCACGCGCCGCATGACTTCGACCAGCCGGCGAACGGCGAGGCGCTGCGGCGAGTGGCGGCCGCACGAAATTGTTTTGGCGGCGCAGCGGAGGCCGTCGGTGACTCGCGCGAGAAGAACGTGGCGGCCGCCGTCGCGTGGGGGAGCGGCAAGAGGGCCGATAACGGCGTACTTGTCTTCCATCCGCAGTATGGGAAGAGAGGGTTGAGAGACGGATGTGAAGGGGCTAACCCACACACAGTGTGTATGTGTCTAAAAAAAAAAAAATATATATATATATATGTATATATATAGTGGAGGAGGAGAAGGAATGAAGAGAAAAAAGAATAAGAGAGAGAGAGAGGGAGAAATAGTGTGTGTGTGTGTGTGTGTGAAGGAGGAGGTTGACAGGCGAATATATATATATATATGTATAGATATACAGATATAAATGGATAGAGAATTTGTTATGTGAATATGAGTATGGGAAGAGCGGGAGGGGGAATAGGAAAGGGGGTAAGTCGTACTGACGTTGCACGTACAATAACCATTATACTAATTTTAATCATAACAAACAACAACAGTAATACTACCCAGATTTAACAGCATAAGTGATAAATACCTAACGCTGTCACCACTATTACAGACACCCAATTTGTATATATTTATAAATGAACATGTATTTACTTTCTCTCTGTGTGTTTCTACGAATATGATAGAAAGAAAAAGAGAGTATGAAATAAAACTTTTATGTATCCTCAGACATTTCTTATTTTCATTAACACCATTTGTTTCTTATTCGGAGCCACACCAGACAAGAATATCACCATTATTCTGCGTTAATTCCTTTTCCCACTCTACGTCAGCATCACCTTCACATTGTAAAAGTACACGCCATTCTTCTGTACGAGAGATATTTATTACTCCATCAGACTCTTGCAACTCCTTCTCCTCTGCTAGAAGCTCAAATAACGATATGGGTCTCCCTAAAGGACGAAGTAACACACTACCACTATCATTGTCACTATTATTATTATTATTATTATTATTATTATTATTATTATTATTATTATTATTACCATTATCGGTTACTACTGTCTCCAAACCATTTACTTCTAGTAACATATCTTCTGGACTTTGGTAGATTTCCTTGTTGGGATGCACCACTACGGTTTCATGCATAAACTCTCTTTTAGTATCTTGTTCAAGAACAAGTAGTGGTGGATGTATTACTTCCACATACCGACGTAATACACCGAAAAGCGATACACAACTAGTAATATCATTTACAGCTTGTACACCAGCAGGATGATTATCAAAATAACCGCGGGACCATCCCAATCGATTATCCAATTCTGCAACATTAATGCCACGATGTTGTCGTAATAAAGGGCAAACATACTCTTCAACAAAGGCCTTAAGACCTGCCGTTACAGGAGAGTGTTTAAATGCGACACGTAAAATAGTTTCACCACTAGTTGGTTCTCTTTGCCATTGAAAAAATAATGGAAAACGTCGTACAGCTTTCTCTGCGAGTTGTACACTATTACTATTATCATTATTGTATTTTTCACTCCATTTTGTACCTTGCAAATACTGAAGAATTAATTTTGGTTTAAGCAATGCAAACTGCTGTTGACCATCAATGGATTTTACTCCTTGCAGCTCTTGCTCTTTTTGTCGTATTTGATTTAGTAGATCCCAGAGCATTATATCATCATCATCATTATTATTATTATTATTATTATTATTATTATTATTATTATTATTATCACCAACAGAGTCAATGATGGATGTTGTTTCCATTTTCCCCAATAAATACCCATCACGACAATGGCGACCAACACGACGCAAGAGTGATGGGAGATCACCAAATCGTGGTGCAAATCGCAAATTCCACGCAAGTCCCCCAGCAACAAGTCCTAATGGAATATCTCTTTCAGGTGGAAACAAACGGGCAATAAGACGTGCATATAATAACCAAGCTCCAACGGGTCCACGATACGCAGTTACAAGCATATCCTCTACATCATTACTGAAGTTAAGAAAAAGATCGAAAAAGAGACCATCAAAGGCCTGTAAAAAGGATGAAATAGTTCCAAGAGTAGATACAACAGTATTCCAACGAACTCGACGAAGTAGTGTCTGGAGTCGTAGACCTGAGGGAACAGATAGGTGCGGTAGAAGAAGCACAAAGACTGCATGAATTGTAGTCTCTGCAAAATGCATTAAAGCATCAGGTTGTAATGCATTATGAACCCGTGAAAGTTGCGCATCAAATGTATACAATTGATCGTTACGCTGAGTTTCAAGTAATGGTGATGGTGGTAGTGGTGGTGGTGGTGGTACTGATGTTGTGAAGGAAGGAACAACTGTTGATATTGAGGAAGAAGAAGAAACGTTATGTGTTTCTTTTTTGTGTGTATTATTATTCCCCAAACAAATACAACTTGTTTCTTCATTAAGAAAAATAGGAGGTTTACACCCACGTAAAATATCAAAAACATCAGATTGTTTTAATGATAAACGAGCTGTTTGTAACCAACGTTCTACAAATGAAATAGGCATAATGACTCCTTTATCTTTTTCTGCTTCTACTACTACCACTACCTTGTAGCATTTAAGTAAAAAAGGTTCAATAGCCTCTGTGTATAACTGTACAGTACTACACATCCTCTTTCTAAACATCTCCATTGTTCTCAATGCCTGTAGTTCACGAGATGAGAGTTGTACAACCTTCTTTGAATGTTTATCCCATGAAATTTCGTTATTTGGAGAAATACCATCTACAACATTATATCGGTGTAGAACAGCCAACACAGCATCCCCATCACTTCCTGATGATGGAGAAACAAGAACGCCGTGCAATTCTGTAAATGAAGTTGGTACTTGACGCAATTGACGTTTTCGTAAAAAGGTTACAGCTCGTACTATAATGTCTAAATCCCGTAAGAAACTAGAAGCATGAGATGTGGATTCTCCTCCCCTTTCACTTCCAATTCCACTTCCACTTCCTGCACCTTCAAGTATCCATGCGGCTACTTCTTCTATTAAAACATTTCCATGTTTACTTGGATCCAGCTGCTGCTGTACCACATGCACATCTTGTACATTTACCACTACAAACAAGGATGGAAACCGTGAAAGCGCTTTCAGTAAACTCTTCTTTCGCAACAGAGTGGCAACTGTAGGCCATGATACCAATACAGAAAGTTCATTCATTTGCACTCCAGCAGGTCGCCGTGCAAGACATAATTTAATAGATGTTACTGTCTGCATCGCAAGTTGTACACGTGCGGTGTCTGACAACTGCAGTCGCCACTTTGGCACAGTCGTCACTGTAGGCGAATAACACCAACAACGGGCTGCGGCTGTTATAAATGACATGACTCTTTCTTCTGTGTGTGTTTTCGACATAATAAGAAGTGGTGGAAGCGTATTATCTTGTTTCTGCAATAACTGCCGTACGCGTGTCTGTACGATATTGATCCACACATCTGAAGCAATCACGCAAGAACTGTCCGGCCCCACACGTCGCCGCAGCGACTCCTTTGCAAATGGAGCCACACACCGCCACCACCACCACTGCAAGGAAAGCAAACCCGTTGGTGCATCATGACTATTATTATAATTTTGTTTTTCTTCTTTTGGTTGATGGGAATAGTGTATAACATCACGGTGTAGACGAAAGAGACCATTGCCGCACGGATGCAGAACTCGCTCACGGACACCAGTGAGAAAAACCTCATTTACAAGATCTACTATGAAACGACACATATTTCCATTGCCACCACTAATAGATGATAATGATGGTCCTCTCATTTGCTCAAGTAAAGCAAGACAAGCCTCTACTGAAACTTCTTCTCCTGATTTTGTTGCTGCTGACAATAATGATGATGATGTTGATCGTATCCGATTTGATGTTCCTGTAGTAGTAATATTATTATTACTATTAACATGTTTGGAGTATAAAAATGGAATAATTACACCGTGCAGAAGTTGAAACTTCACCACATCCTTATTCCCATTACTATTCTTCTTTTCACTAACATATGATGACTCCATATCTATAGAATCTAATTCAACTGTAATAGTAGATGCACGATGTATCACTTTTGATTTTTCTCTTTCATTTAAAAAATCACAATCATCATTACTATTCTGTGGTAATAAGAATAAACCCAAACGTTGAAGTTCAACTACACTCTTTTCAAATTCCTTCATCGCATTATGCATATCTTGTTCTGTATTTCCCTCTTCCTGTAAATGTAAACGGTACCAGTTAAGAAATAAACTCTGGGCATCTGCCAAACTACAAGACGTCCCAACGCCTAACGGAAGGAGAGAACATACCTGTTGCAAGTGAATGTGTAAATGAGAAATCCTGCGGATGACTGAAGTATTAAAGAGACATTGCAATCGTACTCCTTTCCTTATCATCAAATAAAAAATCAATAAACACAAAGACACACACACACACACACACGCACACGCACAAATAGAAACAAAGCTAATAAAGAAACCAACACATACACTGTTTCACCTTAAAGGAAAAAGAAAAAAAAAAGGGAGAGAGAATCATTAAACAAGACAAAAAAAGAAAATAAATAGAAATAACACCAAAATAACAAAAAAAGAAAATGAGAAAAATAACATAAATACACAAGGTGAAAAAAAAAAACACACACACATAAATACACAAGGGTATTTGGGCTATTAGACATCTCACCCAATTATTTACCTTCATGAGTTACCTTCTTCTTAAGTAATACTTGAAATAAAATGTTAGGCGTACTACCCTTCTGCATCATACCAAAGCTCCTTCTTAGTGTTATTCCATTAAGCTTTTTTTTATTTCCTTTCCTTCTTCTCATCTCTCATTATCATACAATGAATGAAAACGCAAATAAATCAAAAAGGGAAAAAAACAAAAACAAAACGGAGCCATCCTCTTAGCCTAAGAAAGAAATTGTATCATGTCATTCTGATTGTACTGCTTGACTCAACAGCCGACCAGAGTGTATGCAAAAGAAGTTCAGTATGTCTATCAGTTATACTTCCTGGAATCAGAAAGAATTTCAAACGCTGACAAAATGCAGCTACACCAATTATACCCAAAAACGAGTGTTCCACCATCTTTCCAGTATGGCGTCCAGTCCCTGAATTTAATTCTTGTTCCTTAATAGTATCCGGTGAAATCTTTAGTGCAAAACACAATTCCTCCATCACTAGACCAGGCATCACACGCTGCAGTATAAGAACATCTTGCGATTGTTGGCTCTGATGCTGCAGCCATTTGGCAGTTCCAGGACGAGGTGGTACGGCTGCAGAAGATTGAATAGCAATAGCACTATCTACAAGCGACATAAGTGCAAGATCCGCCAGTTGTTCACCAAGGCTAGCGCGTAAATCTCCCTGAGATGTCTCTGTTGGAGAACGTCGAAACAAGCGTTGTTGGAAATGTTTTTCATTACCACTCTTCTCTGTTTCTGAGCCTGGAACACATAATTCAATCTCATCATCTTCTGTTAAGGGAGGGACAATGTATGTAAAGAGATGAACTAAATATGAAATCCATAAGCGTAGTAATCCAACAGGTTGTAATTGGAAACCAAATACCATGCGGTGAGCAAGTTGTACAAGAACACGAAAAATAGCAATATCTCTTGATGTACAAAATGTAGCTTTTCTTCCCATATAATCTTGAGCACTTTCACCAACTAATCGTATTTGTTGTTCCCATTCTGTACGAAGCAACATTAAACGATGTGATAATGTACGAAAAATAGACATTATAACAAGTGTTCCACACGGTGTAGGAAATCGCAAAGGAGTATCACATAATAGAACATTATCTATTACTTCTGTTGCTGCCGTAACATCTCCTTCGGTAGCGAGCATTTGTAAAAAAGGATCAAGTGTAAAATCACTATAATAAGCACTTAATGCCCCTTCTGGAGTCCTTTGTTCACTAATATAAAGACTGAAAATATGCTCTACTTTTGTAAGAGCCTCTTCAGCAGAAAAACAATCTAGTAAAGATTGAGCGATTCCTTTATATAATAAAAGACATATACGTAATTCACGTAGGTCCCATGGTAATGAAAGGAAACCAGATGCAAGAAGTGTCATTAAACATTGTTGTCGTTCATAAAATTCTTCGGCATCATCCGTATCTATTTCATCATCATCATCAATATTATCCTTCTCGTTAGAACGACGATTACAGCACAATTTAGCTAATGTTGGTAAAAGAGTTTCTCGTAAAGTTTCATGCACATTAAGACTAGTTTTCCCCATACGTTCAAATAAGACAAATAGAGAGCACAAAAGGCAGAGAAGTAAAGGTGAATTCTCTACTAATGCTTGCACAACTCGGTCATGAACACACCGTATATACCAACTTAATAATTGTTTCCCTCCTATCTCATCTCTTTCATAATTTGATATTAAAACCGACGCTAGTGAAACTTTTACATCATTACAATCTCGATTAATTATTACAGAATGCAACTGACGTAATAAATCAACTAATGTATCCTGTTTCTCAAGAGAGAGAATAGTAAAACAACTTGGATGATATATTTGAATAAAAAATTCAGAAAAATATCCAGACCAAGTCTCCTCACTATTTTTAACTTCCATTTTCGATTCCTTCGTACGTTCTCGCTCTGAAGATACAAAACAGCGAAGATTTCCACATGTTAAACGTTCAATATGTTCTTCTAACAAATTACGTTGGGATTGACGTATAGCAGAGGAAACACCATCCGCGGCATCCGCATCCGCTATTGTGTTTGGCACATCTTCCGTGGCTTCTTGAAGTTGCAAAAATGTTTGAAGAAGACGTACGGTGCGTCCCCATGCAGCTACCGCCTGATGTCGAGCCCAAGATCTCACTAACGGAATCGATAAGAAAATATTCGGCAGTAATTCCACCGCGAGTTCTGCCTCCATCATGGCCTTCCAATGAAAGGTTTGATGGGATAAAACATTATGTACCGTTATAAGAGATTCACCAGCAGCTACACGATCTGTAGAAAGTTCTACAGTAAGAAAATTTAATAATTCACGTTGTAGTGATTCAAAAAACATACGTTGTACCTGAAACTGTTTAATCGTAGTATTAGAAGAAATATTAGAAGAATTTACATTTTCCATCTCCAATAAAGTAAGTGCTCCAGTATATGCGGAAATTAAGGACATGAAAAAAGTCCACATAGTTTCATCAAATACCGCTTTAACATCTGTAACACATCGGGAAAGAAAAGCGTACATATCTTGCCATGTTAATCTTATCATGACATTAACTATTTGTTTCACTTCACTGCATGATGCTCCAATAAGAAAATTATTTTCAATTTCAAAAGGATTACTTATTATGAATTGATTTACTCGTTTTAATAGTAACACTATATTTTTTCGTAAAATGATGTCAATACCAACACACATTCCACGAAAGGATCCTGTAACCTTTACCATTTCTTCTAGATCCGCCATTAATTGTGTAGAATGTTTTTCTTCTTCTTTATGAGAATACAATAATTCATTGCTAGATGTATTAGGTTTATTATCTGGTGTCATACAGGTCTTTAGAAATAGTTGAGGAGACAGTAATTCTTCTTTAATAGAATCTGTTATACAATTCAATAGAAGAGTGTAGAGAAAAGAATACCCACACTCACCTTTACCACCCCATCGACGCAGTAATGGGATCAATAAATTGCGACGCCAGTATGAACTACGTGCAAGTTTTAGGAATATTGACTTTGCCTTTTGATTTCGTCCTTTCGGAAGAAAAGGAAGCAGTAGCGGATCTTTATTAACATCACCCACTTCCCCAGACTGTTTCTCAGATAACAAATACAGACACAAGTCATTCAGAAAAGCCTTTTGTGTGTTAATATCACCATCAGGAGTTAAGCAACCCTCACTCACAGCATATTCCATTTCCCTCTCTCTCTTCACACATGGTGCGGGATCCGTATTCTCCAGTGTGTTATCTTTATCTGTTTTTCCATCTCTCCGTGTTGTTTGGCGAAGTACATCTGCTAAACACAAGAAGAGTTGATCTATTTTCGGTGGCTGCCGCAACCATGCGGGAACACCACCGTTCATGCAGAGATCCGGTGAATGTGGCAATGGCGGGCGCACATGCATCCAGCACCGTGCGTCCCTTAAAAGAAGTGACTCACTTCAGAGAAAGATAGACCACAGAGAGAGAGAGAGAGAGAGAGAAAAAAAAATAAAATAAAAATAAAAAAAAAACATAGACATACCCAGGATTAAAGAAAAAAAACATAAAGATAATCCGGTAAATATTAGAACAAGATGATCAAACAAGAAAATAGATAGAAAGATAAAAAAGAAAAAAACAAAAGGAAAATATACGAAAAAAAAAAGAATCCCGTAAGAAACAAAAGCATGTACTTCAAAAATTATCTATGACAATTATGAAAAATCAATCACAAAATATCAATGTCTTCACCTCATCAACATATCGCTGAAGTTCAAATTCTTTCTTTTCCTCTATTAGTAGTACTATATACCGTAGACACGTTTTCCCGTCTCCAAGAAGATGTATACAACGCAAAATTTCACTCCTTTCAGAATTGAAATCAACTTTACTGTGATTATGTTTTTCATTTTTTGCAGGATCCTCCTTATTATTTGCTTCTTCTCCGATTGAGCCATTTAGTTCATCTGATGTAAAACGGTAAAATTCAACTACCTCTACTGGCACCTCAGTATCCAACAACATTCCACTATTAGTAAGAATATCAACGCATTGTTGTCGTTCCTGTTTAAGTGAAGAAATAGAAAAGGAAGACTTAGAACGAAATTTATTCTTATCAGACCACTCTGTATCAAAAAGAGAAACAAGAGTACGAAGAGCTTCATGTACTGACTCTGCATCTTCATTCAATTGTGTTACCCAATGTTTGACGAATTTTTCTCTAGCTGCAGTATCCGGTGCACGCAAAGAGATCAAAGGAGGTGGAGGAGAAAAAAGAACAGGTTCACTAGATGCAATGACATCTCGTGTACTAGTTAAAGATGAAGATGAAGAAGTTTGAGGTTTGATATACCGTGAAGAAGAGGAAGATGATCTAATTTGGTAGGCCTTTACAGGTGAAGAGGCAGTTGATGGAGACAAGAGCAAAGGACGCTTCACCATAGCTTCTATTATTTGTGGGTCTTCTTTAAAAATATGAGATTTAGTACCACGAGATCCTGTTTGTGATTCTAAGACATCCATATCACACAAAATTTGTGTGATATTTGTAGAAACTGCATGACTTTCATCTGCATCTGGACGAATCGGTGAAATAAGAACGGTTTCTTCACGAGATTTAGTATTCTTTTTCTCAGGTGTTTCAGGTTTCGGCAATTCACGATCAGGTGTATCACCAAAGGGAGAATTAATTACACGTCGTGTCCCTAAACCACCTCGGACCTTTATCCATTGATCGTGATTAAGCGTTTCATCACGTTGCTTTGTTGCATACGCATTATTTACTACAGTTTGATTCTCAAATGGAGTATCTTTTACTGACAAATTAATTTCTCTTTCATTGTTGATATGAGGTAATTGAGATCCATAAGACTCTTTTTCACAATTCTTCGAAGAATTACTCGGATATTCATTTAAACCTCTACAAGACACTAAAACCTTATTATCATTACCATTATTCGTCATGTTTTCTTGTTGTGAGACATCAGCAACATATGACGACTGTAAAACCGAAAGTCTTTCTACAAGAACTGATTCAAGATATTTTTTAGATTGTTGAGCTAACTGCTTTAGAAGTTCATTCCGTAATGGCTCACCACCGTTACATCGTGAGGATTTTGTACCTTTATGTTTCCCATTATCTCTATTTCGTGTCTGAGTATTTTGGATAATTTGAGTCTTTTGAGAAGTGTTACTGTACCCTTGACCAAGTGATGAGGTAGCACCTCGAGTTAAAAGATGCATATAGTTGGCACACTGTGATATATCCGTTACCGCCTCCACAGTAGGTGCCAACGAAATATCAGAGTTCATTGGAATATCACGGGGTCCATAGGGCAGTCGAAGACGGTTACTTTCCATTTGTGCATTTGCAGCTGCACGAGAGTAAGTGAGACGGTTCCCATCAATAAAAAGTAGTGAGGGACATAGGTTGCGCAAAAGAGGACGATAACAGTCTTTTATACGCTTCATAACAGGATTACCTCTTAGCATTACGTGTTGTAATCCCTTAGAAAGTGACAATGGACGTATAGAGGATTGCGTCTTAAGATTATTATGAGCAAGATCAAGTGTCTCTAGGAGGAATAGATGTGCAATACCATCAACAAAAGAGATTTTATTGTGACTGAGAAATAAATGAGAAAGAGCAAGATTTCGTTCTAGTCCCAGCATTGACGAAAGATGGTTGTGTCGCGCATTTAAAAGAGTAAGCATTCTACACTGATCTAGACCAATAAGTTCTCGCAGCTCATTACCGCTCACATCCAAGCGCAAAAGCGAAGGCGGAAAAACACGCAATGAAGTCAGACCATTTTGTCTAATACTTAAAACAGTAAGAGACTGAAAAGGAGCAGCCGAAGCTAATGACGTTGATAATTGAAGAGATTCACCTTGTGAAGACGATCTTGACAATGTCTCTCCCTTCAACATATAGTAAGACTCAATTACTTCCCAAATATCATCGGTACCGTGAAGTGCACGCAACTTTCCAGTAAGGACTGTATTGGATAGGTCTAATACAGACTTCAGCAGGGGACTGAGGTTAGCCGTAACGTCCAATGGTTCATCAACCTCATCCAATGGTGAACTTTCGGAATCGACACATATTTCTTCTTGTTCTTTTTGTTTTTGTTTTTCCCTTTCCTGCTCTTGTTCTCGATAATTATGATGTTGCAATGAATGAAGGCGCCGTGGTTCACTAGCCTTCAGATCCGTGTACTGCTGGGCATATCCGTTTCCCCGAACATTTGTCGAGACCATCCCACCGGCACCTTGCACTATCGGTTTTTTCTCTGCAGGACTTCTCATCCCCTCGTTTTCTCTACTAACAACAGAACCCAACACAGCCATATCCGCAAATTCTGCTATTTGTTTTTCCTCTTTAGGACAGGGATCCACAGAGGCAAATATCAAGGAATCAATAGGACCTGAAGTAGATGCCTCACTTTCACCTTTTACATGGCGTGCAGTTCTAAAAAGAGTGCTCCGCCGTTTCTGAAGTGCTTCCATATCCACCCCACGGCGTACTACACCACTCAGACTTGGTGCCCGCGAAAGTGACGTTCTTTCCGTTTCCGAATTCCCTTCATCAATTTTCCCTGTCCCTGTGGCTGTTAACCGCAACTCACACGGCTTTGAAGACAAGAAACGAGCCTCCTCCATTTGCCGTAAAGAGACGGTTGTCAATGTAACACCATGGATATCAAGCACCTCCAAGGGTGGGGAACAGCGTGATACTAGCAACGAAAGATGCGCAACCGATCGGTCTGTGAATAAATTACCACTCAACTCAAGCACACAACGCGAAAACTCGAGTGACTTCATCAACGTTGGGCTAAATAACTTTAACAAAGTTTCAACAACGGCGATGACTTCCTTGTCGCCTAGTCCCATACTACCTAGGCCCAGAAAGACCGTAGAAGAATGAGCAAAAACGTCGCACCCATCCGCTCCCGTCACCCGTAAACGTTCCGTAATACCACTCACAGACTCTGCAACACGCGCCACACCCTGCCTCCGGAGTTCAACAGAGAGAGTTTTCGCGAACGCAACCGCAAATGCAGACATCGTCACAAACAGAAAACAAAGGTGATTTGCAATCACTCAAAAAACGATTAGCAAATACTGAACGCACTAAAAAAAAAAATGACAAAAATAAAAAAAATAATAAGGAAAATAATAAAGAAAATAAAAAAAAGACACACAGGAAACTAAAAAAACAAAACATATATATATATATATATATATATATATACTACCAGATAACAAAATAAAACACTAGAGAAAAAACAAGTATATAACAAGCAAAAGAAAAAACATAAAAAAAGATTATATCGATCAACATTCCCACCAACGTTACGAGAAACACAGCACATTAAGCAGGATCAGGAACAGCATAAATGAGACACCACCACTAAACTCCTGCGCAACAGCACGTGGATTGCGACGGACGGCCATTTCGGTATGAGCATCTTGAAGATAATGCAACCCATCCCACGAGGCCTCTTGTCGTGAGTGCGTAGGTGTTAGTGCGTCAAGGCGAATGAATCCAATCTTCTGCAGACGCTCGTACGCCAGACGGTCCCACTCCACCTCCCTCTGGTGTGTCATGCCAAATCTCGCATGCTGAACTGTGGGTGGTGACAGCCACACGGC
The DNA here is from genome assembly GCF_022059095.1 of Trypanosoma melophagium. Classification (NCBI taxonomy): domain Eukaryota; phylum Euglenozoa; class Kinetoplastea; order Trypanosomatida; family Trypanosomatidae; genus Trypanosoma; species Trypanosoma melophagium. The sequence continues at coordinate 793,948 of NW_027125149.1, read as the reverse complement.
CCACTCCACGTGCGGTGGAAAGTGACCGTGTTCCCCAGCTGTCGCCCCCATAATGGCGCGACTGCGTTGGTTCTGTTCCCACATGTACTGCTGCCATTCAGCTCCCCCAGGTGCCTCAACTGTGGTCGGTGCACCGAATGGCGGCATCGTCGTGTACGGACCGCGCAGCACCGTCAGGTTGCGCCGCCGCCACTCACGCACAAAAAGATCAACAAACTCTACCCATTGTGCTTTGGTAGCTTTTGCAATCATGTGCTGCATGCCAATGTTCGTAACAAACACACCCACTGTACTACCAATATTATTTAGCGTTCTATTAATCTTAGATAATGCCAATGTAGCAGAATACTCCCTTCCACTAACTGCAAACTTTCCTGTGAGACAGGAAAGACTGAGTACATCTCGCAGATGCTTTATACCCTCACAATTCCTGTAATACTCTCGCGGCATACTATCCCCAGCAAAAAGTATTTCAGACAGCCGTGTGCGGAACGGAGGTGTGCGCAGACACGCCGTAGATGGCCCACCTGAGCCCTTCCCAAAGAGACGCAGCCGGCACGTGCTCGGCACCCACACCAGATGGTTGTTGTAGCCGCCGGGGTCCGTCAGTGACACGGGGTTGCCGTGGCAGTAGCGGTCGCCAGCAGTGCAGTTCGCCGCGAGCGGGTGTGGAGCACCCTCCGGAGTGTGTGGGTCGGCACCATCAACGAAGCGCACCCACTGCCCGCCCTCGCTGGTGTTGTAGTTGGAGGAAATGTTACAAAAGGGGGGCGTCATCGCACGGAGCGTGGGTGCACCCACTGCAGGCAACACACTCACACGCAACGGACTGCCGTACACAAGGCGCTGCAAGTCACACACTCCATTGTAGTGGAAAAAATGTCGAGATTTTGATTTGTGATGGAATCCCATCATTCCCAGAGTTCTGCACTTTTTGTAATTATCACTGTTGCCGTTGTAGTGCACCATCTTCACCTCCAGTGTGTAGTCGCCGGGGTCGAGGGGTCGGAAGCGCACAACCCTCGCCACCCGCCTGTGACCGTGTCGCGCAGCACTGCCGTTTGCAGGGGGCACCACCTCCGCATGCAGCACACGGTTGGCGTTGAAGAGGCGGGCTCTGAAGAGCACATCATCGCTGCACGCATCCGCAGACACCGCCTCCACGCACTGCCCACACTGCTCGATCACAACGTCTTCACTCCACTGCCCCGCCCTCACCGTCAGCACATTGGGCAGCTGTGACGGCTCAGAACGTCCAGCCCGCACAACAAACACATAGCGGTGCTCCCCACCCGTCAGACGTGAGAGCAAGTAGCGCCCACACACAGGATGTGGATCGCGGAACATGAATCCACGGGTATCTTTCTCTTGATTCACATTGTATTTGTTGCGTCCTGATACCACCTGATACTCACGCTGGTGCTGTCCACGTATCTGGGCACACGTCATGCGTCGGTACTCTCGTGGCTGCAGCATCATCGACAGACTGTGTGGTCCCCGTGCACTGGCGTACCACTGCGGCACGATCGACATAGTTGCCGGAAGGTAAGAAGTGAAGTTCAGATCCTCCACTTCATTCTTACTCTGCGGCACATTTCTTTGTGGACCAGGAGATACATTTTCTTCCGGCACTTGGGGTGATGTATCCCCATACCAGAAAGCGGTGTATATGGACACAACAACAGCAGAAAGCACACAAAACAGCAACAAAGGCATGCTCCTCATGCGGATTGGGTTTTTGGACGGCATTCCTGTGTCTCCTTGGGTGTGGGGGAAGGGAACAAGGGGGCAGAGGAACACTGCAGGAGAGTGAAAAGAAAAAGACCACACAACACCAGAAGCAGAAGCAAGAGCACACCATGTGCCCCAATTTACAGGATACGGTGTCAAGAAACAACTTTAAACAGAAGTGTGTAGGGCACACAGTACCGCACACAGGGACCAAGAGCAACAAAAGAAAAATTCAAATATACGCACAGGATAGTTAAATGCACAACAGAGAAATAAAACATGCAAACCACAGATCAACGTTACGAGAAACACAGCACATTAAGCAGGATCAGGAACAGCATAAATGAGACACCACCACTAAACTCCTGCGCAACAGCACGTGGATTGCGACGGGGAGACATGGTTGCATTAGCACGGGAGAGGTAATGCAACCCATCCCACGAGGCCTCTTGTCGTGAGTGCGTAGGTGTTAGTGCGTCAAGGCGAATGAATCCAATCTTCTGCAGACGCTCGTACGCCAGACGGTCCCACTCCACCTCCCTCTGGTGTGTCATGCCAAATCTCGCATGCTGAACTGTGGGTGGTGACAGCCACACGGCCCACTCCACGTGCGGTGGAAAGTGACCGTGTTCCCCAGCTGTCGCCCCCATAATGGCGCGACTGCGTTGGTTCTGTTCCCACATGTACTGCTGCCATTCAGCTCCCCAGGTGCCTCAACTGTGGTCGGTGCACCGAATGGCGGCATCGTCGTGTACGGACCGCGCAGCACCGTCAGGTTGCGCCGCCGCCACTCACGCACAAAAAGATCAACAAACTCTACCCATTGTGCCTTGCTTCCTTTCGTAATCATGTGCTGCATACCCATGTTCGTAACAAAAATACTAATATTTTTCACGTTATCTAGGGCAGCATTAATAACAACTAGAGCGCTATCAGCGGTATATCGCTTCACTCTCACTAAAAATATACTCGCATGACATCGAAAAGGAAAAATACTCTGAATAGAAAATGTTTCCACACAGTTCCTGTAATACTCCCTTGTGACACTATCCCCAGCAAAAAGTATTTCAGACAGCCGTGTGCGGAACGGAGGTGTGCGCAGACACGCCGTAGATGGCCCACCTGAGCCCTTCCCAAAGAGACGCAGCCGGCACGTGCTCGGCACCCACACCAGATGGTTGTTGTAGCCGCCGGGGTCCGTCAGTGACACGGGGTTGCCGTGGCAGTAGCGGTCGCCAGCAGTGCAGTTCGCCGCGAGCGGGTGTGGAGCACCCTCCGGAGTGTGTGGGTCGGCACCATCAACGAAGCGCACCCACTGCCCGCCCTCGCTGGTGTTGTAGTTGGAGGAAATGTTACAAAAGGGGGGCGTCATCGCACGGAGCGTGGGTGCACCCACTGCAGGCAACACACGCACACGCAACGGACTGCCGTACACAAGGCGCTGCAAGTCACACACTCCATTGTAGTGGAAAAAATGTCGAGATTTTGATTCGTGATGGAATCCCATCATTCCCAGAGTTCTGCACTTTTTGTAATTATCACTGTTGCCGTTGTAGTGCACCATCTTCACCTCCAGTGTGTAGTCGCCGGGGTCGAGGGGTCGGAAGCGCACAACCCTCGCCACCCGCCTGTGACCGTGTCGCGCAGCACTGCCGTTTGCAGGGGGCACCACCTCCGCATGCAGCACACGGTTGGCGTTGAAGAGGCGGGCTCTGAAGAGCACATCATCGCTGCACGCATCCGCAGACACCGCCTCCACGCACTGCCCACACTGCTCGATCACAACGTCTTCACTCCACTGCCCCGCCCTCACCGTCAGCACATTGGGCAGCTGTGACGGCTCAGAACGTCCAGCCCGCACAACAAACACATAGCGGTGCTCCCCACCCGTCAGACGTGAGAGCAAGTAGCGCCCACACACAGGATGTGGATCGCGGAACATGAATCCACGGGTATCTTTCTCTTGATTCACATTGTATTTGTTGCGTCCTGATACCACCTGATACTCACGCTGGTGCTGTCCACGTATCTGGGCACACGTCATGCGTCGGTACTCTCGTGGCTGCAGCATCATCGACAGACTGTGTGGTCCCCGTGCACTGGCGTACCACTGCGGCACGATCGACATAGTTGCCGGAAGGTAAGAAGTGAAGTTCAGATCCTCCACTTCATTCTTACTCTGCGGCACATTTCTTTGTGGACCAGGAGATACATTTTCTTCCGGCACTTGGGGTGATGTATCCCCATACCAGAAAGCGGTGTATATGGACACAACAACAGCAGAAAGCACACAAAACAGCAACAAAGGCATGCTCCTCATGCGGATTGGGTTTTTGGACGGCATTCCTGTGTCTCCTTGGGTGTGGGGGAAGGGAACAAGGGGGCAGAGGAACACTGCAGGAGAGTGAAAAGAAAAAGACCACACAACACCAGAAGCAGAAGCAAGAGCACACCATGTGCCCCAATTTACAGGATACGGTGTCAAGAAACAACTTTAAACAGAAGTGTGTAGGGCACACAGTACCGCACACAGGGACCAAGAGCAACAAAAGAAAAATTCAAATATACGCACAGGATAGTTAAATGCACAACAGAGAAATAAAACATGCAAACCACAGATCAACGTTACGAGAAACACAGCACATTAAGCAGGATCAGGAACAGCATAAATGAGACACCACCACTAAACTCCTGCGCAACAGCACGTGGATTGCGACGGGGAGACATGGTTGCATTAGCACGGGAGAGGTAATGCAACCCATCCCACGAGGCCTCTTGTCGTGAGTGCGTAGGTGTTAGTGCGTCAAGGCGAATGAATCCAATCTTCTGCAGACGCTCGTACGCCAGACGGTCCCACTCCACCTCCCTCTGGTGTGTCATGCCAAATCTCGCATGCTGAACTGTGGGTGGTGACAGCCACACGGCCCACTCCACGTGCGGTGGAAAGTGACCGTGTTCCCCAGCTGTCGCCCCCATAATGGCGCGACTGCGTTGGTTCTGTTCCCACATGTACTGCTGCCATTCAGCTCCCCCAGGTGCCTCAACTGTGGTCGGTGCACCGAATGGCGGCATCGTCGTGTACGGACCGCGCAGCACCGTCAGGTTGCGCCGCCGCCACTCACGCACAAAAAGATCAACAAACTCTACCCATTGACCACGATTAAAGTGCCCAATCATCCACTGCATACCCATGTTCGTAACAAACACACCCACTGTACTACCAATAATGTCTAAAGTGCTACGAATAACAGAAAGTGCAACAGTACGACCGTATGTCTTCCTTCCCATAGTCAGTTTGAAAGACTGACAGTGTATTTTGGATCCACTGTCGATAAAACGCATCACGTCACAGTTCCTGTAATACTCCCTTGTGACACTATCCCCAGCAAAAAGTATTTCAGACAGCCGTGTGCGGAACGGAGGTGTGCGCAGACACGCCGTAGATGGCCCACCTGAGCCCTTCCCAAAGAGACGCAGCCGGCACGTGCTCGGCACCCACACCAGATGGTTGTTGTAGCCGCCGGGGTCCGTCAGTGACACGGGGTTGCCGTGGCAGTAGCGGTCGCCAGCAGTGCAGTTCGCCGCGAGCGGGTGTGGAGCACCCTCCGGAGTGTGTGGGTCGGCACCATCAACGAAGCGCACCCACTGCCCGCCCTCGCTGGTGTTGTAGTTGGAGGAAATGTTACAAAAGGGGGGCGTCATCGCACGGAGCGTGGGTGCACCCACTGCAGGCAACACACGCACACGCAACGGACTGCCGTACACAAGGCGCTGCAAGTCACACACTCCATTGTAGTGGAAAAAATGTCGAGATTTTGATTTGTGATGGAATCCCATCATTCCCAGAGTTCTGCACTTTTTGTAATTATCACTGTTGCCGTTGTAGTGCACCATCTTCACCTCCAGTGTGTAGTCGCCGGGGTCGAGGGGTCGGAAGCGCACAACCCTCGCCACCCGCCTGTGACCGTGTCGCGCAGCACTGCCGTTTGCAGGGGGCACCACCTCCGCATGCAGCACACGGTTGGCGTTGAAGAGGCGGGCTCTGAAGAGCACATCATCGCTGCACGCATCCGCAGACACCGCCTCCACGCACTGCCCACACTGCTCGATCACAACGTCTTCACTCCACTGCCCCGCCCTCACCGTCAGCACATTGGGCAGCTGTGACGGCTCAGAACGTCCAGCCCGCACAACAAACACATAGCGGTGCTCCCCACCCGTCAGACGTGAGAGCAAGTAGCGCCCACACACAGGATGTGGATCGCGGAACATGAATCCACGGGTATCTTTCTCTTGATTCACATTGTATTTGTTGCGTCCTGATACCACCTGATACTCACGCTGGTGCTGTCCACGTATCTGGGCACACGTCATGCGTCGGTACTCTCGTGGCTGCAGCATCATCGACAGACTGTGTGGTCCCCGTGCACTGGCGTACCACTGCGGCACGATCGACATAGTTGCCGGAAGGTAAGAAGTGTAGTTTAGAAAAGTGTCATTACTGTTTGGTGACCCAAGAAGGATCTTATTGGGACGGTTATCTTCGTCAAAAAGAATTGGATTCCAACCCCATAGTAGGGGAAATGTGAGTAGCATAGTGATAAATGGAACGCATATTAAAAAATATATACGCTTTTTTCTTTTTAACGACGCATCCAACGACATTTTGCTTTTTTTTTTGTAGTCCTTTTAGGGGTTTCAAAAGAAAATTATATTTATTAGGAAAGAAGCAGTAGTTGTATTGACCACAAGCATGGCTAATGTAAACATATGTTAGTATTACATTAAGAATATTCCGGCGTTGTTTCACGCAAGAACCAGAGGAGAATGTTAAGTGAAATATTTTCGACGGGTCATATGCTTAACGGTAGAGTAGTTAAGCCAAAAGCTTTCCTTCTACAAGTAGAGCAAAAAGCTGAGGATGGGCATTCTCACCCGCTCTCTGTATCGCCTCTGTTGTGTTTTGCAAAAGCAATCGACGTCGCATTAGTGCGCTCCGCTTGTCGTATAAAACCTCAAAGAGGTGATGGGCTGCTGCATGGTTTGCCAGTCCCAACTGTACCATGCTGTTGGTAAGCTGTACTACTAAAGTAAGGTCTGCATGCCAACCGCTACCAACAAACCGATGCGATTCACCGTTATCATGACGTTCTTCCTCAATAACGTCAAGTAGGGCGTCAGCACAAAGGTTTGCAATAGTACTATGATCTGGTGCTAGTACTTTAATAGAAGCAGAAAGGAGTATATTTATATCTGTTATGGTAGGTGAAAATATCCTATTATGAGAGGTACGATTCTCTTTTAGAGACTTAGCAGCAATTTTCAGAATCAATAGAGTCACTTGTTGGGTATGTGCCTTGTCTAATAGTGCGAAAAAGTTCAGCAAACTAATACAGTAAGAGAATTTAAAAGTATTTTGTTCTTCCTCTGCCAATATTACCGTGCGCTTAATATGTGTGTTAATAACATCTTCTTCTAAATCAACATGAGCAGTGGTAAAAGCATCAGCAAGAGTTGCGAGCACACTACTGTCACAAGTATTGTTTATTTCCCTAAAACGTTTAGCGACCGCATCAAAAAGAGTCCTAGATCGCACACCGCATTGAATAAATTGTCGTGTTAGTTCTGCAAATGCTTTGTGGGAAGTTTGTGGAAATAACATGGTGGCCGCATGTTCAGTAAAACAACGTAGAATACTGTATTCCGTTGAACTCCTCTTCTCAATTAGTTGTAGTACTGCCATCATTGTTGATAAAGAAAGAGCATTGTGATGAGCAGCCATATTCTGTAGTACAAGATCACTTGTATGATCATTAGGGAATGCTTCGGTTAAACACTGAAGTACCACAACAGCGTTGCTTGCAACAGATGGGAGTGAAGTTGGATCACTCTGAAGTAGCTGACGTACGAGACCAAGGAACACTGGTTGTGCAGCCGTAAGACAAGCTGTATGTACAGTTTTGTCCCATGTGGAATTAACTCCACACATAACAAGACGTACTGCAAGAGGTAATGAAAATTTTAATTTTACTTCAGCTACTCGAGCTAATAGAACACCAAATAGGTATTGATGGCTTACACGTGCTATTGAGTAACTCTCAAGACATTCAACAACTTCCTTAGAGTCTAAAAAGGGACACACTTGAATAGTACGAAGTATGTATGCTTTCATAACTCGTTCCTGTAAATCACCATAACGTTCTTTACTTATCTGAGAAAATCCTCGTAAAACAAGTGGGACATCTGATGCTGTACATTGTTGCCGCATACGTAATACTATATCTGCAAGTAACTTCGGAATACTAAATAGAAATTCTAAATCTTCAAGAGGTAAAGATTTACCAAGTAACTGTAGTTTAGTTGCAATACGAACAACTATTCCAACTTCTCCTGGACTCATCTGGTGTTCTAAATGAATAATGCGCCTTAATATTTTTGTATATTCAAATCTACTAGTATCTTCCAACTCACATAATACTTGCAGTGATGACATCGTTTGTGGTACAGAGAGTGTGGAATTTGACGACGCTGCTTCTTCTACTAGAATTTTGCGTAAATCGAGTACTGCCTCTCCATTAACAGGGGCATGATAAGTAGAAAAGGACCATAACACAGATGAAATATCACCAGGAAGAAGTAAAGGACCAAGAACATGAACAATTTTAAGGTAACGTTCTGTAAGTTTTTCTTGTCGAAGTTGACAAACAGCAGCAGCTGATACAAGTAGACGTGCAGCTATCTTACTTGAATGACGTCGTTGATCTTCAGTAGTGATAAACTTTTTTTCTTTTGGTACCACTTTCGTTACTGCTGTGGCAAGCTGATCAAGTAACTGATGAGAGAGATGATGAATTGTATGTGGAACACACATAACTACAGAAATTTCACTCAATGCCGCAAGATCAAGTGCTTCATCTATTTGGTTAGTTCCATTATTTTGTTGCTGTAAAACTCGTGTTAGTGCAGGGTCTAGTACATCAGTTCGAAAAGCTCGAAGTTCAGTTGGTTCTGCCTCTACAGTATGTTCTGATACAAGACGAAAAAGAAGACTTACAATAGATAGTACTTGTAAACGTTCTTCTGTTGGTGCAATACTACTACCACGTCTAATATCGGCAGCAATAGGTTTGAGATGGGCGGCAACTATATCATTAAGAACAATACTACAATATCTTAAACTAAGAGAAGTAGGATGTCGTTTGACACCGAAATCACGTTGTTTTGCTCCTACATGTGAAACTAGAATATTCATTCGTATTACCGTTTCTGCAAGTGATGAGACATTACCAGCTTTTCCAACAGATGCAAGAACTTTAACAACCATCGTATGTAATCCTACAAGTTGTTTTGCTGTTGTTGCATTCATCCCACATGCGGCAATATAAACAGTAAAATTTAATAATTCCTGTAATAATTCTGCTGCTGTTTTTCCCTCAGCATCACTCATTGCACTTACACGTTTCGTCTTCGCTAATTGACGTTGTACAGCTTCTACAACTCGTGGAACAAAAAGTGCAGTTACCTCTGTGAGTGAACGTTCAACCTCAGGTGAGGTACTATTTAATATATTACCTCGTCTTAAATTTTGATATTGTCCAGCTATATGAAAACGTTCCACAAAACCATCTATTAATAATGCCATACCATCTACAAGATAATGATATGATCCTTCTCGTTCTAGTAAGGTAAGTAATCTTACAAGCTGTGTGGTTAATCGTTTTTCTTCCCCCCGAACAAGAAGTTCTACAGTAGTTGTAAGAGTTAAATGTAAAATCATACCAAGAGACGCTGTCTCACTTTTTCGAACTCTATTTCTATTAAAATTATTACTTCCAATATTACTATTATTATTATTATTATTATTATTATTATTATTATTATTATTACCATCTTTAGTATTCATAACATGGTTTCGCTCTAGTTCTAACTGCTCAGCTAATATATCACCAAGTGACTTGGGCTCTTCAAGCAATTCTGTTGGTGTAACAGTTACACGATTTCCTGCTCGAATTCTCGACTCAATTAGCGCGGCACTTTCTGTCATAAGAGATGTAGCGAGTCGCGTCGGTAATGGGGCGAAAGCAAATGATCGAGAAAAGAGAGAAGCGGCATGTATTAGCTCTAATGCCTCTAGTGCATTGTGTCCAACACAAAGGCCGCTGCTTAAAACCGCTTCTGGGTCAAATCCAGAAGAAAAAAGTGCAAAGGCTACTTTGGTACGTCTCGAGTTGATAGATAATTTTTTCATAATATTATTACTACTAATACTACTACTACTATTATTATTATTATTATTATTATTATTATTATTCTTATTATTATTATTATTATTATCACCATCACCATCAACGATATCATTATCATCATAATCAATCTCATTCATTTTTCCGTCAGTAACGTTATCAGCATCACCTTTATCGCGTTTAGAAATACCCTTTACTACCTTTAATTGTTGTAATAATTTATCAATAGTTATATCATCAGCACATTGATAAAAAATTGCAGCTCCTGTGAATATGGCCGCTTGAACGGCATCGCAGAGATCACTGGATGGTAATGATTGCACACGTCTTACCATCTCTGGAGTACAAAGTAGATTTGTGAATAATTCAGGACGTGAGCCAACTCTACCACACACTCTCTGTAGACAATCTGTCACTCCACGTCTTAATCGATCTCGAAGGAGTGGAGGTATAACTGAGTCAGCTATTGAAAAATAACGCAGAGCATCTATTAGATCAAAAATATGTGTTCGAATATTCATTAAGTTACCATTAAGAGATTCTTCTGCTAATTTATTAGAGAGATAGGCATCAGCAGCCTTTTGTGTATGAGCTATACAACTTTCCCAATCTTGTACACATGATGAGTACGTTGGTAAATCATTTGACATAGTAGAAGTTAAAAGAAGAAGTGCAACATCGACCACAGCTTCTGTTAATGAGTGAAGTTCACGTTTCTTTTTCTCTTGTGTAATGTGATTAGTAACAGAAATTGCAACTTCTTCAAGTAGACGTTTCGTAATATCTTCTAACCATTTTTTTTGATCACAGGAACTCGTTTTCCTTGTTTTTGTTGGTTTCTTTTTACTTTCTCTAGTTGAAGAATTATAAGAAGCATTGGTATATAATCCAAAGTAATTCCTTCTAATTTCAAGACCAAGTAACATAAGTCCCATTTTCATCGAAGTTTCAAGTTGCTTATGTTGCTGCAAAGGTTTATGTTTAGATTCAGAATTAGCATATAACTCTTTATACCATATAATCATCGCCTGTACAAGATTTTCCATTATCCTTTCATACACAGGGGTATTGTTAAAAGCACTAGTTCGATATACACGTAGAAAAGCAAGAAGAACAGAAAAATCTTCTGTATTTCGTACAATTTCAGCTGCATGAAGAGCGTTTATAACACCTTGCTCTTGTCGTTGTTGTTGCAACTTCGCTTGATGCGCATGTAAGATATTGTGAAGCATAGGATATTCATCAGGTAACTTCACTGCACGCGTAAGTAATGCACCCAACACAGCAGATCCAAGCGTTGTTGTTGTTGATGATGTGGAAGTGCATGTTGATGCAGTTTTTGTTGTTATTGTTGTCGATGTCGACACCCTCCCCTTCGAACTAATAGTTCCATTATCAGACGATACAACATGTTTATTATCTTCTTGTATATCTTTATTTACTGTTTCAACTAGTGGTTCAGTTCTACAAGCTGCCCTCCACTCCTCCACAACACGCACGAGATCGATTGTGACCGGCAACGTCGTTTCACTATTAACACTTTCTTTCTTTTTTAACTCTTCCGTCTGTTTAACTTGTATCCCATCTTTTCCTATCCCAGTGGGCATTGTATGTGAAGCTCCTCTATTTGTCTGTGATAAAACATTGCGATCCTCTCGTGGTGGTTTCCTAGACCCCGCCACACTCGTCATCTCTTTCTGTCTTCTTCCTCTCTTGACATTCTTCGAGGGATCCAGTGATGTTTCCACCACTTTTCCCACTATAGTAGTAGTAGTAGTAGAAGTTAATGGATGAGATGAAGAAGAAGAGACTACCGGTTTTATGCATTTCTTAGGGGATAATGATGATATCGTTGTACCGAAGAAATAACCACGATTGCCTGCACGAGACACGACGACAACAGTGGCTGCGGTGATGGAAAGCGAACGTCTGCCTAGCCGGAGTAACATCAATCCGTACAACTTGCAGTAAGTTTCTTTTTATTATTATTATTATTATTATTATTATTATTATTTTGGAATTGTTTCGTTGGAACGCAGAGAGAATGGGAGCAAGCAAATAAAGAGGGAGAAAAATAATAAGGAAAAACAAGAGAAGATAGAAGAAAAAAGGGTATAATAACCCCCTCTAGAAAAAAAAAAAATTATCTCAAAGCGACAACCGTAAAAACCAAAATAAAACAATAACAGTATTAATACACAGCTATTCCCTTCCAGTGCACTGACAAACATGGAAAAAGGGGAAAGATTAAAAAAGGGGAAAAAAAAAACAATAATAATAACGACAAAAACAAAAAACAAAAACAACAGATAAAACTCATACATCGGAAACGGTTTGTATCTGACCATTATTTGCTCTCTGATCAGCGAGAACAACATTTCCATGACGCAGAATAGAGCGAACATCAGGTACTACAAGCAAGGCTTCCAGTAATGGCATAAGTGCTCGCAAAACACTATCTCCCGCATCATCATTTGTAGCTTCTATTTTTCCTCGGGGCAAAAAAGGTGGTATAATAAGTGCATTATCTCGGTTCGCTACTACACATTCTTCAACATTGTCAATCATAATCATTAACTCTGGTGGAACTTTTAAAATACGAAGATCTTTCACAAGTATTACATTTCTTGTATTATCACTAATTTTAGGTGTTTTCGAAATTCCACTAGTAGAAGCTTGTACACCTCCTCCTAAAGAATTTAAATTACCAGTTTCACCGACACTACATGTAGACCCAGAAGTACTTAAACCCGGTAATACAGATTGGGAAACATCTGAAACCCCAGAAGAGTTTTCTGAATTAATAGAAGTTATTTTGTTCAAATCAGATCGGCATGTTGGTGATACCAAAGCAGATCGTGGAACCTGTCTACAATGTTGACGATAATACCGTCTTTTAATAAGATGATCTGGATCTAATCGACGAAGAATAGAATCTGCATACGGTTTTGTTGAAGAAGTAAAAAGAACTATATTAAAAAGTCTCGCCATTGTATTTAGAAAAAGTCTAACATGAGGCCTCTCCCATACGTGAAAAAGTTCCGCTCCTGATGCTGTAGGAATCACTTCTGAAAAAGTAGGTGGTTGATGAGAGGCACCAATCTTTGTTGATACAAAACAAAGTGTTTCATCTAGGTCCATAATAAGTACTTTTTGACGTGTAGCTTGATAAGAAAGCACATGATGGGAAGTAATAGATGCGATGGAATGTAGTGGCATTCTTGAACCTACATATCGGTCAAATTGTACTTGTTTACTACTTTCACGTCGATAAACTACTGAAGTTACTCCAGAGATGAATCTACTACTGTTCATATCATTACTATTATCTGCCATTGTACCCCATTGAGAACGACTTCTTGCACTTGCCGTACTACTATATTCATCCGTGGTTAAAGATAAATCATCACGTTGTATTCCATGACGAGTAGCCGAACGACCATAAGAGTGCGGCGGCCATTGTGGGGCTGTATGTCTCGTGGGTAAAGCAGAAATTGTAGGTTGTTGAATGGGACCGACAACATTACCTACGAGACGGTGTAAACTCTCAGAGTAACAAAGGTGGTAATGGAGTGAAACAAGTGTTACCACACGTGTAAAAGGTAACCACTCTGATATTTCCCCTTTACAACCACGCAATAAACGACGTTGAACCCACCATTCACCTTCTGAAGTATCTTCTTTTCCTTTAGCTAAATTGTCATCCCTTTCACTAGGAGTATAATTGTTCTCATTACTTCGGCTTTCTCTTGTCAATGCATCATCTAGCGATGAGTCTAACCACTCTGGTGTTGAACTTCCACCAGTTGATACATGAGAAGAAGAATTTGCCTGATTTCGGTAACGCGCTAATTCAGCCTTTTTACCCTTAAGTTGTTGAAGAGAGTGTGGGTATGCAAGATGGCTTCGGCCTGTGAAGAAACAAAAAAGAACGCAAAGTGTCTTGTGTATATCCTTCCACGCCAACAATCCATCCAGTACCGTCTGCACACAAAAGTGCACAACACATGGTATGGCTAAATTAAGCAACCAACGAACAGATTGCATTTGTTCTCTCCACCAAAAAGAAAGAAAGAGAAAGAGAGAGAGAGATAACCTTGAAAAGGGGGAAAAAAACGAAGAAAAAAAAAGGGATAATAGAAAGAAAAACAAGTACACCCAAACAAATAAATCTATTTCATTAAGATCCTTTTTTTTTTAATGTCAAATTATTTCACTCGTTAAGATAAACTTATTTTAACGTACTATATCTCTATAGGAAAGTAAATGAAAGAGTACACCTCTACGTTTGTAATATTCGTTAATTTGTTTCTTTTACTAATCCTGTAGAAATATACGTATCTCCTTATTCGTGTTTTATTCATCACAGATCCTTTCTCACTTACTCAATAATATAAATAAAAATATATGTAATGAGGAGCTAAAGAAAGAAAGACTAAAAAAAAAGAATTACTCAACATCAGCACCATAACCACCATCTGCAACTTCTAATGGATTCTCTTCCTGCTGCCGCATGGCTTCTTCCCTTCGTTGACGTTTCTTTTGCAGACGTTCCTCTCGCATATCTTTCTTTCGGCGAACATTTTCATCCTGTTCAGCTTTGCGTTTGGCCTTTTCACGTTGTTTTGTACGTACCTTTGTACCATTACGTGCCACCTCTTCTGCAGTTTTCTGTTCAAATTTATGATATAACACTTCACCAGATGCAAATCCATTCGTTACCTTTACTAGCTGCAGAGTAAGACGAGGTCCTATTTCTTGCAGTTTAATACGGCACTGTTCACGATGTTGACGGAATGGTTGTACGAGTGGAACTTCTTCGCCTTCACCATCGGTGTCTGACCAGAGATCCTCACGATCGAGGACGTCATCTATAGACTCGAGTGTACCGAGTTTGGTGGGGCAGCGGCGTTCGAGGAGCTTCTTAACAGTCTTACTTACACCCACAGCCTTAGCATTAATAAAGTAATGCCGTACTTCCACAAGCTGTTCCACATGATCGTAGTGAAATAAACAAACACGTTGGATATCCGTATTTTTAACAAGTTGAATATTTAGAGTTGGGAACATACCTTTAAAAGTAGCTTCCAGTAAAGGTACCTCAGGGCGCTGTAGAGCATCAGGATGTGTAAAGTTGTTTAACACCACGATTGGGGCAACTTCCCATACAGATTGACTCATAGAAACAGCACGACGTTGTTTTGCAGCAATTTCATGACGTAATGTAAAGGATAGAACACGAAATGACAAGGTTGGACCATTTGAGAAACGCATTATACGAAGTGACGTTCCATGAGATGGAGCCGTGAATAACTGGAGATGGGAGACACTAAAGGTTGAGGCAATAGCAAGGAAATCTTTAAGGGAACGATTTTTACCATGTAAATTCTTGCTGCTCCATGGAAGGAAAACAGCACGCCAATCATGCATAAGCGCACGTACACTATTTCCCACTTCTCCTCTGTAAATAATAATAGATTTCGGTGTTGCCTTGTCTGCCTCGGTGGTGTCTACCGTCCCCGGCATAGCCTTGGACTTGCCCATACTTGCTGTTACAACTACAATGATATGTATAGAAAATTTTTAGTAAATACAGAAAGAAAATAAGAAAAAAAAACAATAAACCAAATCAAAAGGAAGACGAAAAGTTTAATTATGAAAGATTATCTCCAAAAAAGGAGAAAAAAAAATAAGAAGCAATACAAAAACAAAACAGACGTCTTTTCTTTTTCATTTTTCTTTCGTTTGAAAGAGGATCTAATCACCATTTTATCAATAAATATAAAGCAATGACACAAAACTAATAATTAAACTGATAGTAAATAATTATACTAATAATAGTAATAGAAACACAGGAAGAATATTATTATTTAACGCAACCAGTATCCTGGATTTTTTGTTGAACCAGAAATGAGATTGTCATACTGTCGTGCGCATGCCCCAATAACTTCCATTGCCTCTTCCATTCCCCTTATTTCCCCTCCATGTGTTAACTCATTCCGTCCCTTTCCATCCGTCGTCTTATACTCACGAAACCACCGCACAATTCCCTCCCGCAGTTCCCGCGGCACATTCGCCAAACACCCATACGCATTTGGATCCCCGTACGGCTCCACGATGATCTTCCAGTCGGTTTCTCCCTCATCAATGAGCCCCAACACTCCCAACACCCGCACGGCCTGCACCGCCCCCATCGCCGCGGGCCGCACAGACAACTGCACAACATCAATGGGATCCCCATCGCCGTGGCAGCGGGTGTCGGGGTCAAGTTCCGCGGGATCTTCCCACGTGCGGGGGGCAAAGCCGTAGTTAAATGGAATATCGCCATATGTGAAGAAGCGCAGGGGTTTACCGGGCTTTTTCCGGTACACATCCTGCGCTAATGGATTGTGAACCTCCTCCTTCAAGAGTTCCATCTTGGCTCGAGTTCCTCTTGGTATTTCACACACAAATGTTATGACAGCCGCATCTGAAGAAGAAGGATGCAACACTATATCATGCCATGCAGAATGCCGCATCGTAACAGCTGTTGTGTTGGTATTATTATCACTAGAAGTAGTAGTAGTAGTATTGTTCTTGTTAATATTCATGTCGTTATTATTGTGGTTTTCGAAAAACATACGCCAAGCGTGTGTGCCGACATTACCCACTTCACGTGTTACCCACTGTGGCAGAGTCACACCACTAGCGGCCACCAAACATGTCACGCTTGTTCTGCAGAACATCCTTCATCAATATTTATTATCATAGGAGAGGGGAAAACAAACAAACACACCCACACAAAATAAAAAAGAAAAGGAACCATATTCAATAAATACAATTCACACAGACACAGCCACAGGAAAAAAAAGAGAAACACATGTTGGAAAAACAAAAAAAAAACACAGCATTTAAATGGGAACACTGTTACCTTTCTTTTTTTAACTCTCTATTTCTTTCTTTCTTAGCTTGTTACACCCTATACATATTTCTCTCCGCCTGCAAACATGCGAATCTACCGCCCAATTGAAAATATTAATCCACAACACTGCTGCAGGCCATGTCCTAAAAGTGTAATGACAGGGGAAAGAAAAGTCCAAGCGTATCTCCACACTAATCCCACTGTGTGACGTGCAAAAGGGACATAACTGAGGGCATACCACAATGTAGAAAATACCTGCACCACGGCGAAAATAACGGCAATAATACTTGATTTCCAATACAGGGTAGCAACAAGTGTAAGAATAACAGATGTAACAAAGAGGATAGCCGCTTCCAAACGTTTTGCATCAAAGATAGATCGAATCTGTTGACGAAAACCTACAAGAAATGCTGTTGATCCCAAACAAAATATATTTCCCACAGTAAGAAAAAATGCAAACTTTTTGGGAAAAACAACTATTGTAGATGCGAAAAAAGTTGATATAAAAACAAAACACAAACCCATACCAAGTGACATGAAAAAAGCCGTAAGACGTTGTTGATATGAAAGTGAAGACATCTCTTGTAACTCACTTGTCCATCCGCTATCTTCTGGCATCTCTACTACTTCAACATCTTCTGGTGGTTCATCACTTACAAGGTTGTATGCCTGATGTTTGAAGTTATCCCAATATCGGGCAGCAGCACTACCACCAGTGTTAAGCATTGCACCAATACCATCTTGTGCCTGGTCAAGAAATCCCGCACCGCTCGTGCCACTTGAAGGGCGGCTGGGCACACGACTACCAGAGGACACTGTGTGACGTAAAATTGTTAAACTTGAATAACAGATCAAAACCGCTAACCTGGAAAAAAAAAAAGAACGACAACAAACAAGTGTAACGCAAACAGTAGTAACGATTTGAAGAAAATAATAATAATCAACATGATCATCATCGTCAATAAAATAACACCAATTGAAAAAAAAAAAAGCTTAGCGGAAACGAAGAAAGAGAAAGCGTAACATCTTCTCACTTTTCCCTTATTCTTCTGGCACTACCTCCTCTTCTATGGGTTTCCCTTCAGCAGAATTCTTTTCAGCTTTTTCTTCTTCTTCATTCCCATTTTTCCCTTTCTCGATAATTGCGTTCATTTGTACGTCATCATCAGTACTTGATTTTTTTTCTTTTTCCTCCTTGGAAACCGTAACAGGAGACGAGACCGCAGCAGCTGTTGTATCATTTATTTCAGTTTGTATTTCACAACTTGTAAGGGTTTCCTTATGTGCTTCATTTTGTAATAATTGCTGCTCCTTCTCCTTTATTAGAGCTTCTTTCACACGCAAAAGTCGTTGCTTTATTGTATTTAGTCGTCTAAATAAAACAGTCACATCTGAACGACAGCGTGCGACTCTAGTGCAACAAATATCCAATTCACGACGCTGTGTATCATTTACTGTACTTAACCTTCCCTGAGCTTCTTTTAATTCGTTGTTTAGAGACTCAATATCCATGTAAAGGAGTTGCTGCTGTAATAAAGCACGTTGCATGACTTCCGCCGTGGAAGAAGCTGGTTGCAGTAGTGAAGAAATAGCATCCACTACAAACCCACCTGTGTCTTCTTGTTGAGAAAAAGACTCCTTTTCCTCCATTTTTGTACTATATGTAAACCGTACAAAAACACATATTCCAATAATAACACAGCCACAGATGCCAATCACAAAACAAACCCCCCCCCCCCCAATAAAAAAAAAAAACATACAAAAAAACTAAGGTTTAAAAATATAATAAACGCACGACAGGAACGCAATACATGTGCGAAATAGGGTTAAGGGGAAAGAAAGAAAAAGAGAATCAAATAGAATACGCGTTCAAAACACACACACACACACAATAAACGCAGTGGGATATTATTATAACTTTTTCGTGTATGTTTCATTCTTCTTCTTTGTCTCTCTCGATCTTTCCCATCACATCTTCACATCATTCTGTAATTGTACAGCCATGGTTGTGGTCCCTGACGAAGACCATCAAATGATGGAGCCTCACGCATTTTGTACTTTGCAAGTACTACCGTTATTTCCCCTGCCATATCACTATTGTCAGGATCAACAGTTACACCATTCGGTAATACCCGGCGTAGACAACGCATAAAGTGCACCCGACCGCCCCATACTCTAAAGTATAGACAATTTTTGAGTAACAAAGAGAAGGGGACACCATCAGCATGGGTGTGAATACTGAAAGAAGGATCTAATCGTCGAATCATTTGATAAAGTTCATGAGTTTTCACAGAGACTTCATCATAAAAAGAAAAAGATTCACCCTTCATATTTCCAGTCTCATTTGATGAAGAATTAGCGAGTGAAGGTGATATAATATCATTTTCCGCAACAAATTCAGCAGGAAGCGGTGGACCATACTTTAACACCGCATCATGAGCTAATACATCAAAACGTTGTTGAATAATACTCTTTCCATTTACTTGATCTACCTTATCATAACCCAAACGTGATGTAGATGATTTTTGACTACAAGTATGCCCCACATTTCTTCTCTGCTCAGATGCCCCTGCGCGAGCGTCATCTTCAGCGATTGCCTCATCTTGTTGACGTCGTAGAAACTCAACATCCGCAGGTGAGAGATGTCTACTACTAGTATTATTAATACCATTTCTGTTAGTGATATTCGTCCTGCCCGTCTGTCGACCGGTGGCGCTTTGTCTTCGTTGCAGTTTCTTCTCCTCTTTTCTTATTCGCATTGTCTGCTGTTGTGTGAGTGCCGCTCTTGCGCTGCGGTGCGTCCACTTCTGCGCGGGACTTCGACTGGTGGCGGCAACTAAAGTCGCGAGTCGACGTTCCGCCCTCCACGGCCGTCCGGCGGCTCCCAAGACCTCACGGAACATCTCAAGACTGTAAAGCAGAGAGAGTTATTATTATTCTTATTAATATAAACACCAATAATAATAATAATAATAATAATAATAATAATAATAATAAAACAAAAAAAAAAGAAAAGGAAAGAAAAAACAAAGAGTGTGTCTTCCTTAAATCTGTTAGTAGTAAAATTTTTAAGTGTATCCCCTTCCCGAGGAATCACAAACAGCTATATATATATATATACATATATAACGTCACGGATAGTTTTACACAGTCAGAGAGGCAATTTAATCAAGGTACAAGGTCAAAGACAAAGATTAGAAAGGAAGATTTGAAGAAATATATTATCTCCACCGATATATACAACACAGATATACAGACAATAAAAAAAAAAACAAAAAAAGAAAGAAAAACGTTAAGAATAAATATAGGACACGGTAAAAAAAAAAAAAAAATAATAATAATAATAATAATAATAATAATAATAATAATAAATACAGAGAGGCTTAACTGTATAGTTTTCTGCAAGGATCAATAAAGAACCACAGAGAAATATCTCTATTTCTTTTTGTTTTTTTTTGTTTTTGTAGAAACGCAGTATACAAATTAACTTCACCCCTTAGTGCATATTTGATGCTCCAATATCATCTTGATCCTCAACCTCAAGTGTACACATTCCTCCGTTTGGTTTGAACGTAATGTTACCATCACCATTAATACTTTTCTCTTGTTGCTCCTTGTCTTCTTCTTGTTGCCTATTCTCATCCTCTTCGTTATTTTCCTCTTGGTTCGTATATGGTGCGAATAAAATCACTGGATATCCTCTTTAGGTAACATCTTCATTTTCAGTATTATAACTAAAAAAAGTACCCGTATGCATTTGGTTAAAAGGATTACCATTACCGTTTTCTCCATTGGTATCATTATTTCCTACTAAAGATGAATGACTCATTGAAGAATAAAAAGGATTTCTTCCAGTTTCAAAGGGATTTAACATTTCCTTTTGTTTCGCAACGATTTCTGTTACATCTACTACTATTGATGATGTGGTTGTTGATGATGAAGCTTCTATATGAGCTTCATAACTCTTACTCTTCAGAGCATATGTACTTAACCTTTTCTTTTCTTCTTGTGTATTGTTATTGGTTTCTAAAGTCGTGTGTACAGATGGTTGATAACTCTGATCTTCATAACTGTTGTAAGATGTTAATATATCATCTGTTAAACTCGGCACAGGTGTAATTGTTTCTTTTTGCAGAGACGTTGATGTATTCGTTACATTCACACAATCAGAATTAGCCGAAAAAACTTTAGGAGCATCAAAACTATCATTGTCACTACTCTTCTTCTCTTTTTGGTTATTCTGATTACCCCGTTGTGGTTGTTCATATTCATCTTGATGAAAAGGAGAGATATGATCTCCAACTAATACTTTAGAAAAATGTTGTGGACTAAACAATACTGCCTCCTCATCCTTATCAAGATCCTTACAATTTACTCCACTATTATCATAATCATATGGCATTAATAATTCACTTCTGTATCGTTCAGCATCCTTAAAGCAACGTCTGCGAATTCTAAAACTCATATATTCACCTAGAGAAAAATCCATCAGTCTAACGCCATCATGATGGTATTCTTGATTAATGTTAGAAGCAAGATCAAGAGGATTATTACACTTTGCCACTTCCACTTCTCCTGTATTATAGCGACGAATCAGTGCCATTACTAACTGCGATTTATAGGAAGGTTTACAAACTCCATCTCGTGCAGTTTTAAAACGAGAACCAGAAACTGCACGATTTCCTATTCTTTTCCTATTTCCATTTTTACATTCCGAAGAAACAATACAGATAGAGGTTGAATTTTTAGTTACATCACACGATGTTAATAGGCGTTCATCCTGTGAAGGAAGTAATAAAGAGAAATCAACTGGTCGTACCCCTCCATCTTCTCCCTCACGAATAGGAGGTGGAGTGAGAAACGGCGAACGAAAACTAAGTTCACTCGTATGTGCTGTGTTAGATGTAAAACCAAATGCATACGATTCCACTATTTTTGGATTGAATTCATTCTTTGAAACACGTCTTCCCTCTGCATTCATTACATCTACAAGTACTTAATCCACTAAAATAACCATATTATGACAATCACGCAAAGGAGGTAATGGGAATTCTTTAAAATGTGCCTTCATAGTAATATGTAATGTAAGTGGTAAACACTTCACATCAAATGGAATGTGAGAACATGTGGAATGTAAAGGTAAATGAAATTCTTTTTCTCCTCCAGGAGCATTATAAGCCTCACTTGGATCCAAACCTGTACCACTATTACTATTACTAGTACAAACATAGACTGCAAAACAACCTCCAGTACTTTTACGATGTTCTTGCCCTTGCAATGGTTGTTCTGCCGATTTCGTTTCATGGGAATCCCTTTCCTGTGCCGCATCTGCACTAAACTTTGCCGTTGCCTTTTTGAATAAAGCCGAGATTTTTGAAACACACTTTGCGTATTAGGCAGCGAAGGTTTCCATACTTGCACTCGTAGGTCGCTGTTCCCCATCCTGCGGAAGTGTAGGGTCACACACCTTTTCTTTCTTTCGACATTCCACTGTAAATATAAAGGGATGCATTGTTTTGGGAAACACCTTTGGCTGTACACGATCAGCAGTGTCCGTGTTATTGGCACCAAAGTACTTCATATTCGTGGAGTGCACCGCCCGTTGCTAACCGCGATCAAGAGTTTGATCCACATCCCGGCCAACCAAATAGCGGAAGTGTACATTAAAGGCAGCAGTATTAATAGAGGGCCATTCCACTTGTATCGTAGATGGTGATGATAGAGAGGGAGGATCAGATGATGATATTCCATCGCTCTTCTCACCGGGTACAACACCGCTAACACCAGTAGTATTCCTATTACCATTAATATTAGTATTTCTATTACTATTAATACTAGTAGTATTAGTAGTATGACGAAACGCCATAGTTGGTGAAAGCCAACGTGTACAATGTGTAACACCATCCCGCATCATAACAACTCACATTTCATCTCAGTAAGAAGATACTATAGACGGTATAGCAGGAGCAGAGAAAGAAACACGAATTTCCTCCACAGTAATACAACAAGAAAACCGTTCTGTACCATTATTACTATTACTATTCTTATTCGTAGTACTAATAGAAGTTTGGGATGATTCGCTTGGTTGTATCATTCCCTGCCACTGGTACACAACAACAACACACACATACACACAATTGCGGTAGGGAAACAGTAAGAAAAAAAAAAAACTACGGGACTCTAAATAAGAAGAAAATGTAAAAGGAAAAAAAGAGAGAAAGAAGAAAAATGTTTAAAAAACTTGAAATAAGGCAATGAAAATCTAAAAATAAAAAATAATAATAAACTATACACAACTGAATACATGGAGTTCAGATATTTTAATAAGAAGTAACACAAACATACACACACACAACAATGCACTAATATTCGTACAAAATTCTCAACGTAGAGGTAAAATGATAGAGTGTTGGCAAATTTAATTCCGTTAAACTCTTTAACACTGATGACTGTTGTGACGGTGAAAAACAGCAAAGCGAAAAATTAAAATTAAAAAAATACATCAAAAACAAAAAAGAGAAAATAAAAAAAAAGTAAAACTCCGAATTCAACAACATCACAGCAGACCACATCTTAATTAATTTGGACAAAATACAAGCAACAACTCACACACCCGAAAAGAAAAAGAGAGAAGAGAAAATAATAACGATAATAATAATAAACATACACATTCCAAAATGGAGTTCACAAATATATCTTTCCCCACTCTTTCCATTGTTTGTTTGCTTTTTTCTTTTTTCTTTGATTTCTTTCATTCCTTATTATTATTATTATTATTATCTGTGCCCTACATCCTAATACGCTAAGCACTTCCAATTAAAGGTACACGTTCCATTTCATTTGAACTTACGGCCTTGTGTAGTGTTGTCGCCACATCATCCTTTCGTCTTCGCACCCACTGTCCTAACTCTGGTGGACTCATTTTAAACCATCTAATAACCGAAGCAATCACGGCAGCAAGAAAAAACGCAATGGCGAGTAAGAGAAACACTGCGTCTTTTCTCTTCAATTTACCAAAATAAAATATAATACTTACATCACTGTCATTTTCCATTGAAATATTCTTCATCTTCCTCCTATCCACTTCCTCTCCCTGATTATTACCCATATTTCCTTTATAGACATAATAAGAGGTCATCATTCCCTGATCCTCATGTGTGAGTGTATGACAGTGATACACCACCTCTCCTGTGTAACTCGCGGCCCGCCAGCGAATAACAGTTTCCCCGTCGAGAATAGGAATTGTGTCCCGCACTTCTCCAGGAAATACACCGTAATCCATCATGGAGGCATTCTCGTGTTGTCCACCTTTACGAGGGGTAAAGTGAACAAATACGAAATGATTCACATGCAGGTGAAGTGGATGGGGCATGGGGTCACTGGGATCCCCATATACACGGGCCTCAACCACAGCATTCAAGGGAATAACAAAACCGTGATATTGATTTTCACGTATACCTTTCTGTCCATTAAAATGTTCATAATAGCATGTGGATGAATTTACAAGTGATGTACAGTTTGTACCTTGTCCAATAACATAGTATGGTCTCGGTAATGGAATTTCTAATTGTGAAAAAGAAATGTCTCGCCGGATTGTTGGTCGATCTGTCAGTAAATATTTCACTTCATCATAATGAGAAGGTAGAGGAAAAGTCACTTTTCGAGCCTTATCTTGACGACGCTCCACAGATGAGACAACTTTAATAAAAAATATCGTTTCATTTGCGTTATCAAAAACAACAGGAAGTTCTTCTTCTTTTTCAACACATAATGCCACCACATCATAACGCGTTGCAGTTGTAAAGTAAAGCCAACGTTCTTTCAACTCACGTGTAGCTTTTAATGGAATTCCATCAATAGCTGAAAGGTGAAAGTCACACTCTTTAGGAAGACTAATATTCAAATAACAAGATCCAGCAGCAAAAGCTAAACGGAGGATTGTTGATTGTCCCTTTACAATTTCTACTGTAGGTTTATGCTGTCCATTTATAAGAAACAAATCAGATGGTAATTCTAATTCTTTTCCAAGACTATTTTTTATACTTGGATTTGATGACATATTACTTTTAATAGTTGTATCTATGCTCTGCATTGGCTTTCCATCACAGATAGTAGATTCTCCCAAACGATACATATGAATCATTAATACAACAGATGGTAGAGATGCAAGTGGTTGATTTGTTCTATCGTCGACAATAAGAGCTCCAAATAAACCACCCATAAGTAAAAGATATGATGAACCATGAGAATGTGTATGATACCAATGTAATCCAGGAAGATGTTCTTTCGGTATGTGAAGTTTATACTTTAAAGATTGCCCAGGAGATGCTGTTTTAAAAACATCATCAACATTGGGATCCCCATGAAGACCATGAAAATGAACATTTGTTTCATTAACACCATGAAAACTATACATGCTTTCCATTGTTTCTTGGTACATTTGTTCACCCAAATCATTGTTTAAAGTTAACAAGAGTTTCCCTCCAGCCCTAATATGAACAATGGGACCAGGAATCGACGAAACACCCCTATACTCATAGATACGACCCATGTATGTAAAAACCGCACCTTCGCCAAATCCGCGTAAAGGAATAGAGACTTTGGCCGCTCGAACTGTTAGATGCACAAATGTATTATCATTTGAGGGAAATATCTCTGTCATTGGCTTAAGCTTTTCGCAGGATCCCGGTATGGAAACCATCAGCATCAAAACAGAAAAGAATATAACCATCATTAGTACGGTTTCCTGAGATTTAATTATGTATTTGTTTATCTATTTATTTATTTTTATTAGTTTTTTTCTCCTCGTTTTCGTTTCTTTTTTTGCTTCCCGTGAACTAAAATTTAGGATGGAAAAAAACAAAAAAAACAACAACAACAAAAGAAACGAAAAGAAAAGAACCTCTTAAAGTTGTATTATATTCAGTTGTTGTTAAAGAAGTGTGTGAAGGTGTATAAAACACCTGGACACCCAACCGATAAGAGGAAAACCCCATAGAGACGAGAAAAGGAAAACCAAGATAGTTATCAATGAAGCATATATGTCCTACAACGAATATAAAGATCACTTAGAGGGGAAAAAAACAACAACAACAACAACAACAACAACTTAACTCCCTATTTTCCCTCATTTACTATTATGCACTAAATAATTGCCTTCATCTTCTCAAGTTGCTCACGAGAGCATCCTGTCCATTTTGGATCTGTAATATCAACGTCGTTATTGAGAATAAGTTGCTTGTACTTTGCCTCATTCCTGCGACCAATGGGATCACGCCAGTATGGGTATCCCGCCCACCATCCGTGCTTGCGCTCCGTCTCCTCAGAGCAGTGGCCCATGTGTTTCCAGAGAAACATAATGCTGAGAATACCAACAGTGGCGTGCAGTGGGTACTCCTGCGTGAACAGCTTAAGCTGAAAGACCGGTAAACGGTCGCACTTCCAACGTGTGTACACCATGATAAATAAACTAAGATAATAATAATAATAATAATAATAAAGAATCAAAAAATAAAGAAGAAGAGAATTAACAAATGATACTCTGAAAAGAGAAAAAAAAAATAGCAGTACACAAAAAAAGAAGATACAAAGAGTTCTTTTTTTCTTTGTTTTAAAGAGCACTAACAAATACACACACGAACCAAAAGAAAAAAAAAGAAAAAATAGGGAAAGAAAACTTATACGAGATGTTTCAATTGTCTTCCCTTTCCTTTTCCGTTTTTTTTTTCTTATCTTACACTTTTTTTTTCTTTTCTTTTTTTTTTTCTTGTCTTGTGTGTGTGTGTTTGTGTGAGTGTGTCTTTCTTCTTGAAATACATAACAAACTACATGAGATAGGAGGACTCTAATCTGTCCAAGTCATTCCATCAACGGGTGTCTCATCACACACCATGAGTTCACTAGAAGGAGCCCAAATTCCACGTTTAAAGACACCAGTTTGAGCCATTTTAGTACTTGGAAAATGCATTGAAGCACAATCATCACAAGGTCTGTTCTTCTTGTTAAACAAACCCTCATAGTATGTACCATCTGGGAAGATCCACTGACCTTGTGTAAATACACCATCCACCCATGAGCCACGGTATTCATTACCTCCTACAAAGTGATATGTTCCATAGCCATGTTTTAATCCGTTTTTCCAGTTTCCTGAAAAAATATCTCCATTCAAGTA
Organism: Trypanosoma melophagium; assembly: GCF_022059095.1. Taxonomy (NCBI): domain Eukaryota; phylum Euglenozoa; class Kinetoplastea; order Trypanosomatida; family Trypanosomatidae; genus Trypanosoma; species Trypanosoma melophagium. Next base: position 766,902 of record NW_027125149.1, on the reverse strand, counting down.
GTAGAACATTCCCTGTCCCTCCCGTTTATTTTCCACAAAATCTCCCTTGTAGACGGTACCATCCTTGTTCTTCATCAATCCCTGCCCAGTGCGCTTACCTCGCACATAGTCCCCATGATAACACGGGTGAAATCCATATTCCAGCACCCATGCCACAATTTGCGGACTGAGCTTGTACTTTTCTGCAACATTGCTAACAAATACCTCATCTGACTCTGTCCCATCCCGCCGCTGCAGTTCCTTCTCTACAATTCTGTCACACTCACTCTTCCCTCTGCTGACAAACACATAGCGACCGCTGCCGTGTTTCTTTCCCTCAAAGAACTCCCCGTCGTAGCGATCCCCATTCGGGTACACCGCCCGCCCAGACCCCGTGCGCTGCTGGAACTCATCCCGCAGTCCGGCGTAGATGCCGAGCACACACACCGACCGCACAAACGCACGGGGGTACTGCAGACCCGCCGCCTCCATCGCCTCGCAGAAGCCGTCGGCCCACGCGTCCACGTCCGCCGCCTCGCGCTCCTCCTCCGGCTTCTGCAGGTACGTCGTGTCGTACTGCGACCATACCGCCAGCTCCGCCGTCTTGAAGCCGGTGGTCTCGTCCACCTCGTCGAGATTCACAGGGCGAAGTTTGCCGGTAGACGTCATGATAGCGTAAAGGAGATGAGTTGAGTCAGTGAATCAATCAATCAATCAATTAGGCACTGTTTATTAGTAGTAATAGTAGCGGTGGTAAGGAAACAGAAGTGAAAAAAAAAAAGGTGGACCGAGAAAGAGAAAAATAAATAGAACAGTAAACAGGTAAGTAAACGCCCAAACAAGAAAAAGAGTAAAATCCGATAATATGAAAATAGGAACTGAGTTCTCTCCTACTCTTTTTTTTTCCTTTCCTTTACGTGTGTTGTTCTTGTGTTTGGCCTTTATTTGCATTCTAATATCCCGGAAAATGAAAATAAAAATAAAAATAGAGTTAAAATAAACGAGAACACACTCTATAGTGTTCAAATTAATTACCCAAAGATAATTCCACAAATCAAACAGGGGGGAAATTAGTTAACGCTTTTGCACCAATGTACAACATCGAAGGAGATATATTTGTCGTGTTCTCAATTACCTCTATTAATTCATTAAAAAGGCTGAAAGGACTTGTTATCCTGTAAAAGGTGTGTGTCCCCAATAATCAAATTCCATTTTTAGAGTGACTTCCAGCGCTGAATTCCCCTCACCCCCTTTGTATCGTCTAGGTACCCAAATAGAAACATCAAACCCCCTCCCCCAAAAAATAATAAGAATAAATTCCCATTCTGCGATATTGGATCCATCCACTGTTTAATCATGGACAAATCAAATCAAACCTTCCATCCTATAGAGTCCTCATCACAGAGTCGAGTGTTGCTGTAATTAAAGACTGAGTATCGCCTCTTTGCACCAAGTCACCGTCAATGATGATAAAAAAGATCACCTTTGTAGGTCAATTTTTTGGCGTATGTGTATCCCTCCAAATGAACCCTTGGCTCGAATAAACTTGATCAAGAGAGTACAGGATCAAATCTCTACTCGCAAGTATTACGCTCTTTAAAAAAAAACAAAAAAAAACAAAACGCAAATTCATTTTAACTCTTCGGTCGATATTCCTTTGCCAAACTTTACTAAACAAAGGAATGGAAGCAAACATTTAGACAATCCCACAAAACTTTTATTTTACCAGACCACCTCATAACAAATGAATATTATTTTTCATAATTTCCCAAAACATTTTCCATTAATGTATACAAACCCTGGTATACATATATATCTATGTATGTACACGCCCATCTCTATAGGAAAACCTATACATACGTACAAACATAGGTATATATATATATATATATATATATTTATTTATTTATTTAAAGATTAGAACAGGGTCACAACAATAGTTGTGCCCAGAAGAAGTAGCAATGTTAGAAGAGAGGTAAAATATAAAGAGCCATCACCGCTAGGTGACACCAAATTGTTATAAACCAATGTATTAGATATTTCAATACCCTGCTCTTTCGTCTCTGTTGGAATCACTGGGGCTTCCTTGGAACTCTTGATCGTATTCTTCGGTGCTTCTCCATTCTCACTTTCAGCTCTTTGAGTTGGGCTGACATTCTTAATCCCATTCTTCTCACCACCAATAGAAATGCCGTGATTGTTACTGTCGCCGTTGTTCTTCTTATCTTTATCATTCTTTACAGCAACACTAGGAACACTGTTCCTGTTATTGACCAGAGTAGTTCTTTCAGGGGTTTCCGTTCCCTCGGTAGAAGCAATGTTTTGCATATCACTGCTGCTGCCCGTTCTGTCAAAAGCGTTATCACTTTTGATCACATTAACATCAGTGTTCGCAGTGATATCATTGCTGACAACCTGTCCTTTCTCCTCGTTGTACACATCTCCTCCGATTATAGGAGCAGCGACAGCAGTATTGCCACCGCTGATGGCATCAGTGCTGGGGTTTTGTAATCTCTCCGCTGTCAGTATATTTTCTCCTCCCAATCTTGGCATTACATTCTCATTCGTCATACCCTGTGTAGGAGGAGGTGTTTGGATTGAAGATATGGTCTTCCCTGTCGGTAATTTCGTTAGCTTATTAGGTGCATCCACATTTATGTCTTTGTTGAGCAACAACGTTTTGATTTCTTCTTCACTCAACTGTCGGTTGTACAGAAGAACATTTGTTACTGTCACATGGCCATCCAAGTTTATACCATACCTCATATTTCCACCGATGTAGAAGTGTGAAGCAGCAGATTTCCACCACGTTTCGTACTGAAGTAGTTTCCCTGAACCCTCCAGAAGTTTACCGTTAATATAGATAGATCCAACACGGTTGCGTACTGTAAGCAGAACTTGATATGTCTTGTTTAGTTCCCATGTTTCACTTGTCGAAGAGAAGTAGTTTCCAAACATAGGATTCCACCGTCCACCATGGCTGTATAAGAGTCCAATAACCTTATCAGTATCACTGTCAACCGCGCTTAAACCCAATAGTGGGATAATTCTGTCTGTTTGTGGATCTTCATCTATCCTCACTGTGGCCACCAGAGAGAATACGTGGTTCACAAAGAAATATCGCTGATTCTGCCCTTGATTACCTACTGGCCATCGCGCCCCAACAAAATATCCTCCTTTGAATGTTAATCCATTAGGTACCCTCTCCGCGTTTATTACTTCAGCATCTACGCAGCGGTATGCATCTTTCCAATAACCACTCTCAACTTTATCTGAAAGGAATCCAACAAGTCCAGAAGTGGGAAACGGGTGACCACAGCCACTTACACGAGAATCTTGCGTTGGGTCAGTGGGAGTACAAATATCTGAAAACTTCTTGTCTTGCTCAATCCAGGAATTCACAACAGACTTAATTAAATCCAGTTCATCTTTCAGCTCCAAAAAGACAAGACTGTATTTCTCCCTATAATTTACCTCGTGTAGGCAGTACAACTTACCATCCTTGTATAGAAGAGAACTGTAGGGGGCATTCTCTTCACCAGAGGAAATCTGACCAATATCAAATATACGGTTGTTATCTGTTAACCAAAGATGAAGTCGGTCACGCTCAAAATTTCCTTTGTAATTCAGTGGATTTGTAAACAACATCACAGGTTTTCCCTCAATCTCCACACGAATGAAGGCACTCTGACTACCAGGCCCTTTCCGTGATGGGGAGTTTCCCCACACACGGGAGAGTGTACCCAAAGCCTCCTTCCACGTTTCTCCCATATCAGTAGATTCAAAGATTTTGCGATAGCCAGCTTTCACACGAGTATTCAATATGAGTTTCCCTTCCCATTCAACAACAACAGGTTCCCTGCATCCTGATTCAGTCGTGCCACCCGCAATTTTCCAAGTCTTGCCATCGTCTACGGAATACATGATTGTGGAAAAGATATGGTGGTTGACGTTCTTGATTTGTATGGGGAAAACAAGAGTTCCATTTTTTGTTATTATGGCAACACCCACACCACCAAGAAATTGCTGCATGGCTGAAGATCCCACTTTAGATGGACGCTCATAGGTCAATTCTTTAGGCTCATTCCACTCGAGTATTTTAGTTTCTTTACCATCCTTCGATATCGTCTTAACCTCACCGACTGCCAATAGAGGTTTCCAATCAATCCCTTGATGCCGCTCCCAGTATTCTGTTGAGGAATCATAGCTTCCAACAAAAACGTAGATCTTATTACCCCTTACAATGACTGTAGGATCCACCACACGGGCAACATTACTGACGCGACTGCTCTTTATTGCAATTTGTGTTGTCCACGTAACGCCATTGTCCAAGCTGTACGCTGCCATTGTTTCAATAAAGGAGTTATCACTGGAACGATCATAGCGAATGTCCGCAATGGCAACCATCACTCCATCCACGTTAACAAGTGATGGAACACGAAAGGAATGAACCGACCTTTGAATAATTCTTCCATCCTTATCTTCATACGGCACGGTGGTTACCCCATCCTGAAATACCGTGACTCTCTTAGCAGCACTACTACCGACGTATTCTGCACATACCAGCCAACTGGCGTGGTAGCATAAAAGGAGAAACAACACAAATAACACTCGTTGCGACATTCTATGTGTGTTTTTTTTTTTTAGCGCACTCGCAATACTCTTTTAGGATCAACCAACCAGGCAGTACCTGGTGTCACGTTACTAACAGCAGAAGATTCGAGATGCACTTATTTAGCAATTAGCGCTCTTCTCCTTTTTACCGTACAAAGAGGGAAAGCAAAAAAAAAAAGGAAAAAAGAAATAAAAGAGTATGTGAGAGAGAAAGAAACCCCAAAGGAAAACGCATACACAGAAAAAGTGACAAGTGTAGTTAAAGAGAGTGTAAATGACGAACTCAAAGAAAATTTAACCGCACCTCTCTCTCCATGCAAACTATTCTTTAAGCCAATTAATAATATGCGATGAAGATCATCAGTTTTCTTCTTAATATTCCATAATTCTCCACTAATGACGCAATAAGGATGTCACAATTAATAAAAATAACAATAGCAAAAAGAAGCAGTACATGAAGGAAATAAAAGAAAAAAAAAACAGCGAAGACCTTTTTCTTTTTGTTAATTTTGAATAGTGAATAAAACAGCTGCCATGGGAAAAATAGACGAACTAAGCGAACGGTATCTCTGTCTACAGAGCTCGGACTCAGCAAACAACTGTAAGTTGTTAAAGAAAACTGTAATTAATTATTTCAAACAGTCTTAATAATATTTCTATCTTCGTCTATTGACAATTTTGACAATAATATTTTGTTTCTGGTGCTTCACTTCGTAAATATAAGTATTTTAAAGACAGCCATGTCTTCATTATCACTTGTGTGCCAACCCAATTGTAATTCCTCTTATCCTGTATCTTCGTTTATCACATCTTAAAAAAAAAAACTGAAAATGTTCATCATTTTTTATTGTCGGAGCATCTAGTCTATTTTATTATGGGTCCGGATAGAGTAAGACTGCGCTGATGATAATGATGCTACTTTCCCTCTTCAATGAGGAAAATAGGATATAATATCTCCAGTACATTTTATTTCAATATGCACCAAAAACCAACCTTATATCGTCCGTCCAACACCAATATACACAGGATCTGTATTTTCGTGCAATGCTGTACGAGAAATCGTTTCATGAGAAATAGTACTCAATCAAAGTCACCTAAAATAAAGTTAAATAACGGAAAAGTCTCAAACAAACGATCTTCATTAATCCTTTTATAATATTTTTCAAATTGTTTCTTTTATCCCTTTTCCTGGTACTTTTTGCCCCCTGCTAGTTTAAAACTGCATCAACAAAGAAAAACGGAAGAAAAGAGACAGTAAGAGCAAATCTCAAGAAAAAAAAGTAAACCACCATCTTACTGCTAACACAGGGAAATCAGTAATTCGCACAGAAACACACATACCAATATATTCTCTGACTTTTTTTTTCTTTCCTCATTACTTATTTAACAAGAACAACAGACGGAAAATTGCTTTTTTTCTTTCTTTCTTTCGTTCTTTATTTGATTCCTTTTTTTTTTTTGTTACGTCATTATATATATATATATATATATTTGTATTAAAGAATCATAAGAAGCAAAAAAAAAAAAAAAATGACGTGATCACAGTGGTGTAGAGTGCAGAAGGATGTGTCATCCCCATCAATCCGTTTCGTCATCGTCATCATCGTCGTCGTCCTGATAGTCATTTCTCTCCTCCTTAACATGTTCTTCTTCTCCAAGAGCGTAGGGATCAGACACCACTTTAAGTATCCCACCACGTTTAGCCATCTCAATCTTCATTGTCTCAATAGCCTCCTTCATACGAAGAATGCCCTCCTCCTTTAACTCGGTTTTCGCACGGAGGCGATATTTTGGAGGTCCAACAATTGTAACAGAAATAGGAATTTGTGGTTCTTCATTTTGCTTAAAGTTGCGTCCAATGAGCAAAACCTCTCGAAGAGCATTAACACCATCACATTGAAAGCATGTCATTTCAATATCGGCATGAATTGTGGTAATCTCTGTCCGCATGCTGTGCTCCAGAGTGGTAAGAAGTACTTGTTGAACCTTCTCTGGGAGGTTAAGTGGTCCAAGAATTCCCTCAACATCATGGGAATGATTAAGTTGGTGCAGCCAATTCCACGCATGCTTTCCAGGCTCACGACGGTAAAGCGGATAGGCAATCATTTCCATCGCCTGAGTTGCTGGAATACCACATTCATCAGCAACATGACAAACAATAGACCTGACTTCATTACCTTTAAAAAAGCGTGCCTCACACTCTTTTGCCTCCTTAGGCGTTACTTGTTTCTTGGATAAATCAATGTATCCTTTGTCTTTATCAATACGAATAACCTGTGCAGCTTCACTTTTCCCTACTTTGATAACCTTACCGATGGCCCGAATGCGTAACCTCGTGATTTCAGTATAGGGAATAATACCTTCATGATTACCATACTCAAGAAGTTGAACAACGGCAGAAGTATCATTTACTTGGATAATTTTTACCCAAACAACATCATTCTCCTTCGGTAGTTTTTCTTCATAAAAACAAACATCTCGCCCCTCCCAAGTACTTATACCAAGGCAAGCGTCTACAAATTTCTGCTGGCGTTTATTCAGATTTTTCATCCATTGTGGCTTCTGTTTCTCCTCACCTGCAGGAGCATCAGTATTTACTGTTGCAGCGGCCGCAGAAACAATAGAAGCTTCCATGAGAACAAGTAACTTCTTAAAATATTCCGTATTTAACGGAACACTGAATGGTGCTGCAACAAGCAACTTCCTTCGCAACAAATTAGCATTTAAACGGAAGAAGTCTTTTGGTACCTGGAAGTAAGTACCATCTGTGGTCTGACAACAACATTTCACCTTGTAATCAACCTTCTCAGGGAATTCCACCACACCGTAAGACATCGTCCTGTGTAATTAATCTAGTGAAGAAGAAAGAAACGAAAAGAAAAGAAACAAAAAAAAAAATCGCCCTTAAGAGAAATATATCCTCTTGTATATATACTACCCTTTGGGGCTTACCATTTCCAATATAAAGAGCGTAGTATCCACTCATCTTTTTTTTGAAGTGTTTTTATTCATTCTTTGCACCTCCTCCTCCAGTTTTTTTCCTTCATATATTTTTTTCTTTTTTCTTTTCCTCCAGTCGATAGATGGATAGAGGAAGAAGAAAACAAGAGAAAAAGAAGAAGGTTGAGGTATAAGCACAGAAACGAAATAAAAACCAGAAATAAAAATACGACAAAAAAAAAAAAGAATACAGATGTCTACTTCACAAACTATTGCGCTATCCTGTACCGCTAGTTGCTCTTCTTCTCACCGAAGCGGCGCACCTGCACTTGGAAGGCGATGGAGTCCACAACCTTGCGTCCAGCCTTTGTGATGCGGTGTCCGGACTCCTCGCACTTCTCAATGAGGCCCAACTTGACGAGACTCTTGCACGCCCAGTGGAGCAGGCCGCGGGAGGCGCGGGTGGTGATCTCCGGCCGGCTGCCGCGGTTCTTCTTGGCGCCGAATCGCTTGCTGAGGCCGCCGTAGCCGACGCCGGGGCGCATGTACACCGCCCGCAGGACGGCAGCGCAGCGGATGTAATACCAGTCGGGGTTCTGCGGGGCGCGTTCGCGGCCGTGTGATGTCTTGACGATCTCCACGCAGTTCGGGACGAAGAGACGACCCTCGCGCTTGAAGTGGCGGCTGCACATCTTCACCCAACGCCATGGGCGGACGTCCTTGAGGGTGGCGCCCTTCTTCTTGCCAATGCGGCGGATCTTGGAGTGGGACACAGTCGCAACCATCGCAATAGACACCTGCAGAGGAGGGAAACATCAGTAAGTAAGTAAGTGTGGTGGGGGAAGAATTAGGTTAAGATAAGTGAAAAGAAGAAAGAGAAAGAGAAAGAGATGACGGGAGTGGTGAGTGAGAATGGGGAAAGACAGTAAAGGGGGAAAAAAATTTCAATGAGAGGCCATCAAGACTAGAAACTAAAGTGATATTACTGCTTAGGTGTTCACATTAGTATTAAGTGGAAACGCAACCAAGGGAACATAAAAAGAAACATGAATAATAAGGATAACAAAAACTAGTACTCCAACATACTGAACACATACTTTCAATGCCAGTTAGAAATGACATTGTGCTGGAAAAACGAAACCAGCAGTAGTTGTTGAGTGGAAAAAGCAACAATAATACGAAAAGTGAAAGGAAGAAAAATGGAGAGATACATACATAAGTCTCCCAATAAACAAACAAACAAACATAATTAGCAATTACAGTTCATCTTATTCCCGCCTTTGAGGAAAAACCAATCCATCTAATAACTCATTCCTCTGATATTTACCACGTCCTTCATTAAATTCTCTCATAAAATCATCCTCTGAGTCATTGAAGAAAGCCTCAATGGCATCTCTGTCCGTCTGCCCAAGAAATGGGGTACCACGCCCACTATCATCCTTCACTAAGACTTTCACAGATGAGGGGCGTTGTTGCCGTTCGTGTTCCTCACCTTCATATTGTTGTTCTCGTTCTCGTTCTCGTCGTTGTTGTCCCTCTTCATAGTTCATAGCTCTCTTGCGAAGAGCATCGTGTCTTTCACGCAGAGATGAAAGTTCAGCTAACAATCGGGCACGAACTATTTCCTCCTTTGCCGTGGAGCTTGTTAGACCGCGTGAGGAGGATCCCTTAAACTCCTGTTGTCGTTTTTGTTGCAAATTTCTCATAAGGAGCTAAAAAAAAAAAATGGAAATAAGAAGAGGAACTAAATATAAAACGAAAAACAATGAATCATTCACTTATAAAAAAATTAAAAAAAAAAAGAAAACTCACACACATGTACGTATTCTATTAATATCCATTTTAGTCACTATTTAAAAAACTAGAGCAATCAAGAAAAAAATAAAATAAAGGCAATAATACCACGATACAACTGAAAAAGAAGTACTCATTTTCTTTCTCCCTTCTTTTCTTAACGGTCATTTTTCACAAACAAAAAAAAAAGAATAGAAACTCTGGTGAGTAATAGTAATAATAATAACGATAATAGTAACAAAACAAAATATATTCCGATAGAATAATTAATCAATGATTACTATCCACTCTCAAATGCAATTTGCTATGTAGCAAGACCATACAAATCGATCTCTCCTTTTTTCTCGCAAATGCAATCTCAACATGATGACCTCCCGCATCTTTGTTGTATTCAATATCTACTGAAAACATCTGCGGGGGAGACGATATTGGTCGAATACGCTTAACTGAATGTAAAGAAATTATATGGCGACTCTGAGAAACATCATCAGGAGTGTCAAAAAATATTAATGTTCCTGCTTGACTAAGGACACAGTATAATCTACTATAATGACGTGTCATCTTTAGGGAGACATAATCTTGCCAAATAACTTTTTCCTTTTCGATACCATGACTTGTATCAATACGTGGAAAACTAACACTTTTACAATTTCGTTCTAAAGAAGAACGTCCTTTGATGTATTGATGGTCGTGAAGCACTACATGTATCCATATAATCACTACTCTCACCAATAGCAGCAGCAGTTGCACCTTTAGTAATATTAGTAGTAGTAGTAGTAGTAGTAGTAGTAGTAGTAGCACTAGTTCTTAATTTATTATCTATATATTTTGAAGGTGAAACAGATTCGTTCATATGACCTAGTTCATTTTTTAGTCAAGCATCCGATATTTGACTGTCTATAAAATTCTCTCTCATCATGCCAATTTGACGTCGCAACCGTTCTAGCTCACCTTCATAAGAATCCGCTAACGCCAAAACAACACTCTTATCAAACGGAAACTGTGTTGTCATTGATGGGATTAGTAGTCTATTCTCTTCCCGCTGCTGGCGTAGTTCCTCTCGAAGTCTCGCCTCATCAGAAAACCTTTCCTGACTTATTTCCTGATTGTTACTATTGTTATTATTACTGCCCGCTGTGGCTGTGCGAAGCGCACGGATAGTGCGACGGGTATCAGCGAGATGTTCATGCGGTGCCTGCAGTTCTGATTTCGTAAGCATCAAAAGTCGACTGAGTTCCGTGTGGAGAGAATTAAGAATAGCAGTGGTACCTGCAGCGTGTGCGGCTATTATCTCAAGCCGGCCCACTGGCTCCGCATGCAGTACATTCAGGTGTTTATTTTCTTTAGTTCCTTTAATTTTCTTCTTCATATAAATTATTCTTGGAAGGTGCGAATCCTCTTGCTAAAGGTAAAACCAATAAGAAAAAAAAGAATATGAAACATTATATTAGTTACAAAACCACAATGCGTGAAGTAAATAATAATAATAATAATAATAATAATAATAATAATAATAATAATAATAATAATAATAAAAGATAATATCCCAGTCTCATTCTTTTCTTTTTTCCTTTGTCACTACCACCCTCAAACCAATTAAAAAAAGGAAAACCCATACACCCATATTGCCTTATTTTCACATAAAATCCTGTATTTATGTATGTATATCTCTCTGTGTTTATATATATATATATATATATATTAGGGTTGTGTCAAAATGATGTGATCAGCGTTGTAGACGTGTGCGAAGGCTTTCACTGGATTATCGCACGCTAACGCCGTTGTGAGAAATAATGGAAAGTCATCAGCGTCAAAAACCCAAACGCCAAGTGGTCCTTCAGGGACTTTTATATCTAATGCCCTGTAGTCTTCGGGTGCTCCCCATACAGTACACCAACACCCAGAGGACATACAGTACTTACGAAGTGCATCCTCAATGTCAGGAGAAAATGGAGAATTTGTACGAATATTAATGGGTCTGTATTGTCGAAGTATGTGAAATGCAGTGTGATGATTCAAAGAATGTCCCTTGTGAGAGACAGAAATATTAGTATTAGTATTATTATTAGAAGAGGCAAAAGTACTGTAATTGATTCCTGCAAATTCTGATAGGTTCATCACTTTACACTTCTGTCCACGTTCATTTTCCACTTCAATACTTGGAATTATTTTGTAATTATCCAATCCACCCAAAGAATGAGGCACATTACAATTTAACAATCTTCGCAATCTTTTATCCGAAAAAATAAAGTATTCAAGTTCTTCACGAGTAAGCCAAAATGGGGAATCATAATCGCGTTCTTTTGCCAACACCTTCATTTTATTTAGAGTCTTCTCATCATTAGTTAATGCCACTCCCCTAGCCGAGAGTGCTGTTGCGGTGATATCCACATTCACACAGGCATCACCGCAATTCACGTGTAGTCTTCGCACCCGCTGTGAATGCACAAGTGTGGCCCGTGCAACTCCCACGTTCAGTGCGTGTTCGAGTTCCTCTTCTGGCACCATTACACTCCACAGACGATGTGGTTTTACGCCAAGGTACAATTGATTAATCTGTGCGTAGGTGAGTACATATACATTTGAATGTGAAAGGGCATCATCGCCTATTATTGTTGTATTTGTTTTTGTATTTGTTATATTTGCACTTGTGGATAGTCCTCTTTTGATCATATCATCTGCCCAATAGGCCAATGGCTCTCCGAATAGTGTGAGTCTTCTGTGCATTCAAGAGACCCATACGCACGGGGCCCCCTTCCTCGTTTATGTCTAAATGGGAAAAATGAAGAAGATAAGAAAAAAGAAAAAAAAAAAGGGATAATATATATATATGTATATATATATACATCAGATGTTTATGAGAGATGAGAAAAAAATATATCAATAAAACAAAGATAAAAGAAGAACGAATAAATACTATAATATAAATAATGGGTAAGTTCATAAAAGGGAGGACAAAACAACAAGAAAGGGAAAGAAAGCAGTCAAGTTGTGTCTTCTCATGAGAGATTTCTTTCTTTTTTTTTTTGCGTGATGGCTCGAACAGTATCAAAGAACGCAGATAACCAAATGAAAAGAATAACATAAGAACGCTCATAAATAGGAGCATTGCAATTACATAAAATGGATAAACAAAAATAGAAAGAAAAAAAAAAACGAAATAAAAGGCCACCCAGTGAAAGAACCCGCACAACCACGAAAAGAAAAAAAAAACGAAAAAAAGGGCGAACACAGAGAGGAAAAGAGAGAAATCTTTCTATGAAAAGGCGATCAGTTGAAAACAAACTAAAAAGAAGAAAGAGATAAGAATCTCCTTATAAAATCATATAGGGTTTGGAATGGTAAAACCTCCTATCAATCACAAATGAAAGACACCAACCGCCCCCTCCCCCCAGTCTCAAACGTTACACTCAGACAAAACAAAACAAAAAAAGAATAGCGCAAACTCACAGAAAATCATCGAGGTACCTCAACCTCCACAAAAAAAAAACACAGCGAACTAAAATACGCAGCAGAAAAAAAAAAGCTGACAATGAAAACACTTGGATGGAATAACAAGGAAAACAACAAAAAAAAAGACAGCCTGAGGAGAGACAAAACAAATAAAGACACTCGAAACCACCAACGAAAAATAAATTCCGAAATGAAAACGTTGAAAAGGTACACAGAAAGACAGCCCGTCGCAAATAAATGGAATAAGGTAAAAAAAAAAAAAACGCATGAATCAACTCAAAAAGAAAAAAATAGTTTTCATAAGGTAATCGAAACATGGACATGTAATTTATGATCCATCGTAGTTGATATAGCCAATAAAAACTCAAAACAAGCACAAAAAAACACACAAAATATAAATACGGAGGAAAAAGATCATATGTCAATACAGTATTCATTCGCTCAGACAACTGTGTAGAATCAATGACATCAACAATGCTAAAACAAAAACAAAAACTGAAGTGAGGAAGTACAAATATATTGGCAAAACCACCAGGTCCTTGAATTTATTATCTTTATTTTCGTCAGTATTTTATTCCTCCTTTATTTCCGTTCTCCCCTCCCATAAATGATAAGAAAAGAAAGAAAATAGGAAAAAAAGATCAAATAAAAAGAAAAAAAAACGATACCTTAAAGACTAAAAAGGCCCCGAAATTTTTTTGAAGCGAAGGAAAAAAAATGAAAAACAAACAAGGAGACAATCTACGTCATCGAATATTTTGTAATTTTATCTGTCATCAGTTCGTTGGTTTGTCAGTTTTCGTAGTTTCTTTTTCTTTTTCAATCTTTCTCGGCTTTTTCTGTTTTTTATTCCGTTCACTACATTTCAGAGATTCCACTATTTAGACAATCTATATTGTGGTTTCAAAAGTGCAGGCATTCAATGAGCCTTTTTTCCCCCGATCTCTTATCCGCATCTCTCTCTCTCTACCTTTTCCATCCCCACGTACCCCTTTCATTTTACAATCGTACCTGAGTTCTTCTACTCTAGAGAAGCAATAGTAATATTAATTGGAAATAGTAATAGTAGTTGTAAGAATAGGTAAACTCGCCGCTCTTTCCACAAACTCCTTTTAGACTATGGACCCATGTGTGTACTGTGTATGTACACTAGAAACGATGTTGAGTGGGTTCGTACTGTACCCCACTTTCAGCCTCTTCCCATGGAATTCGAAGCCATTCATCCGTTCCACCGCCTCCTTTGCATTCTCTGGGTGGGCAAAGTACACAAAACCATATCCCTTTGGAAGGTTCGTTTGTCTATCATAAATGATGCGGGCCCCGTCGAGTGGACCAAAGCGTGAGAAGAGTTCGTGCAGCTCGGCACTGGTCACATCGGGTGCGAGATAGTTCACAATGAGTTGCTTGCGATACCGATCATCGTTAGATGGAATAGGCACACTCTGACGCTGTGGGGAACTGTAGCCAAATGTCTGATACCCACCGGGAACTCCTGAGTAACTGTTTACAAAATTCTGGTTTACAGAAGTCATAGGCATCTGCATAAATTGGGCATTGGGAGTATACTGTGGTTGCATCACCTGCCGTTGTTGTTGTTGCTGCGGCTGCTGTAGCGGTGCTTGTTGTGATGGTATTGCTTGTGTTGGCTGCTGCTGATGATCTACGAACTGTTGACGATGATGTTGTAAATGACGCGGCATTACTGCATACTGTTGATTCCCTTGAAAGGAGCCAACGTGTGGAGTCGCCTGAGAACCATTAGAATAGTACATAAGAAGGAGAAGTAATCCTCAAACAAGTATTTTTTTTTTGTTGTATTTTTTTTTTTTCTTGTCTCCTCTCTCCTTTGGCGCTTGCTTTCAAGAAAAGTCTCTTATAGAACGAAAAAAAAAGGGGGGGGATTTATCAAAAATATGTGTTCCTTTGAACTTCATAGAAATATATATACATATATATTTATATGTATGTATAAATATAGAAAGAAATATATAAAGTAAGAATGCGCAGACCATCGCAATAAAAAAGCAAGAAGACATATTGAGGTATTCGTCTCTTTTCCCAATTGCAATAAGGCGAAGATATCTGTGAAAAAAAAACAAGAGTGCAGGAATAATACCAATAAATGAAAATAAAGAGCATGTAAGAGGTAAAGCAAAACCGAAAAAGAAAAAAAAAACAATAAAAATAAAATGAGACACTGTGTAAACATGTAAAAAAAAATAGAAATAGATAAAACAATCTTACAAAAAAAAACGCCCTAGTGAACTGCCATCAGTCATAGCCTCCATAAGACATATCCGTTCTTCATATGAAAGAAACTGTTCCAATATTTGTAGCAAGTATTCTGGAGGAACAGAAACATTATAGCCCAGAGTGTGACACATACATCGTTCAGTCAGAGCAGATAACCTCCGCAGCTGCTTACGATCCTGTGAAGAATGTGGAAGAAGATCAATTATATAGTTAATTGTGATATTGTAGTCACAGTGCCATTTTAAAGCCAAACAAAATGCTACAAAGAGATTTCTCCATTTGTTACCAAGGTAAAAACGAAATAATGTTTCTTTATATGATGAATTACTAGATAATCCCAAATGGTTGCTAATATGGTGTTGAAGATGTAGTTTGTCTATAATACAGAAAGCAATTACCCAAGCTGCACTGTCTACATCCGAAAGAGCGTAATACAAGTGAAAAATCATTTCTCCTACAGAAGCATTAGAACCGAAACCGATTTGCCATTTATCATTATCGGCAATATTTAATTCCGTATTGTCATTTTTAATCTGTGAAAACTGTTTCTCTCCCTCAAATAAAAATGGGAATACTTCCATTGTAGATTCGGTTTGATAACTTTCAAGAAGTCTATTCCAAAGTGTGATGAGTGTTCTGGTGACAAGAACTCTACCTTTGCTACTGCAAAAAGGTTTCCGTGGGGAAATAACAGTAACTGCATGTGATGTACTAGTACACTTTGACTGCTTCTTGACAAACGTCTCAATAGGACCACGAAGAGCCTTTGGCATAGTTCACTCCTCTCCCTTCTTCTACGCCTTGAAAACCAATAGCATAAAAAAAAAGAAAAAAAAACAGCAACAAATGGAAACAACAATAGGAATTCAAAACCAATAATATCAAAGAGAGATAGAGATATCAGAGGAAACAAGAACAGCAATAAAGAAAGAACATGCTGCCACAATACACAGAGAGAGAAAGAAAGAAATTTATACAAAATAAAACATAACATAGTATCACCATACAAATACAAAAAGAAAGATATAAGTATCTCTCTCTCACACGCACACACATAGACTCACATACATCTCCATATATATATATATATATATATTAAATTTATACAGTGAGTGTGAATGAATCAAATTGAGTGAGTAGGGAAGGAGTCTGATAAACATCGCTGCACAGATATATATGTATATATAATAATAATAATAATAATAACATTTATTCATCACATGTGTTTTATCTCCTCCTCCTCCTCCTCTTCTTCTTCTAATTCTCGTTTTATATATTTTCTGTACATTTTCTCACTCTCCCTTCCTTTCTTGCTTCACAGCCACCTCAGCCCAACTAGCGCCTCCTCTGCCTTGTATCCTGCGCCGCTGGAGCCTTCTTTGGGAGTGTGAGCCCCATACTTACCTCGAGTTCCTTGCGTTGCAGTTCGAGGGCTGCGAGTTTCTCTGCCTCGTGCCTGCACTCCTTTGCCTCCCTGTCTCTGTCTGCCTCTGCGATGCCAACGTCCATGAGCAGTGGCCGCAGTCGTGTGGCCTCCGCCTCCTCCGCCTGCCTCAGTTGCCGCCGCATGCGTTCCATCTCGCGGCGCAGGCGGTCCGCCTTCTCCCGCTCCACCGCCGCCCGCCCGCCGCGCGGCCAACTCCGCCATCTCGCGGCCCACCCGCTCCTCCGTGCGCCGCAGGACCTCCTCCGCCGCCTCGCAGCGGCCCCGCACAACCGCCAGGCTCTTCTCGAGGTCGGCAATCTCGCGGCGGGCCTTTTCAAACGTCACGCGGGCCTCCTCATTGCGGCGGAGGAGCTGCTCGCTGCGGTCCTTGATGATGCGCCGCTCCATCTCAATCTCGTCCTCCGTCTGCGAGAGCTCCTTCTCCTTGTACGAGAGTGTCTCAATCTCAGTACGGAGCTTGGGTACAACAAGACGTTTGTTGTGCTCCGCATTACGGGCAAGAGTCGCTTTATGGCCTATAAGGCATTTGTAACGAAAATCATTAAATGTTACATCCATCTTTTCAAGGGTAAAATTCCCACAAAGTTGTTCATCTAGTAATTCACCAGTCACATTAGACATGGCATTACGACGTAAATTAAGCTCACGAAGGGTTCGATTGCTCGTAAGAAATGATGCAATGGCTTTTCCACCTTCATCTGATATTTTATTGCAAGAAAGATCTAGAGATATTAATCCCTCATTAGACTTCATAGCCTCAGCAATACATTTAGTTCCTGCATCCTTTAGTTTATTACTTGATAGGTCAAGAATATGTAAGGTAGAGTTTGCTGTTAATGCAGTAGCAAAGGGTGCCCCATCTGTTTCTCTAATATCACAGGATGATAAATGGAGTGAACGAAGACTTTTATTTTCTGCTAATCCTTCCATAATATACTTTGAAGAGGATGCAAAATTGTTTGAAGATAATCGAAGCTGTTTCAATGCTGTAGAAGAAGACAATACTTTTTGTAATGCCTTAGCTGTTTTTTCACCAAGATCATTATTTTCCAAATTAAGAAATTCAATTCTGTCTTCTCCACTATCAATAGCATCACCAATAGCTTGAAAAATTACCATTCCACCATTATCAGTAAGACTGTTTCGATTTAATGAAAGGTGTGTAATAGAGCAATCTTCAAGTACAGAAGCAATCGCTTTAGCTCCAGCGTACCCCAAACTATTTATAGAAATGTCTAAACGAGTCAGACTGCAATTCCCTTCAAGACCAGCAGTAATGTAAGAAAGACCAGCAGGACCTAAACCATTACTACTAAGGTTTAAATGAGATAATACTTTATTGGCACGAAGCATATTGCCAATTGCTTCTGCTCCTTCATTACCAATATGATTTCCATTTATTCCAGAATGGGCACCAACATCAAGAGAGACCACAGTATTATTTTCAATAAGAGCATTTGCCACTGCCATACCTCCAATATGACCAATATCATTAGAACGAAGACCTATATGAACAAGGGTTCTGTTAACACTAATAAGTCTAGCAATAGCGCAAGCTCCTTCATCTCGTAATCGATTACCACTGAGGTCAAGAATAATATATTTTTTATTGTTTGACAAGATATGTGCAATAGCTTCAGCACAAATGGGACCAAATCCACATTCTTTTAATGAAAAGAAATTGCCAGTACAATTAGCACTAATAAGTTCCATAAAACGCATTTCTCGTTCCCATGAAGGTGGAAGAGATTGATCCATACATTTAGCTTCGTATAATAGACGAAGGTCATCTACAGAAAAGTCTACCGCATCTTGTGTACAAGCTTCAATTGTTCCACGTTCCACAAGTTCTTCAAAAGAGATGAAATTAGCAACATAGGGTAAACCTTTTGGTAAAATTCGAGGAAGTTTTGTAGATGCTGTAGTTTGATCTTGCAGAAAAGTTCGTTTACTTCTTGTTTTCTTTTTGTATAAATACGCCCGTCCTTCATCAGTAAAATTTTTCGGTTTAGTGGGTCGTGTGGGTTTCGGTATCAAACACTGCCCAAACACCTCTGAAAATTCATCATCACGGGTGACGCTTTCTTCATCCATCCCTTAGACTTCCTATTGATTGTAGAAAAGGGAAAGGAAAAAGAGGAAACAAGAAAAAAATGAAAGGAAACAAAAAGAAGAAAAAAAAACTCTCTCCTTCATTTATTTATAATCAGATTTTTAACTGGATTTTTCTTTTTACCATACATCAACTATCAACGGATGTTCATATTTTTTTTTCTTTTGCCCGCCATATTATTTTTTTTCCGGTTTCCACAATACCTGTCATTTTTTTTTTTTTTCTTCCCCCCTCCCCCTTGTATGCAAAAAAAAAAAAAAAAACTTTCACAACGCCCAAAACATGTGGTTTTAAAATATACATGTACTCGCTAAAACCATTTCGTAGAAAAGATTTGCCTTCACATTCTTGGCAACATATGTACGTGGACCTCCTTCCTCATCGGGCACATGTAATGTACGCCCTTCATCTCCCTTCTTTTCTGTTACCACATCCAAAGCAATGGCCTCAACTTCTGCCAAATTACGGTCCAGTGTGTACGCCGCGGTGAGAACATCCCACGCAAAGTAGCCATCGCCTGGTCGCAATAACTCGTAGTGTGTACACATGGCCCAAGCGGAGCCAACGAACTGCGAGAGAAGAAATGAGTTCTGCGCCCCAAAGCGTTGTACCACGCCGGAGTGCACAGGCACATCATTAGTGGAATCGAGGGAAAAGAGTACATTTCGCATCTTTGGGCATCGCAGCACAACTTTAGCGGCGGGCGCGTCCCAGTAAATATTCCACTCTGCCGAACCATCTGTGGTGGGCTTAAACACATTACCGCGAACATCTACAGCACCACCCATGATAACACATTCCTCCACATTATCAGTGAATCGATCTCCATACTTCTCAATACACCAGGCCACATTAGAGAGTGGACCTGTTACACAAATAGTTACCTTAGTAGGTGAATTCATTACCAGATCAGCCAATAATTGTTCACCGACAAGGTTCTCGCATTCTCCTTTAATTCTTTCCCAAAAATGAGCATACTCTGGTATGTTTAAACATGGTAGGTCATCCATATTCTTTGCATGGCATCGCCACTCTGATGGAAACGGATTCACTCCTTTAAATGACGATATCCCAATAGGGAAAATTGGTGTATTTGTATGTTTATGGAACAAAGACATAACTTTACCGGTAACGTTAAATGCATCAGCAGCGAAACAATCGGCATCGGTGACGATGCAACCAATGAAATTCGCCTTCTCTGGGTGAGCGAGGAGTAGTGTGAGGGCCACAAGGTCATCATGACCACCATCATGGTCTAGAATAACACTCTTTGGCATTTTTGTATCTCAATCCTGTAACTTCTTTGTAAAGGAAGAGATATATAAATAAAGACAGATTTTCAAAACAAATATTTACACACCGACACACCGACACAAACAAAGTAAAAAAAAAAAAATAGAACGAAGCAAGAAAATATGAAAAGTGGAATACCTTATTAAATGTTTTTTTTTTATTTTAATAAAGTAAAAAACATAATACGATAGCCATAGCTAAATATAAACACGTATAAACAGATACAAATACGCGTGTCGACTTCACAGAAACAGTCTAAATAACACTCATAAAAAAAGAAAGAAAGAAAACAAAATAAAAAAGGGGAGTAGGTAGGAAATTCGAAGTGTAAATACAGACCCCCCTATTGGGATGAAACCGAGCGATATGGGAGAAATTCTGTTTCAATGTCCTGCGGAACGTACTCTGTTAATAGATTGCATGTACGACCTGGAACTACCTCACGACGAAACTCTGATACATGCTCTGCCCATAAATGATATCTTCCCACTTCATACCACATTAACGCAGAGAACAAGAGAAGTAGCAAACTGTTGTTTCTCACCCCTCCCGCACGCACCATCAATCGTGCACTACATCCCAACACACCCATTCCCGCAGCGAAGAAACCACTTTGGTGACCGACCAAACCATTGTTCACCTTATGTGCCTTCATCGCGTTGTAATACATACCCCCCATAAAGAATAAACCCAGCCACCACCGTTCCATATTACGTGACTTCATCGTTAGACAACCGAGGAAACAGGAAAGAAGACAGCAAGAGGAAAATCGAAAGGCACTACGGGGATTAACCGCCGCTGGTTGTTCAAGAGTGGTGGAGTAAAGTAGTGGTTCGTAGGTGCCGCTAAAGTGATACCCACGACGTGCGACAGATCCGTCTTCTACATCAAGAAACAAGAGGCGGCGAAGCGCTTGGGAACCGCTCATGATGACTAGAGAAACAAAGACGAAAATATACATACACACATACAGATACACATTAAAAAGAAAAAAAAGTTTTTTTTTTTTTTTTTTTTGTGTGTGCACACAAACAGAGATTCAGAGGACAGTAATAAAAGGACTTTTTCTCTTTTTTCTTTTTAGGGGAAAAAAAGATCCCTTAGGTGTGTCACACATTTGTGGAAAACTAATAAAGCGTTCAACACAGTATCGCTGAAAGGGTAAGAGAATTGATCTCGGCTGTCTTGTATTTTCTGATACCATTAAAGATCATCACTAAAGAAACACCGTCGATTTTCTTTTTACTTGTGTTAATATGAAAATTGAACTCTTTGCTTACTGTACAATTCAAACCCATAACATTCAAGAAAAAGAAGAAAAAAAAAACAAAAACAACAACAACAAAATAAAAAAAACCACACCATCAAAATCAAAGTTGTTGTTTTTTTTTCCCCCTTTCCCTGCATAACAACTTCCATCACGATAGCAGATCCAGCGTAGAAGGACACCATAATAAGTACCTTCCAAAAACTTCTGAAAAATAATTTAATTCCCTGGAGAAGGTGTGTATATATATATATATATATATATATATATATATATATCTAAAAATTCAAGTATACTGTTGCATATATTTAGTATTATTATTTTTTTTAACCCCCTCTTCTCTTATTTAATACCGTTGAAAAAGGTGATTGGATGAAAAATGCATCACTCTGTAATTAATAGCGCTCCAAAGATTTCTTAACTGTTTCGTAGGTGAACATGGTCAATGCCCCAGATGGAGCCGTAGATAAAATTCTTGCTGAAACACCAGCAAAGAAACCACGTACCCCTCGTCTTAACATAATATTTCGAAATACACTCAATAAATTAGATTCACGACCAAGTTGTAACTGTGTTTTAGCATTATCAAATGGTGAAGAAGCAAAAGCGGCCACTGCACCAGCCAATAGACCAGCAACAACATAATCTGTTGCAAGTTCATTGCTTCTATCACGACGCTCTCCACCCATGTAAGAAAGAAATCCTTCATATACCATCCAATAGATGGCATAATGTGGAACATTCATTACAATAGTTGTAGGTAGAGAAACAAAGAAAGCACGTGCACCCTCTTCTGCAATAATGTTTCTGGCACATTGCAGAGATGAACGGAATCTTCTTATCCCATCCATTTGCATTCGCTGCTTAATAACATCAAATGGAGTGGCGATAGTATCATGTGCTGCAACTGCACAACTCGCCGAAAACATAATTCCCAAATTTGTGTCTTCTCCAAAGACACGTTTGGCCGCCTCATAAGTTCCAAAATGTGCACCATGTGATGGAACTGCAGAGAAGATAACAGGACCGAAACCACGGTAGAGGTGTGTCAGGCGCTCATTACACCACATATGTCGTACAGCAGATGTTATACTAGTTGAATGCTCGCTTTGTATACGTGTCTTGATAGTATCAAATGGGAACATTGCAAAGTGCTCTACAAATCCAGCAGCAGCACCAGCTAAAATCTCTGATGGGGCATAGTAGAACCCGGCAGTAGTAGTAGTAGTAGTAGTAGTAGAAGTAGTATTAGTTGTAGTATTAGTAATAGTAGTAGCACTATGGCCAGTAGCTAACGCAAGGGCGTGATTATCAGAGGACATTATATCCCTATTTTTTTTTTTACAAAGTAAAAATAAAAAAGAAAAAAGGTAGAAAAAAAGCAATAGGATTGAAAAGAAGAAAAAATAAAATGGATTAGTTGGAATGTTTCGGTACCGTACAAACCCTACCACATTATCATTATTTAGTCCAAACCACTATGTTGTAAAATGATGCAATTCTTTGTTCAATATATATATATATATACTCTTATCCTTTTGACCCTCTTAAACAACATACTCTACACTGTTCGGCAGTTAATGCCCATTTCTGAAAGAAGTGCCACAATCTTTCGCGCTGGTATGAAACCAGAAACCCGTGATCCATCACGTGTATTAGATGTAAGATGCATCCCAACCACATGATCGCCAAAGTAATCAATCACCGGTGCTCCACTTGAGCCACTCGTACTAACTGTTCCCCGCGCCACACAACTCACCGCACTACTTTCAATCACAACACCAGGCGACACAATTGTCTCATGTGGCCACTTTGTCGACATCCACACCGTCGCCACACGTGCCTGGACGGGTGGGAGAAATCCCCGCAGCAACACACACGGCAGGTCTCTGGACACCCACAGTACGAGGAGATCGTGGGCGGCATCCTTCGCCGCATGCTCAACCCGTGTTTCTTCTCCTTCCTCTTCATTTTCATTATTATTTTCCTTTTCCTTTTTCTTTGCTTGTTGTTGTTGTTGTGGGTGTCGCACGGTAAAGTCGCCCACGTCGTCCTTTGCGGCGTTATAATGATGTCCAGCCGTTACGAGTACTCGCGGTGATACGGCGACACATGTGCCGAGAAACACACCGCGCCAATAAAGTGCGTGTAATGCATGCAGCACCGCCGCTGCCGGCTCTAATGTTGATGGTGCCTCTACAGGCCCGTGTCGAATCATCTAAAGTATGAAATTATATATATATATATATATAATATATAGGGAGAGAAAGAGAGCGAGAAGTAATAGAAGGGGAAAAAATAAAAACACACAAACACAAACACACATACAACATGGATCATTTCTGCTGTTCTCCAATAACAGAAGGTAAAGCGAAGAAAGAACTAAAAAAAAAGTACACGAAAATAAAATACCAAATTCACCACAAGGACTACATCTTGGAAAATAAAGGAGACTGATTGTGGTGTTTTACGCCTTATTTTCTTTTTTTTTTTTCGCTCAAACGCAAACCAAAAAAAAAATATAGGATACAAACACCTCATCACATATGTGAAGGTAAATGTGTTTTATTCACTTTTTCTCTCTCAAATTTCTTTATTATTCTTTCCATCATACTGTACATATGTGAAAGAGAAAGAAATGAAAAAGTAAGTAAATATGTGAGAAAGAGTGCAAAACAAATCAAAAAGAAAGAGAGAATACGCATTCTAGTCATATCTGAGGACATTTCTTATTGACAAAATCCCCTTCCATTTTCTTTTCTTTTTTTTATTCCTTCCCAAATACGTACACAAACACCAAAACACAAACAGTCCTATAGCTCTCACACAATCACAATCAGACTTTTTTATTTTTGGCTTTTATTATCCCTTCCCACTTCCATCATTTTTTTTTCTTTATTTGAAAGAAAAGGAAAACAAACAAACAAACAAACAAACAAATGAAAAAAAAAAAGAGCTCTACTTCCTCTTAATCTTACTCTCCTTCACCCAATCTTTCATTACTTTGAGAATGCTCTCAAACTGCTGCGCAATCTGTGGTTCATTATTGTGTTGTACCACACTTGCCTCTAGCATTTTCATAACATCAAACAGAGATTCTACTGGTTCTTGATTTGCAAAGACCTGTTGAAAGACTCCAATACAAGCGCCTTTTTTACCTTCAATATACTCTGGGGCATTATCAATACGCTCCAATACATCAAAGGCTTTAGCTGCGTAATAAAATGCACATACCTTATAACAATCATTCGCCATAAGTTGTAGAATATTAAAAGATTCTGCACTTGTTTCCACTTTAAGGTAAATATCCCAGGCTCGTTTAGCGTGTTTATTCATAATATGTGATCGCATCAACCAGCTAGTGTAACTGAACTCTGCTTTTACTTTCTCTGAACGAACGGCCGTTAGTGATTCCTCTGCCTCAGCAAAATTACCCGTTCCGGCACAAGCGATACCGTACAAATAAAGAAAGGTATCATCATTGAGAAAATATGGTTTAATAGAACGTAGGTAGAGTAGCACATTAGGGAAATCACGCAGAAGAAAAAAGTATGACGCCATACACTGACGGCCAGGAATTGTATCACACTCCGATTGTGCAGTACCGATAAGATTAAAGTACTCACGTGTCACCTTAAGGTGTTCTTCTGACTCTAATTTTTGTCCAATAAAAGCATTTACAACACCTTTCAAAATATATTCTGGTGAAGTAAGAGGTTCAAGATCTTTTATTAGTTCATAAGCCTCCTCATACTGATCATGACGCAAATGAAAAATAACAAGATTTAGACGAGCCTCAGGAACAACATCAATTAAAGGTGGTAACGCTTGAAGTGCATCTTCACCATTTCGGAAAACAACCAAATTGTGTTTTACAATATCATTTTCAACATTATATGTAGAGCGTTGTAGATCGATAAGTACTCTCAATTCTGCCTCTGCTGCTTTTCCATTATATAAACGGTAATGATTGCATGCTTTCAAGTTAATAGCAGTAGCACTATTACTATGTACTTGCAGATATGCATTTAAAACTTCAAGACTAACATCATAGTAATCCATTTTGTAATAGCACATTGCTACGTATACGTTAAGTGCCAAATATTCCCGTGTCTCAAGTAATATACGTTTGTAAACATCAATAGACTCTTGAAAATGACCTCTGTAAAAATGCATAGCAGCCAAAGAAAGTTGATCCTCAACAGTATCTTTTAATTTTTGATGATAAATAAGTAATTTATCTTCATCAGAAGTCTTTTGACCAATATGAAATATCAAACGTGTTTTAAGCGAACAATCTGGGCCTCGCATTGCACACTCTTCTGCTTCCTTATAGGAACCATTCATAAAATGACAACATCCCATATGAACATAATGCATAGGATCACAGTGCTCCAGTGAAAGTAACTCTTTATACACATCTAACGCCTTTCCAATATCATTCATATGAAATGCACTGTACGCAAGCCATGGATTTATAGGAAGGTCACCAACAGGTTGATTTGTTGTTTTATAAAACTCCAACATTGTGGTAGCCTTAGAAAAATCACGCGCCTGCAATGCTTCTTCCAATTGATCTACCACAGATGCTTTTGGTTGAGTAATTTTCTGTGCTGGTGGGGCATTCTTACGTTTTACTCGTCCACTTGTTGACAACATTTTTCCTTTTGTCTTTTGTACTTTCTCTTTTATTCTTTGTTTCTCCTTCTACTGTTGATATTCTTCTATTATTGTTGTCGTCTTTTTCTTTCTTTTCTTTCTTTCTTTCTACTTATGTACTATTCTCTCACTCTCTATGTGAGTGAGTGAGTGAGGGTCTGCTCTACCTGTACTTTCTTTCCTTTGTATCTTCTTAAGATACCCTTTTTTTTCCCCTCTTTTCTCTTTCGGTTGATACTTTGATTCCTCCTTTTTTTTGTATTTGGACCTGCTGTTATTTGACTAAAACTCTATTTTGCGCTTTCTTCTTCTTTGGCCGCAGCTTGAAATATCACTCCACCATTCAGTGAAAAGGGAAGGAAAAGAAGGTAAAGAAAATAATAATAATAATAATAATAATAATAATAATAAATATATGTAACACACGCATTATCGAAAAGAAAAGGCATATGGTAAATACTTCTCTCCTCCACTCCTTTTACACCACTCAGAATCTCATTACATTTCTCCTGTATCCCATTATCTCATATGGCACCTTGTCTATTTACACCACCAAAGTTACAAAGGCATGAGATACCAAATACACCGAAATACAGATATACAGTCAGTCAAATAGTCACTCCTGTACCGAGAGAAAGAGAAAAAAAAAGAGAGAGAAAGGGAAACTATACAGTGATACAATTCACTTACCACGTTTTTCTAATGCATCCCGTACACGATTTGTCCTGTATGTCTGCATGCTGCCGCAGCATACGTACAAAGTGAAGGGAAATAGCGCCAAACCGCAGTAGCGACCAATCAACTCATGATCAACAATACCACGCATAGCCATTCTCGCTCGCATCAGTTCATATCTCGCCACTAATCGATAGTGTAATCTCTGAAATATATTCATATTCGTTATATTTCAATGTGCTTCTCGTACACTTTGTTAACTCCCTTAACACACTCACGCGTACAGTGCACGTACCCTATTATTCTTTCCCAGAAACTCTCGAAAAGACTGAAACGTGAAGAGGAAAGCAAAAAAGAAAAAAAAAACTGATTAACTAAATGAATATAAATACGTAAACCCATGACAAGAAAAAACAAAAATAAAATAAATAAGGTATTTTTCTTTCTGTCTACTCCATTCACACAAAAGTACCAACACACCAATAGAAACTTTATTTTCACTTTATTCATCTCCCATCAACCGCTTTGAGATGAATACAACGATGCGGTCCTTCTTCCGCATACTCCGCCACGTTAACACACATGCCTTTAAAGCTACTGAGCTGTGACACGATAATTCCACCTGATATTGCAGCCTGCATTGGTGTTTTAACCTGCAGTTGATGAGAATGTTCTTTTTGAGGAATAATGGTGTGACTCATCGCGTTGTGAATAATTTCAGGTGTACCTTTCATAGAAGAGGCACCACCTACAATTACCCAGTGTTTCATATTGGGAAACTCCAGTAAACACTTTTGATGTGTATACTGTAGAATATCCGGCGTTCGAGTATAGGGGGCATGAAACAATAACGCCTCACCGGCCTCTTGACACGCTGAGAAAGATAAGGGAAATGCCAAACTATTACCATCTGGTAACGTAATGTGTGATGGCAATGTTGGCACCTTATCACCAATAAAACAGGCATTAGACTTTAGTGTAAAAAGAAGTGCTTCATTAGCGTGAGGAATATACTGATGCAAGATACGATCAGTGTTGCGTGCCCCTACTTTTTCTATATTAGCAGATAAAGCCGTCTGTACAACACCACTCACAACAGGAACCACACGTACACCTCGATATCCAATATCCACACTAATCCCTGTAGTTTCACCAACTGAAAAAAGAGAAGTCGCTGCTGCATAGCCAAGAAAAACCTGTTTAGCTCCTAGATTTTCGAAAGAACATTTTAAAAGTAATTCTCGCTTACGTTGTGGTAGTAATACATCTATTAGCAATGAGAGATTTAATTCAGCGTCAGCAGGACAGTTATCGGATATTAACTCTGCGAGATGTTTTCCAAACGCCACCACATCTAATTTGTCATCTACAAAAGCTCGACTCTGTACTTCATTGACACTAACATCAAAAAGGGATGCCTTGTCAGATTTGGAGAAACATGCGTACTTTGCTGTGTGGGAACCATAGTCAACAACAAAAGTTGTGTCCATGAGGCTCAAGGGATAGTGAAGAATGCGCAGACGAAAAAAAAAAGGAAACATACAACAATAAGACGTAAAAAAAAAAAATGCACACATATAAATATGTAGAGTAAGCGGGATAGTTTGAAAATGTATTATTATTTTTTTTTGGTATATTTGCTGTCTTTCGAAGAACCATAAACAAAAGCGAAGAGTTTAAAAAAAAACCCACAGTTCATTACCTATTAATATGGCCTTCATCACACTCCATGCATGTACAGGGTTATCAACCACGAATAAGGAAAGAAACAGGGCGACACAATGAAGATAATAATATCTTCCCATACATAAATACACTATGCAAACACTACACACGTATAAATTTAGATTTGTGGTTCTCGTATATAAATAAATATAAGTATATAGTATTGCTAAATCGTTGGAAGAAGAGAAAAAAAAACGGTTTCTAACGTATTAGTGTGGGGTAGTTTGTCTAATGCCATCAATAATGAATGCCATCCTTGTCAAATAGTCAGTTCGTGTGGGCATCCTTCCATCTTGCAAAAATGTTCTATCAACAGTATTCATAGCATCTTGCAAAAGTGCTCTATACTGTTGAAGAGCGATAGTATCCTCATCTCGATTGGGAGCTACCGGTGCAAGTGACAGTGACTCCGCCATCCTACCACCAGTGACCGTTAAGGGTTGGTGTTGCAGAAATGTTCCATTTGATGATGTATTTACCTGTTCTTGATTACCTTGTTTTTCTTCTATATTTTTCTGCGTATCTTTTTTTGCAGCTGTCGCTGCTGCCTTAGCAGCCAACTCATCTTCAGGAAAATTATACTTACTATCCCAGTTCATTTTTGGAGTGCGCCATGGGAGAGCATCACGTGGTACAGTGTGATGCTTTCTTGCAAATTCTGGGTAATCTTTAGAACACTGCTCACATAAATTCATCAATTTTGGTACAAGTCTAGTTGCAGTGAAATTAATAATAGTATGTGGAATAGATCCGCATGGATCACTATGTGTGATATAGGTCAAGAGGGAACCACCCCCATTTAATGGTTGAATAAAATAACCCGTAAGAATTGATTTGGCTCGAATAAATTCTTTCTTCACAGGGCAATCATTGTGAGTGACTGAATGATTAAAAATAATATAATCCCCATTGGTAAACTCCATCCATGAACGCATATTACAAAAGTCACGATTTTTCAAGGGCCATGGAAACTTAGCCGCATAGTATCCAATATCATTATGAGGATTTAGTTTCACTATATTGTAACCGCTAAGCATATTCTCATCCCATACCTCCCGAAAGTCAGCATCATGCAGGTTATCATACAAGTCTTCACAAGGTATTCCCTTCATTTCGCGCCGGACCCGCACAACATTAAGGCTTCCTGCAGCTCCCTGCGGTGCCCGCGACTCCACCGTAATGACGGAGTCCTTGTAGTGCGTTGCCCACGCCTCGGTGGAGAGGGCGAAGTCCCTAAAGGCGCGGAAGTCGGCGAGCACCTGCAGCCGGTACCGCTGCCCGGCGGACTCCGCGTACACCTCGCTGGAGTCCATCAGCGGGAAGGGGAAGAGGGAAGAGGAGGGAAGGGGAGGGAAGGGGCCGAAACGGGGAGTAGAGAAGGAGGTACGGAGAGAGAAAAGGAAAGAAAGAAAGAAGGTAGGACCAGTCTACACGTTACTTCCCTACAGAGAGATAGAATGATAGAAAAAGAAGAAAAGGGGGAGTAATAAGATAGTAGAAAGAAAAAGAGAGGAATGTGTAGGGCAGAGCATGG
This sequence comes from Trypanosoma melophagium, assembly GCF_022059095.1. Classification (NCBI taxonomy): domain Eukaryota; phylum Euglenozoa; class Kinetoplastea; order Trypanosomatida; family Trypanosomatidae; genus Trypanosoma; species Trypanosoma melophagium. Next base: position 737,156 of record NW_027125149.1, on the reverse strand, counting down.
GGAAAAATAGAAAAAAAGTAATAATAGTAGTAATAAGCATGATAATAAGGATGATAGTTTTTTTTTCGAGAAAAAAAAAGTAATAAAGAAAATAAAGACTATTTTCAATGCAGCGATAACAGCAGAGTTGGGAGAAACAAGTGGTATTTCCTGATGTTCTCCCATTATATATATATATATATATATATATTCTTTAATGAGAAATCAACTCAATACATAATATCAACCTCATGACGCTTTCATAGCTGGAGTTATTCTTGTAGTGTCTTCCTTCCTCTTTGTGAAGGAAATCACGTCCTACAAGATAGAAATAAATAATGCGCAAACACACACACACACCATTATCAACAATATTATCATCAGCAACAACAAAGAAACAAAAATCATAAAGTAACAACAAAAAAAAAGAAACCAACTGCCGTGAGCCATCGTACCTTTTCATCCTTCATCACTTTCCATATCCTCCTCATCATCTTGCTTCACCGCTGCCTCTAGAGCTTCCAATTCCTTCTCAAGTACAGTAACACTCAAACGTAGTTTATCCAGCAAGGCCTGTCGTTCCGTTATCTCCGGTGATAACTGCAATAACTGCGTTGGAAGTGTACACTGTACTACTGTAAAGGGATCAGGTCGCTCTTTTGGATCACTTCTTGTCATGCGACGCACGAGTTGTTGTAACTCCGCTGAGTATGTGTTAAACTCGCCGGTGTATTGTCCAGCCCGCACAAGTGATGGATCACCTCCCATTAACTCCACACAACTAGCCCCCAACGCATACACATCCGCCTCCCCATGCTGTGGAGTAAATGGACACATTGAAAATGCTTCAGGGCATAAATACCGTTTATCCCCATTATCATCATTTGTACCACGGAACCTCTCACCAGTATCTGGTCGTTCCTCAAATAGAGGACGCACCAGTCCAAAGTCTGCTAACTTGAACGTATATGTTCCATCTTCCATTCTTCGAGCTAATATATTTTCAGGTTTTACATCTTGATGTGCAATATGATGGCGGGAAAGCCAATGTAATGCAGAAGCTATTTGATGTAAAACAGAACGTAAAAGTAGTTCCGGGACAGGACGATCAAATTTTGCTATAGATTTGCCTGAAAACCACTCTGTACGCACATAAACAGTTTTATCCTCTACCCAAGCATCAAAGTAGCGTAGAATATTAGGGTGATTACAAGCACTTAATGCATATACTTCTTGAAGTCGCTGCTGTAGATCACCTTCTCCGGAAATCATTCGTTTTGTTTGCTTTAAAGCATAAGAATGACGATCAAGATCAAATATTCCCTTTTGTACTACACCAAAAGATCCTGCAGCGGTATCTTCTACTAAACTCATCTCATTATTAAGTCTACTCATAATATACAATGCACCCAAGCTAGTATTTAATGAATATGTTTGCATGCCAACACTATCTGAGAATGGCCCTCCATGACTGTCATCTCTATCAGTAAAATCATTGCCTATATGACTCATTCCATCTAAATTACAGATACTATAAAACCAAGAAAAAACAAAAACAACAGGATAAAAATAGAATAAAAGATCTGTTGGTCTACAGTAGTAGTAAATAAGGATAACAATAACATTTTTTTTTTTGACTGTTATTCGTCAAATATAAATTGTCATCATCATCATTCCAATGGATGCAGAAAATAGAAGAAGGAAGAAAATCATCAGTTTTTCGTTTTCTTTCCTTCTGTTTTCTTCGTTTCCTCTCCATCTCCATCCACCCTTTTTTTTTCGTTGATGTTCTTTTTTTTTTTTACATCCAATCTGCAAGAAATAGGGATCTCCTTGTAATCTTTTCTGCTCCCCCACATGAAAAAAAAAACCGAGAAACAAAGAAGGAAATAAAAGAAAAGAATATATATATATATATATATATATATATATATATATATATATATATTTCCTCTCTCTATTACTTCTCTGTTTTCACACTGCCACAGGGTTGGGATCCACATCAAGTTTACCGCTTATTTGATTGGAACCCAACTTGGCATCACAGCCGCTTAACACATGCATAGATCCTTCAAAGCTGTTTTCTGTCCATATCCCTTTCCCACCCTGAGAGACAAAGGCACAGTGCATTCCACACTCTCGTACCTGATTTCCTTGTATAACGGGATCACTTCCATCTGTCACATAAATGCCAAACTTCTGCACATGTTCTATGGAATTCTTTTCTATTGAACCTGTTGATTGAGCCCGGTAATATACACCAAATATAGTATCACGAATTCGATTATTACCAATTGTAACAGCAGCATTATTGACTTGAATACCATTTACACGACATTCGTAAATATCGCAGTCCTCCACTTCACCTGAAGAACCAGGAGAAAAATAAACTCCAACTCCACCAGTTTCACAGTGGTGAATTCTTGAACGACGAATGGTTAATTTGGCTCCCTCTCCCACACGAACACCATCAGAACCGTGATGAATGTCACAGTCTTCAATAACGGCATGACCTTTACGAACATCTATTCTTCCACGAATTTGTAATCCTCTTAGTGTAACGTTAGCTCCAATAACAACTCCATTCGTTACGACTGTTTCACTCTCTGCAAGTGAATTATCTGTTTCCGAAACGAGCGTAACCTCTTTCGATATTTTAAGTAGCTCTTCATATAAACCAGGTTTTAAAGCAACTGTATCACCAACATTAGCATTATTTATTGCATCTGTAACAGAGCTATACGCACCCTCTGCACCTGGGTTGACTGTGAGTGTCACAGGTTCCATGGTTTTGTTGTAAGCAGCAGAAAAAACCACCTACACTGGTTGGGTATCAACACTAAAAAAAAAAAGAAAGCAATAACAGAAAAAAAAAGCAATTAAAATAAGAATAAAGCGTGAGAAAAAAAAAGATAATGGATCATACTTTCTTTTTCTGAGTATGGCTGCACATGGGTAAGAGTATAATTGAATTAAAATAATGTATTTTGCAGTGCAAAAAGAAAAAAAACAACATAAATAATAGATATATATATGTATATATAATTACAGCAACAAACTACGTGGAATAGACACAGAATAAGAAAAATGGAAAAAAAACATTTCCCATGCGAACGTATAATATCAATTATTCCTCTGGTAATAGCTTCATCCACGAAGGAGGACGAGAGATAGTGAAACGCATGGGTGACTTTTCAATATTTGCATTGTGAATAAAAACAGAAAGTTCTTCGACATATATAGAATCACTACCAACAGTAGCCTGATTTACCTTTTCATCTTCTGTTCCTATAATTTTCCATCCTTCGGTAACAATACTCTCTTGTAGGCGGTACAGTGATCCAGCTAGCAATCCATCCTGATCAGAACAGCATGTAGCCATAACGGCAATACATCCTTCTGAAGAAGGGCCTTCTAAAACTTCCATCGTGTACAAAGCGAAAAACTCTGTGGATAAGAGAGGTAGTGAAACGGTATTTACTGGACACAAACGTAGCAAGACTTTCATCACTAGATGAATAGCCTTAGTAGGAATGGAAGAATCTACTATGGCAATTAGACCACAGGAAGAGGGATTAAGCAAATAGGCAAGAGAGTACATTCTATTAACTTGAGCTTGTTGTTGTGCCACGGAACGAGCAAAACCATGTGAGGCTATTCCAGGAGGTTTATACGCTACGATAAGATTATCTAATACGGCTACAAGTGTATTCGTTCCTGTTAAAGATGCCTGAGGAGCTATAGAACAAAGTGTAAAAATATTACTTTTTGTATCGTATTGCTTCTTTTTTGGAAGACAGGAAAGATGAACCTTATAGTGAGTCTGCACAAAAGCTTTCATGTCTTGATTATACGTATTATTAAAAATTTCTCGAGTTTTTTTTGTCCACGAGACTTTAATTGACAAAGGTTTTACATTAGGTAGAGATGACATTAACAATCGATGAATAACATATTCATCTGTAAATAACATCTCTACAGAAGGTGGAGTTCCATCACTAAAAAAACCTACTAATGCATAATATTCAGAAGCTGGAGAGTTATTCTTGTATTCTTGCAAACTCTTGTAGAGTTCTTTCCAGTATCCGTGCCCCTCTGCCACTAAAACTGTCAATCTCAATAAGGCAGCGTTATTCCAAACATTCTCATCAAGAGATTCAAAAATATTATGAGAAAGTGAACCAAAAGGTGCTCGTTGTGCTGCTCGAAGAACTGAAACCCATGCATTAAAATCCACATTTTTAATATTTTTAACAAATTTCAAAGCATGTCTCCAATGACCACCATCCGCATATCCTTGAAGAATATACCGCCAAGAACGAGGATTCATTTGATGTGAAATATCTACTTTATCAGGACATCTAGCACAGAGGAGAGTTGTCATAAACCTTTCAGGTACGACTCCATACTTTTGTACTGCAGCTAACGCCTCTTCCCATGGTGCAGATGCAGGCATTCCACATACAACTGAACAGAGTACACGATGTGCAGATTCCGGCATTACTGGCGCAAGAGATGTGTAAAACTTAAGGGCCTCTTTCCACCGTTTGGCATCTCTCAAAGCATACATAGTTTGAAGACAGGCATCTTTGAGAAATAAATCATCCTCAACAGTTCGAGGAGGTTCACAAGTAGAAATGACATCCAGTACATCTAACGCGTAACACCAACGTTCTGAACGACGAACAGCTTGTGCCAACGCAGAAGCCGTTATAAGGGATCCATTCTCTCCCTCACTACGACTCTCTCGAAGTAAGTGAAAGAATTTCCCAGTCTCACCAGCATCACTCAGTAAACGTAATACTATTGGTAATTGATTACGCCACTTCATATCCCCAGATGCAAGACATTCCTTCATAGATTTAAGTGCTGTTTGCCATACAAGTTGAGTGTCTCCAGAGAGGATATCGCCATACTTTTGCTCAAATATTAAGGATTCTTTTATATTATGATGAAAAAGAACTTGACGAGCCGCAAAATAAGCTTCCGCTCCTTTCATACTTCCAAGTACTTGTAAAACTGTAGATCGAGAGTGTCCTTTTAAACCAATTTTACCAAGTGCCTCACAACTCAAAGAAGTTCCACAAAATGTAACAACATCTGTCAATGTACGAGAATCTATACCTGAAATTTGAGACATTAACTCCCCCAATTGTGACGAAAGTAGAAATAAACGAAATCCTTCATTGGTTTCTTCACGTCGACGACAATCTCTAAAAAGCCGTTGCAGACCTTCTTTATCTCCATCCATTGCATATTGTTTACCATTTCGAAAGATAATAGAGGGAGTTACACCTTTTCCCACATCATCAGAAATATCAAATGATGTAATAAAAAGATAAGGACGTAATTTTTTAGGCGATAAGGGTATAAAAATAGAAGACAGAATTTCACGTTCGTTCTCATAATTAGTATAAACGAAATACCAATCCAATGAGTATAATAGTAGTCTATACTCATGTACAGTCTCAGTTGATGTACTACTTTTTAAAATACGTACCGAACCCTCAGCAACTTCTTTAATTCTATTTATAATAGATGTATTAAGATGGTTTCTACTATTTGAACAGGCAAGTACGTATATAGTAAACAACCGTAAGGCATGACATGTATCCTTTGCACTAAATTTATTTGATGATATTACTTTTGTTATTCTTTCTGATAACCAATTTTTCTCTATACGCTGAATTACTTCTTCATACTTTTCACCGTAGTATAGTACAGAAACATAAAGTGCAGCGCTATGAAAGTCATCCTTCTCACTATATTTCCCTACATCCCTTGCATACTCGCAGTGTTGCTCACTAAAGCGGGTTCGACGGCTAAGTGGAAGTGATAAAGATGCATTTAATGCCCCTAATGCATTTAGAACAATAGAACGATTAAGACTTTCATTCGGTGTAGCATACAGATGGGCAAAGAATTCACCAAGTGCGGGTATTTCCATTGTTGGTTTCTCAGGCAGCGACGAGAGATTATCACCTGTAGAAGTATTTCCACTTAATGTGGCTTCACCTACACTATCGGGGTTTCTACCGTAAAGTTCAAAGAAAAGCTGCGCATCCACGATAAACCTACGCTGGCTTGTACAAAGCAGCTGTTTCGATAAAAAACGCCGCATGTCAATCCCTTTTATTATTAGTATTATTAGTTATTATTTATTAGTATGAGGGATAGTATTATTTTGGGAGAGGCATCTCAAAAATAAAGAGGTGAGAAAAAAGAAAAAAAAACAAAAAAAAAAACACATATATAGATGTATATATAGATAGAGATAAAAATAAAATATACGAAATTTCAAGTAAAAAAGAAATCCAATAAAATCAAGACAAATCTCATTGTCAGACATATACGTGTATGTACTAAATATAACTATATATATAGATAAAGGTTTATATTATTTCTTTACTTACTTATACAAACACAATACCCTCGATGGTCACAATGTACCCACCCATAGTAGACATAAGAAACTAACCGCTTTAATACCCTTTAATGTTGCGTGTTACTACAATACAAGAAAAAAGCACACACATATATGCATATCTCTCAGCAGAGGAGTAGGAAATGCTGATAAGGGAAAGGCAAAAAAAGTCATATTATACTTTTCGTTATTATTTTCTCACGCTACTTCGAGCTTAACACAATAATAATAATAATAATAACAACAACAGTTACCTCTGTAGTGGATATTAAAAGGAAAAAAAAACAAGATCCTAGCGGAAACAAAGAAAGAAACAAACAAAGAAAAGGTAAAAGAAAAACCGCAACGCCAGAAATAAGTGAACATAATATTCATTTTTATCCTTGATTTTTCTTTTCCTTTTTATTAGCCTTAGTTTTTTTTTCGTTTTCTTCCTCTTTTCCTTCGTATTATTCGGCCTTCAGCTACTTATTCTCTCCTCCACACCTTTCAATTATTACGTCACAACTTTTAAAAAAATTTCTTTTCCACAGATGCTTCCAAGTAAATGGAAAACTTTATTCCTGTTTTTTTTTCTTTTCGCTTAACCAGATGCACTCGATTCGTGATCCGCAGAAGCAAGTCACGCGTTCATGACACTATCAGAGCCCTGCAGTGAGACGGGGGAAACCCCGTCATTTCCAGATGTTGCATGCAAGTGAGAACCAGGTGCATTTTCAGGAACAAAATTCGAGTGCTCAGTTGATGCGAATGCTAGAGTATTCGTATTGTTTTTATTATCTCTTTTCAGCATGCTTTCATCAAGCTCAGTACCAACAGTTGTACCAGCAAACTGAGAAGTCATTTGAGCTACAGCAACATTATATTGCGGAGGCTCTGAACTATGTTCCCTCGCTGTAGCAGTTGTAAAGCAGTGTGTTGGTCTTACACCATAAGGAAAGAATGACATGCCTTGAGGCAATTGAGTCCCTGGCAAAACACAAACAAACCCACCTTGAGCATCACTAACATCAATTTGTTGATATGGTTGATGTGGTTGTGGTTGCTGATGCTGCTGCTGTGGTGGTGGGGGCGGTGGTGGCGGTGGTGGTTGAGTGCCTGGAGTTCCGCCCCTTGCAAAGTGTTTTGGTGGCGGAAAACATTGCACTGTGTGTGGAACGGTATGCATTATTGAGCCATCGGCAGAAGTTTGCATGTAATACGTGGGATAGTACAGGTTGTGTGGAGCTGAGTACATGGGTTGCGGAGAAGGGCCATGTTGATAGGGATTTTGCTGACAGCATGGCATCCGAACATACATCATTTGCGGGCTTTGTTGAGCAAACATCATTGGCTGAGCCTGAACCTGCGCACGTCCTGCAGCTTGCGCCATATTCATAGTTTGAAAAACTGCTTGATTAACGTAATACCCCCCGCCTGCAGGAGGCATTTGCATAGTTGGCGGTTGTTGTTGTTGTTGTTGTTGTTGTGGTGGTGGTGGTGGTGGTGGTGGTGTGGGGATACTCGTTGTTGGCAGTAATGTGTTATCATCCACCTTCCCCTCTGCGGGTGCAGAGACATTTCCACCACGAACACCATGACCATCAGCGTGTGGAAATACGCCGCTCTTTCGCAGAGGAGACGACTTGGCTGGAGCCGAAGATGTGACGGAGCCGTCATTCTGTTGGAAACCCTCCCAGTCAATACCTTGCAGTATACGAGCAATATCCGACTCCATTCTTCGCTACGATTTACGCTGCAGCAAAAACAGCACTTATGAAAAAGAACAGAAAAGAAAAAGAGCATTTTGGTCACATCGTTAAAAGAATTCCATGTAAACGAAAAATAATAAAAAACATTTATAACACGAGTTCAGTGAATCTCAGAAAGAAATACCAACAACGACATTGAAAAAAAAAGAAAGATTTTGAAAAATAAAGCACAAAAAAAACTGCAAACATAAAAAAAAAACCTCGAACCGAAAATAAACGAAAAAAAGGAAACCAGTCAAAACAAAAGCAAAAAAAAAAAGCATCATATAAGCGCGATATGAACATATTTCCCCCCTAATCAGAAAGTTGAGAAATAGCCGATGTGAGTTGTTTGATGGCACATTCCAGTCGGTCCAGCTGGTTTGCCGCTGTTCGCGTATTTCGGTACTGAGCTAACTCCTTGCGCCACTGCCGCGAGAAGTTCACCGCCTCCTCAATAGCCAACTCCCGCTCCTCTAGTATTGTGCACAATTGTTGGTTCCACATTTCGTTATCCAACCGTGACGCACAATCAACACGCATTGATCGTACAATCAAGAGAAGTTTATCTACTTCATTGTACTTCTGCGCTAACCGCTCTTCTGCTTCACGATGCGTTAACAAATCGCGTTCACGACGTAGTAATAACGTATCCTTTGTATCTACAGCCGTCTCACGCTGTATTAATGTTCCCTCAAGCAACTGTTCCTGCAGCTGCAACTTCCGTTCTCCATACACATTTTCTGCTATCCGTGCAAGTCGTTCTGTAATGGCCGCAAGCTTATTCTCACGCCACTCAAGCATTCGTGCATTTACACCTACAAAACCTTCATCTTTACCTACAGTTCGTTCATGGACTACAAGCAACCTACTTTTATCATCCTCTCTCTCACCCTGTGGCATCGCATCTGAAGTCAGAGAAGCAAGCTCCTTCTCTATTCCTTCAATAGCAGAATCCAGCGCACCATAACAATAGGATTTGTTTTGAAACCCACCTCTCGATCCTGCAAATTCGGCTTTCAGTCTTCCCTCAAGTTGTATCATCGCTTCTAAACGCTCATTCAACTCATTTTCCTTTAGTTTTAGCGCAACCGACTTCTTTTTGAGCTTATTACCAGCTGCCTTCATATCTTCAAGATAGTGATATACATCTTCTTCACGCTTGCGAAACTCTGCAATGCATGACTCCAGTTCCTTTACCTTCCCACTACGGTTTGTGTAGTCCACTGACGCTGGGAATGGAGTGGTTACACCAGCCGAGGCAGCGTAGGACTCGCGCAATGCGCGTAGGTGTTGTAGTGGCTCCTCAATGCTGGGAAACAACTGGTGAAGAAGATCAAATGTTGGAATTACAAAGAAATCCAGGAAAGGAATCTGTGAACGTTCCACCGACGTCGGAGGGTCGAAGCCGGGTGTCACCGGCAGTCCACGTCGCCGTTCATCTTCCGCCTGCTCCGCAAACTCATCCAGCACTACCAACCACTTCTTCGCTATAGTCAAACCACGTGAACTGGCGCCAATGTCAGCCGCGTGAAGAATTAGGGAAAGCGCCTCAATGCGATCCTCTGCTGAGGTGCAGTCAAAGCCCCCATTGCCCACCTTCGTTCCCCAACGTAGCATACTCTCACGATGTATACTCATATCTGTGTGCGCGATGAGTCGCGTTACAATATTTTTAAACTCCAGAAACGATGTATCGTCCATCGTACTGGTAATATCAAGATCTGGCACTGTCAGCAGTTCAAACGCCGTTGCCGTGTGCAGCTGCTCCAACGTACCCCGTCCACAGTAGCGGAAACTCACAGGATCGTGTACAGCTGCTAGAAACGCATTTGTCCGACCTGGGTGACGAATATCATGTGCCATCGCAGCAAAAGCAGCAGCCTTCCGCTCCAGCAGCGTCATGTGCTGCACTAGTGGCGGAGCAGCCGCTACAAGAGCAAACACACCTTGCAAAACATCTGCTGCATGCGCCGCATTATGATAGGGATTCGGTCTGTAGTTGTTTTCTACGGCTGCTGTCAGTTGAGCCCACTTTTGCATCTCATCATCGGTAGAAAATAGGTTCCATTGCACAGCAACCGCGGCAGCTACCGTTTGCAATATAGAAGGGACTCGTGATGCAACCTTCAATGTGTCAAAGTCCCAATCAGACAAACTCACAGAAGCACCCAGTGCTCCACGTGGTTTTGGGGGAACAACAGTTAACACAGTTTCCTGTACAATGGATATGGGTAGAACTCGTGTAGATGGTATGTATTTTAGAGCATCCTGAATTTTCTTATCACTTTTGTATTCCTTATACAACCGTTCCATTTCAGATTCATATAATTTTACTCTTTCTTTCAGTTTTTCAGCAGTTTCTTCACTTGAGGTTGCACGTACAATGGATTTTTGTAACTCTTGTTTAATTTCTTTGAAATGGATATCATATTTTTTCAGTTGATCACGTAGATCAGCAGTTTTTTTTTCTGTTTCCTGTTGTTGATAATTTACATCGTATAGTTGCTTCTCTTTGGCAACAATTTGAGCATGAGCACGGTCTAACTGCTCTTGCAATGTTTCAACCTTTATTTCGAGATCGCTACTTTGCTTTAACCTTGGTTGATTTTCCTCCCGTAAAACTTCTGAACTTCTCATTAGTGCATTCACTTGATCAAGTAGCTGTGGGGTTATAGCAGTACCTTCATTATTGTTATCGTTTGTTTTTCCCATGGAATCATTTACAGAAGCTGGATGAGCAGAAATATCTTCCCCATTCTGATTCTGGGATACTTTCGGTAAAGAAAGTGATCTAGCTCTTTCAGTATATTCACCTAAAAATAACTCTTGTTCTGGACCTACCGAGGGTCGGTGACTCTGAAGCATAGAAAAACAGTCAATACATACCTTTGAAGGCGCACTATTAGAGGCGATGGCAGATTCCGCCTGTACACAATCAGAACAACAAAGTTTTCCACAACATGGGCAGTTAGCCTTTGAGGTAAAAAATGTAAACTTTTTTCCGCAAGTAGAACAATTCTCACCCTTTTCAGCCCATTCGCTGCGTGGTACAGGAAAATCTGGGACCTCTGCCATAACAAAAAAGCGATAGGTGCTCAATCTTTAGAGCTTTTTTTTTATTTTTGTGTTGTGAAACCAAAAAGTAATAATAAAAGAAAAAAAGAGAGACAAGTAAATAAAGAAAAAAATATTACAAGAAATAAAAACAAAGAAGAATAACCCTCTTAAAAACAGACCACTCTAGCCTTGTGGAACACAGAAAATAATTTTGACAGAGAACAAACAAACACAAAAAAAACACCAATTAAGGCATAGAAGTGCCCTTTTACTCCTAAAATTAAAAAGAAAAACAACTAGGAGAGCAAATAAAAAAAAAGAAGACCAAACATAACAACTAATCAACGAAGACCATAGTTCGTCACTTTATATTGAGAAATTAGTAAGGCAGCGTCATCAAGTTGTTCCAGATCGATCTTCGACCCACCACTTGAATGTTTCTGGACAACCGCCGCAATATCATCGATAAAACTTGACGTTGTATTCATTGTAGAAGATAAGCTAGTTAAATACTCATTACCAGAATCACTCGTTTGAGGGGTTAACAAACCCCGTTGCAATTCTATAATTACAGGAATATCGCCATTAGAGAGTGGATTTACGTCTCCAAAGAGTTGAAGACGTTTTTGAAGCATATTTTGACGTAATTCGGACATATTAATTTTGCTTTTCGCATTCTTAATTCGATTCATCGCCTCAGCTCGACTTTCAGCGTCCAGTACCTTTGGATTATTTTTATTTGAAGTTTTTTTCCCAGAAATAACTTTTTTTTTCTCATTACCTTTGCTTGGTACCGACTTTGTTTCACGTGATGGACTCACTTTCTGTTGCTTTTTTTGCTCTTTCCCATCTGCTGATTGTATAGCGGGGGAATCAGTATTTGAAGGAGGATCTGGTGAGAAAACAAGTTCAGGCCCATAATGCTGTTGAATAAATCTTCCTCTAGATGGTTTTTGGGTTGGATGCGATGGGTGACTTGGTGGTACCAGAAGATGGTAATCAATTAAGTCTTGTGCTGTAGGCCGATCAACAGGATCTTTACTAAGCATTTTACGTACAATCTCTTCAAAACGTGAATCAAGACCAGTATTAAATGGTGCAACATCTTTAGTAAGAATTTGCCGGATAATACCAGGTAAATGTTCCGCTTCAAAAGGACGACGTAGTGTACACATTTCGTAAAAGACGACACCAAGACTCCATACATCACTACGTTCATCATATGCTTCAGACTCACACACTTCTGGGGAAAAGTATAGAGGAGTACCAATCATACTTTGCGCTGACACCGCAGCACTTGTGAGGACGGTGCAAACGCCAAAATCTCCGAATTTCACATGATTCTTTTCAGTGAGAAATATATTACTAGTTTTTATATCTCTATGTACAATACGTCTTGAGTGTAGATAAGCAAGACCACAGAGAAGTTCTGCCATCCATTCAATAATGACATCTTCTGGAAACGGTAAACCTCTTCCTTCTTCCTGCTGACGTTCTATAAGTTCCTCAAGTGTGCATTCACAACTTTCCATAATAATGTTTACAGAATTATCACCACTAAAACTTTCACGAAATTTAACAATATTTGGATGATCAACATCATTCATAACAAGTATCTCCTTTTTTACTCGTAGTTGCTCTTCAAGGGTCATTGAGTCAAGAAACATTTGTTTCAATACATACTCTTTCTTTGTAAGCGCATCAGCCACCTTAAACACATCACTAGTACTTCCTTGACCCAAATATTCTCCAATAATATAGCGCTCAAGTCCAGCAGCTGATTTGTCGCGAGGCTCCATAATATCGTGACAATCTTATATTAGAAAAAAAGAAAAAAAGACAAAAAAAAAGAGAGAGAGAGAGAGAGAGATAGCATAAGGAAGATAAAAGATAAAGGAGAAGGGAATTTTTTTTCTTCTTCTACCATATACAGTTTCATATACTAATAATAATAATAATAATAATAATAATAATAATCACTTATTCACAATATCTACACAAGATTAACTCTTTAGAGTAAAGTGTATAAACTTATTGTGCTCTGCGTCGTTTTTGTAGCAAATGAGTAAAATACGGACGAAATTCAGCCGGGATATGTTGAGCGAATGCCAACAATAACCCCTTCTCGTGTTCAGCAGCTGCTTCTCTGAATAACACTGCGAGATCATCCACAGCAGCGTCGAGTCCTCTTTTTTTATCATCAACCGATAGGGTAGTGGTATCACGTATAGAGGCAATTTGTTTTAATTTATCTCGAAATTTGTCGTAGCTTGCAGGTTGGAGCTTTTTTTTCATAAACTGACAGAATTCCTTTGAAGTTGATCCAATAAAAGATTTAAGTTCAGTTTTTTCTTCAGATTCTAATAAAACAGGAAGTACAGGTAATACCTGCTTCTTAAATAGGGGTGTTGGCGTTATTTTTTCCGTTTTTGTTGATGATGATGACAATGTAGATAATGCTGACTCTTTACCGGTAGGAGAAGAGCCATGAACGGTAAGAGAAGGCAGTTCCTCGGAATCAGCAATGTATTTTTGAATCTGAACAACTTTTTCAGCAGTTGCTTTATTCATCTGTTCAGCTGCAAAAAGTTTTGCCTTCTCTGCAGAATCTGGAATTACTTCGGCATTTGGTGTCATAGAGAAACCTGCGATCGTAGCAGAACCTGAGAGACTACTACTATTACTATTACTAGTAGTAGTATTAATAGTAGTAGATGGTCGAATCCATCCATCACCCATACGACGCCTAAAAGAGGCAAAAAATTTTGCTATACATGCGTATGATTCCCTAAATTCACGATGAACAGAACATCGTTCTCCCACCCACTTTGAGATTCCACCCAACTGATTTGCAAATCTCTCGTCTGCTAACAAAACTGCTCCATAGTCATCCTTATGTCGTATAACACGTCCTACACATTGATTGACTGCTCGCATTGCCTCATTAATATACCAATCCTCTCCTGTGAAAAGTTTCCCCTGTACCTTTGGTCGCTGTGGTGCGACGCGTGTAATATAGTCCCGCTTTAAACGCACAAAGAGATCCGTGTGATTAGCGAATGGGATACCAGCAACAACAACGCATCTACCGTGATGGTCGGCGAAGTCCACACCCTCGCTAATCTTCCCACGGCAGACAGCGAGGAGAATGGCCCCACGGGCGGGTGCGGCATCGACCGCCTGCTGGAAGGCCGTAACGATGGCGGGGAGATCGGCCGCGGCGGCGGGCTCCACAAAGACGGGCTTTAGGGCCGCCAGCCGCCCCCACACCGTCAACTCTCCTTCTTCTTTTTCTTTCTTTTCGTTTTCTTTTTCTCGGCCCTCCCCGCCGGCCCGCCAGACCGCCACCGCCGCCCCCAGCGCTGCATAACTTGGAAAGAAGACCAAAACCCCGCCGGGGGTGTGGCGTGCGAGATTCACCAGCGACATGCCGAGTCCCACCTTGTAGTCCACCCGCCCGCGGAACACATAACTCCCATTAAGCCGCTCCCCACCAGGGCCCTTACACAACACCGATCCCACCACCTGATGGGGCTGAATCACATGACTTCCCTTTAGACAGACATCAAAGCATAAACCAAGCTCCGCAGCAAAGTGATCCAGAGGAGAAAGTGTACCACTCGTTAAAAGAAGGGAACGAAGACCAGAGACAAGACGCTGCACTGTGCATGAGGTATCAAGACACCAGTAACCTAGAGATCGTTGTGTTTGTCTTCCATCAATACTTTTAACACTTTGTATAACAAAACGACAAGCCTCTTCATCACTCTCTTCATTATTCTCAAAAACAAAATTTAAAAATTGTTGTACTTTGGAAAGACCTGTTGCCGCACTTTCACTTTGTGCTAAAAGAGTAATTGCTTTAGTCATAACATCATTAATTCCACTCCCTTCTTGACTACTTCCAGTAAATAATTTCCTTGTAATAAGTGCTTTAGCTAAAAAAGGAATCATATAGGATCCCTCACGTACAATTTCTTCATTAGATGAAACCATTATATTATTAGAAATTTTTTTACTTTTTTCGTTCTCTTCATTTTTTTCTTCAATAATACGAGTTTCTAATCCACATAAAATAATTTTTAAAGAAGAAATTTCTTGTTCATCCATCAAACCTTCTTGATGATCATCATCAGATGCTGACTCCATCACAAGTCTTTGCATTGCAAGAGCTCTAGAACAGTCATGAATGGCATTTGTTAAGTCCAGAGGTAAAAGATTCATACAAGAAGATGAACCTAAAATTGAAGGCAAATTATGCGCTTCATCAACAATCAATATAGATTTTTTTACCTCAAATGGAAGTTGTTTACGTAGAGATAAATCAAACATATAGTTATAAGGAAGAAATACAATATCAGCTTCCTTTGCTTGTTCCCTTTCCATATAGTAAGGACAAAATCCACAACTACGACCGTTAGATACCAAGTCTTCCATGTCATGTACCCCCATATCATTTGATTCTATCGCTATTTGAGAGCTACGAGATTGAAAGCCCCTGTAATATCGACAATTTTTTTCTTCTCGAAGTGTATTACACATACTTTGCTGAGCATGTGCACTACGAAGATTTAATACTTGAGGATGAACACACATATGTTCTCTTGAACCTAATATAGACATTGAAAAAATATTTCCATAACGTGTTCGTTTCAATTCACGAATAACTTGACTCAATTGTGCATGAGTACGACTACAGTACATTACTTTAGTCATACCTGCTTGCTCGTTCATACACCTCATTTGCTCATTTGTACGTCTCTTTTCCAACCATGCAAGAGTAGCACAAAGAAGACAAAGTGTTTTGCCAGTTCCTGTTGGAGACTCCAACAAAGCATTAGTACCATTATTAAGAGCATTTATAACAGCCTGCATATACTCCACTTGAGCCGGATACGGATCGAAAGGAAATGATACTTCAATGTCACCAATAGGAACGGAAGACATTGTTATTAATATATTTAAGTATATATGTATATTTTCTGCTGCTATACTTTAATTTGATTATTTCTTCTCTATTTTGTTTATGTTTTATTCTTCTGAATGAGTTCCACTTCTGACAAGCAGAGAACCCTCACTTCACATAAACCATACGCTAATGAAACAATTCCTCTTCTATATATTCCTTCCTTCCTTCTTTCCTTCCCTTTATTTATCAATGTATTTTCTTATTCCTTTTTATGTATATTATCACCAACTGCAGTCACTGACAATCTCATGCGAAATAAAGAAAAAACAAGAACAAAGTATACGTGTTGTTGTTATCGTTGTTGTCCCTGGTGTGTCCAGTAGAAATGTAAAATAAAATAAAATAAACCCCACATTAATAAAAAAAATACTCTCTTCAGCTATCAGTACGACCAAGAGAACAAGAAGAGTCACAAAAAGAGATACTCATGATGGATAATTCCCAGCATCAAATACTCTTAAGTACTTTGTGTAGTATTTTTTGCTCTTTTTTTCTTTATCTTACCTTAGAAATAAAACCAAAAAAAAAACAGTAGAGGATAAAGAGATAGAAAAGAGGTTACGATCCTACGGTGGTAAAACCTTAATATCCAAACAGAAGAAACACAACAATATAGGTACACCTATCTCCACACAAAGAAAAAAAAAAAGAAAGCAAAAAAAAAAAGTCATGTAAGCATTAAATCATTAACGCTATAAATAATAATAATAACAACAAAAGTTTCATAATATCACTGCTTATCCTCAACAAGAATAATATGATATCCAAACTGCGTCTTCACGGGTTCCTGCGTCATTCCACCCTTTGGTAATGCAAACGCGGCCTCCTGAAACGGCCCCACCATTTCTCCCCGCATTTTCCACCCGAGATCTCCACCGTTGCGTGCCTTATCTTCACTGTACTCCCGCGCCACATCGGCGAAACTCGTTCCTTCGTTTACTCTCGCCAACGCCTCCATAGCGCGGCCGTACTTTTCACAGAGAATATGGCGTACTTTCACCTTTGTGTATCCAGATCCACCAGCTGTGTCTTTTGTCTTCTTTCCACTGTTGCCGCCACTACCACCGGCATCGCCCTTCTTGGTGGGCTTGTTTCTATCTTTTCCCATTTACTGTGCGTGGAAGAGGGATAAAAAGTGATAAGAGAAAGAAAGAAAGAAAGAGGGGGGAAAAAACAAAAGAGAAAGGTATGATTCATCTCATAGAAATGGAGGAAAAAAAAAAGAAAAGTTCAGTATCATTTTATTGTTCTTTGTTGTTATTTTTGTTTGTATTTAATTTCATCTTGTTTATTTTCTCTATCATGTAACAAAAATAAACACACATAGACAAGTAATAATGCACTCTTCTTTCTTTTTTTCCCCCTCTTTTTTTTCTATTCTATGCGAAAAAAAAAAGAATCTATTTGGTTATTTTCTAGCGACGTGTCCTCCTCTGACGACTCGCAATAGAGTCAATATCAAACACCGTATTATCATCCCGTGTACGTTTTCGTTCTGTCTTCACAACTGAAACCACTCCACTATTACTGTTGTTAACACCATTACCATTACCATCAACAGCAGATACATCTTCCAAGGCATGACATAAGGCTGTTAATACACCGTTATCAAGTAATTTCTCAAGAGCCGCTTCTCGTACTGCGAGCGCATCTTTCCATTTTGTCTTATTCGCCTCGTCTGCAATTTCCTCATCTGTTAATAGTGTTGAAAAGCGTATACGTGCCTCATCCCTCCACGCTTCCAGGCGCCTTTGCATACTTTCATTAACTGCCTCTAACGCACGAGCGGCACAGAACAGGAGCCATGAGGGAAGTTCTTTTGCGTAAAAGTACATACGTTTCTCTAATACATCGATACAAACTCTCTGGGCCTCCTCAGAGTCTGTCTGTGAAATCTCAATAAGTAATTCACTTGCAATATATTCATGAAGGGAAAATCGACTTAACTCTCTGGCGAGGCGACCACTTTGAGTCGATGTACGAGTTGCTGCTATACGTATAGAAGAATTCTTTGCCAATGTTGAGTCTTCAGTTGTTTGATTTCCATTTTCTGCAAGTCGTGCAACTTGTCTAGCCGTTTCTGGATCTATTTCACGCACTTGTACAAGAATAAAGGCATCACCAAGTCTTGTAATAAGCTCCATCAAACGTACAGCACAGGTAGAATTATATCGCAAAAGGTGAGTAAAAGAAAGTAAACCTCCTTTAATAAAAGCCATTTGACGATTTGGATGACTGGATGCAAAGCTGTATAAAAATTTGTTTAAATAATCTACCATATATGCTGCACGAACATTTATTTTCTCCTCTTGACGATAGGCCATATAATGAATTAAAATATCAGCAATCACTTCAGCAACTTGAGAATGAGGGACACGGTTACAGCTGAGTAGTTTGCAAAATCCAATCACGGCAATTGGATTTTTCTCTGAGCAAGGTATACGTAAAAATGAACGTAATGTATTTAGTAAATTATTGCCTCCAACTCTGTGTTCATCTTCTTGAGCCAAAGCACGTTCATGTTGAAGACGTGCCTCTAAATTTACTTCAGAACTTGTAATGGTTCCCATAACAGTAGTAGTAAAATTACTACTATTATGATCATTATTATCATGGATATTATTATGATTACTGTTGTTGTTGTTGTTTTCATGATTGTTGCGGCTATGGTTAATTTTACCATTACCATTAGAATGTGTAGGACAATCAAAGAAACGTAAACCATATTCCATCACAAGATCAAAAGCAACCCCTAACGCAGTAAGGGAAACACATCCTTCTGCATTCGGCACAATATCCTTTGCATCACTGAGAATAAGTGGCATAAACGTATGTACAGTGTCAGGATCAACTAAACACTGTAGTCCAAGAGAGTTAGTAGATGCAACTTTAACAGCCTCATTATCTTGTTGTCTTCCCAGTTGTATAACATGTGAACAAAAGGTAGGAATAGTATCCCCTCGCTGAGAATGAGAAAGAAATGATAAGACAATAAACTGCATACGTAATAGAAACTTTTCATCCCTATCCATTTCTTCCTTTAGTTGATCATATTCCTCCTGTGTGGCTTCACCACCACGAAGTTTCATGCGTCGTCGAATTAACTCCCGTTGTCGCTCACGACTCTTTCGCCCAAATGCCTCCACATCATCGTATCCAAGTGCATACATCTGCGGTAGTTTCAAACTACGAAAGAGGGAATCTAATGAGGATGTTATCGTTTTTGTTGCCTCCTCTGGAGTTCGCTCGGTTAGAGATTTCAATGTACGAACAGCCACATCAACAAATAATGCAGGATCATCATCTGGGACAACCTTAAGAAGAAATCCAATAATACGCAAAAGACTACTTCGAGTTGTATTATCAGCATGAGTTAAATATCCATTTTCTTCATAAATATTAAAAGTTGATAAAAGAATTCGAAGCATAACATCCGCTTCATCAACATTTTTAAATTTTACAGTCTTTGATTCCACATCTGGACGAGCGTATGCATATACAGTATCTTGTAAAAGTTGACTAAATTCTGGCAATGGAAGTAAAATAGCTGTTTCATCTTCACCTTCTGTATCTGCAGATAATTTAGCATTAGCTTTCCATAGTAAAAGAGATGTAGCACTGACAAGATCAAAATTTACCACATATGTCTTATGATTTTTATGTTTTCGACAATACTCTAGCATCTCTGTACATACCACTTCATAGGAGTCAAGATTTCCATTACCATTACCAAGTACCAACTCAAACATACTCTCACAATCATCCTTATAATCACGATGTAGCCAACAGTTTGTTAGTGCCGCTCTACATGCAATACGAACACTACTACTACTATCTGTTAATCCTTGATGAATTAACTCTGGTAATGGAATATTCTTTGCAGTAGCATAAGTAGCAATATATTTCCAATGAAAACGGCTTAAAGCATCCCATGCCTCTGCCCGCACACGCGAAACCACATCGCGAACACTTCGAATCATACCGTGAAAATATCCCTCGAGAAATTCTTTTCGTGCGCAGATACAGCGTAACACCTGCCGTCGAACATCAGCAGAATTATCTGTACAGAGAAGTGCTATTAATTGCTGTGTTACATCACAATCTTTCTTTCCAGATTGAAAGCAAGAAACTGCAGAGGTGGCTTTTTCTCGTACGGCTGGGTATTTATCATGAACACGTAATTTTAGCATTTCTGCTACATTTTGATAAAAATTTTGTCGTTCTTCTGATGTATTGAATTGATCCACAGTTTTTAATAAGGCATCAAAGACGGAAACAACACCAAGACGTACAGTCTTATCATTGGCATTATGAAAGGGTTCAACTGTTTTTAATACTGCAATGGCAATTTCATCCGATTCATAACGCTCCCGAAATCCTCTGGAAACTTCTGTTAAAAATGTATGATGACGCTTAAGTGAATCTGGTGCAAGACGTGGTGATTCTTTTAGTACCAATAACACCACACGACAAATAGCATCAATCACGTCTGATCTATTCTCACCCGCAAATGAAAGTATTTCTGTCTTACACTTATGAATATGTGCAGCACTTTTGTGAATCTGTTGGAATCGGCGGCCAACCTCCTCCAAGATGGACTCACTGACGATGACTTTTTTCTTTGCTGGCATCTTCAACAGAAAGCAAAAAAAAAAGACAACTTGTCCCCTCACTTTTATATATATATATATATATATATATAGAGAGAGAGAGAGACGGGATGAAAAAAGAAAAAGAAAGAAAGAAATAATCCAATACATTTTAAAAAGACTATAAACAGATACGTATCTTAAAGGGAGTCAAGTTACGCATAGTCTCTCGTACGGTAATACACATAATAAATGAGAACAAATGGTACATGTTGCAATACATATATACCACATAAATACATATCAACACTGAAGAAGCATTAAAATAATGATAATCCAGGGAAGAAAAACACGAAACCTCTTTTATTCAACGTGGTACAGTCTACAATACGTGTAAAATAAAATAGGGAAAAAGGAAAAAAAAAATGCCCAGTCAAAATTATCATTCTACACGGAGGCATCAAATTCTTTTTCCCACTTAGTAGAATAGAATAGTTGTCGTCTAAAATAGAATGCTTCAGTACTTCCATTTCTACCCATTTCTTCCAGGAATTTACGTGTAAAATCACGGACAGATTTCAATTCCATAGCGAAGCGAGTACAAAGAACAACATTTTTTGATATTGCTACAACATCTGGATGTGGTTCATTTTTAGTGACTTTTGTTGTACTAACCACTTCATTAATACTTCGTAGGAATTCGTACATAACCTGTATACGAGAAAGTTCACCTACCAATTGATCTAAACTTTTCTGTTTTACAGAAAGTAGCTTGTAAACAGCAGACAATGCTCCAGTTAATGCACGAAGTAGAGGGCCATTAGATGATATACTTTGTCTGTAAAGAATGGCAAAAAGTGAAAAGAGATCATCAGGTACACCAAGTTCACCAACAAGTTCTGCTCCACTTTGTTCAAGTGAAACATTCCATATTACAGTTACAAGTTGTGTGACAATACCCACAGTTTCTCGGTCTATTAACCACACAGTATTAGAAGTATACTTATGTATCAAGCCAGCCACTTCATCCACAGCGTTTCCATTTATCGCAGCGAAAATACCTTCTGTTACGGCAGTTAACTGTGCTAAGGCAGTAGCAGCATATGATACCATTTGTAAAACAGCAGAACCACTATTAGTACTACTATTACTACTACTAATACCACTCCCATCAACATTAGCATCATGTTGAAGGACAAACACGAGGGTGTCAATCACAGGTTCAATTGTCACTGGTGCTACATTCGTTGTAGTGGAAATGGCGTCTAGTAATTCAAATCCAGGTGGTACCTCTACTCCAAGTAACCAACGTACACCTGCTGCATTAAAGCTAATTTGATATATAACACTTACTGCCATTACCCGAGCATCAATGCGTTCCTCTCCCATGGAAGTATCTTTAGCAGAACGCATAGCAGCCTCCAGACCGCCTCCCTCCATAACACATTGACACCCTTGTGGTATAACACAAAGTGATCGCATCAAAGCAAATGCCTGACACTCCACATCTGGTGCGGGTTTCGTATTAATCAACGCCACGAGCACTGCCACAATATCCTGCCGCAGCAGTGTTATCTTCTCCTCCTGTGAGGCTGTATGGGCAATGAGAAGTCGCAGTGCCTTCCCGCGCTGCCCATCGCCCACGGCGGGGTCGCTGAGGGCTGCCGTCCAGTCGGCGATGACGGTGGGCGGCCGGCCGGCGAAGACAAGCCCCGCATCGCGTTGCGGCCGGCCGGCGAAGGCACCGCGGGCATCGTACGGGTGTCGCTGCTGGAGACAGTCGCTCACATAGTGTCGTACCCCGTCCATCATCTTTATGTATATATATAAAGAGAGAGAAAGAAACAAAGAGGAAAAGAGTTGGTTGTGGTTATGGTGGTGGTGTTTGTGTGAAGTTAGGCATAGGGAGGTAGTGTGGTGGGAAATGATCAAAAGGGAATGAGATAGTAAAGTAGAGGATGGATATTAGAGTCACCATCAATAAAATTAATGCATAGACGCAGAACCACAGAAAATATCAAAAGAGTTCATTTCTACTAGTGGTTACAGGTTGGAAACAA
This sequence comes from Trypanosoma melophagium, assembly GCF_022059095.1. NCBI lineage: Eukaryota > Euglenozoa > Kinetoplastea > Trypanosomatida > Trypanosomatidae > Trypanosoma > Trypanosoma melophagium. Next base: position 714,345 of record NW_027125149.1, on the reverse strand, counting down.
CGTGCCATCATCAGACATAGATAGAACCAGCTGCCTTACATAGGTATACATAACAAAATGATGGCAACACTATACCAATTTTTTTCTGTTTCGTTTTTTCTCTTCCTTTCTTCTCCCCGGGAAGCAGCTACAAAAGATAAAAAGACAAAGGAAAAAAAAACACCGACCCGGCACCCACTGCCCAACGTACCGTTGATAATAAATAAGAACAAAAATAATAATAATAATAATAATAATAATAATAATAATAATAATAATAATAAACAATAACAGGACATAAATTCAAAACATTTATTTACCTTTTTTTTCGTTTTCACATCTCTCTACTCTGAAGTGTCACAAGGAACAAAAAACCCCATGCTTGATGCTTCTCCCTTCCCAAAACTTCCAAAATCAACACTGAGAGAGGTCATAGCGCTTACAGCATAAGTGGCAAGATCCTCGGGGCACAACATACGCCATTCATCAAGGCATAACAGTTCTGTAACGGCAGGTGTAAGCAATCCGTCATATAACCAGCAGCGCACTGGTCGCAACTCATCCCTCGCTGCCTCTGTGAGTTCCACTGAAAAGAAAGAATTACATGAACCAGAAAGTGCTGGTACAACAGTGAGTTTTTGTGGTTGAGAGTGTGCCAATACAACACGATCAATAGATTCAACTTGTTGGAGTGCATCACGGTAGGTAAAACCTGATCCATCACGGAAGAGAACAGTATGTTGTGAGGAAGATGCAGAGCCATTCATTGCATAGTACAGAAAAAGACGTTTTGCTCCTGATGAAGCAATTTCTTTTAACAGGTTTCGCATCTCAGTTGCACTCGTATTTTCCACTGTTACCACAGTAAAACCGTAGCGATTTGTTAAAACTTCATGTAGCAGAACAAGTTCACTCAATGCCGTACCATCTGCTTCTGTAGCCTCACAGACAAGTACCGCCACACTTCTTTCCTTCCATTCTTTTATTACTTCATCTGAAACTGTTGTCTGCGTTGCTTTCCCTTCTGTTAAAATTTTCAAAAGATCTTGAGAGTTATTGTTACTGTCGTCATCGCTTAATTCAGCTTCTGCATCGGTACAAATTAGAAGTTTACGGACAGACTCACCTGATATAACCGTATCTTTACATCGTAGACGAAGTTTCGGGATAATAGCAACAGATTGTTGATTACTTCCCTGAAACGCCTCAAGCTGTTGTGCAAAACTCTTTTTAACACGAACAACACGATCATTTAATTTTGGTCGAGACTTAACCTCAGGATTTACAGTCAAGTGAAGAATTACCTTGCTGATGTTTTGAATATCAAAAAGTGTTGTATGCTCAATAAAATGCTGTTCTTCAGAAAAAATCTTCTTTTCAATACGTGGTAGAAGAAGGAGCTCATTTTTAGCTCCACCAGGGACATATTTGGTTGGTAAACTTTTGAAAAGATAGTTCGTGGTACTTTCCTCTACTGACTCTGTTTCCTGCTGAGTATTGCTATTATCTTCAGAGTCAGCAACTTTTGTTACCACTTTTTTTTTTTCGTCTTCTTCTTCTTCTTGGGGATTAGACGGATCTTCTGCTTGTTTATCAGAATCACGTAATTCATCTTTTACATCTTTTTTCGAATTATGTTCATCATCATCTTCTTTTTCCTCTTTGTTTTCTTGTTCATCGTTATCATCATCATCATCATCATCATCATCATCATCATCCTCATCATCCTCATCTACGGAATCTTCATCATCTTCATCATTGTTATTACGGTTACCAATTTGCTGAAGACGTAACTGTTCCCGTACGGCTTGAACTGCCTCATGTACCGATGGACGTGAATCTGCAGACTCTATCCTATCAAGTAACAAAGAGTATTGATCCAATACGACATCTGGAAATGGTCCTTCTCGTAGTCTGTTAGATATTTCCAACAGTAAATGGGCAGCAGGATCATCATCATCATCTTCATTCATTAGTGCTTCTGCCGTTCGAGATTCCTCACGAAGTGTACGTGAGACTTCAATTACAGCATCTTGAAGATTTTTAAATGCCTCTAAAGCACCCACAGACATAGCATTCACTCGATTTTGTACCCCTGAAAGCATCTGCAAATATGGTTGAAGTTGCTCATCATTCTGTGGAGGATGCTCACGAACTTCCCTTGCCGCTTCATTTAGAATATTTTCCAATTCAGAAGGTTGTTGTTGTTCAGTAAACTGAGCTTGCAGTGCTTGGATTCGTGATAACACCTCGGCGATTAGACCCACCGCCATAGCATTATCACGCCACGGAACATTTTGTTGATCAGCAGTGCCAAGTGTACGCTCAGCAATATTCATAAGAGGTAATAAATCTGAAAGTGAAGACAAATTCAGATATGATAATCGTTCCCTTAGGGATGCAAAGACTTGCATAAGCTTTTGTACTTCTTCATTAGACGATTCATCTGCATCATTTTCATCGATTTCTCCGGCAGCTTGTTTAATTTGTTCCTCAAATTCATCGCGCAGTTCCTTCTCACGAGTAGTGGTAACCCCTACAGAGTCTACCATCTCCAAAAGACCAAGTAAGGGTTGTAATTCTTCTTCAGAGAGTCGAACATTACTTTGATTGCTCTTACTTAACTCGGCTGTAATCTCTTCAACTGCGCGAAATAGCTTCTGTCGTTCAGATGCCACACTACTGCGCTGTTCCATTTCTTCAGCAGATGCTCTTTCATCATTTACAGTACCTTCCGCAGTCTCTTTATATTCCGTATTAGCAGCAGCAGTTTTTTGTTGTTTTCCATCCTCTGCATTTTCCTCCTCTTCATCTTCATTATCATCATTATGGTTTTCTTTTTCTTCTTCTTCTTCTTCTTCTTCCGCTGCAGCTTCAAAAACTTGGGCGAATAACTCCATTTGTCCTCGAAGACGTTGAATAATCGGAAGAAGGGGAATTGCCACGCTACCAATTCTTGTGCATTCTTCCTCAAGATCACCAAGAGTCTCTACGAGATTGCTAGCAATACGTTGACGTTGCTCTGGAGAAGCATTTTGAAACTCTTGCGATTGTACAACTGCCAAAACGCTTTCTACTTGTGCTACCAGACTTTGTGGGTCAGCAGAAGCCTCTGATGTTTCTTCACGTGGAATGAGAATTTTCTGAAGATTTGCATTTATCGGTTCAATAAGTTTTTGCATAACCAATCGTTCATGTGGTGGAAGCTCTGAAAGAGTTGCAGTAATTTTTTGTAGTTGTGGTACAACAGACTGCGCCGCGGTTCTTTTCTTATCCAAGTCAGCATTCTTAAAACCTTCTGATTCCAAAAGCCCATTCATCCTCCTTAAGTGTGATGAAATACTGAGAAACAGCGGAGTAGGTGCCGATTGGGTTGCTGTAGCGGCTGCCCTATTGGCTTCCCGTTGTAATATTTGTTTCAAGGGATCAACCAATTCTTGTAGTTGTCCAAGTCCACCAAAGTGAGCACAACGTTCCTCTATGGCAACAATGTGAGAAAGTTCTCTTTGGGCCATGTTTGCTTTTTCAGCTTCTGGCAGCATCTCGAATGCTTCTGAATTTACATATTCAAAAATCTTCTCTAGTTCAGATACCACCTCATCCAGCATGTTTTCCCGCCATTCTGAATCCAATGGGTTTCTTGAACAAGTGCGAGGATTTTCATCTTCACCATGAGCTTCTTCCCCTTCTTCCTCCTCCTGTTGTTGTTGTTGTTGTTGTTGATGCTCTCCACCCGTATTTGGTTGTACACTTGCAAGAGTTTCAAGAAGTTCTTGAGCTCTTTCAATCATCGCTGTCACAGTTGCTGTGGATTGGTTCAATGGAAGTCTGTTAATTTGAAATCGTAGACGGCTTAAAGTCATCCGAAGTTCCGCAACCACTTGTCTCTGTACCGGAAAAGGTGAACGAGAAAACTCTTCTGATTGTAAAACCTGAACAACGGCTTGTAAAGAAGCAAAAATTTGTGGTAATTCCATCTGAGTACTCTCTTCTTGTGCTTCTTCATTTTCTTCAAAACGTTCTTCATCATTGGACTCATTTACTTCTTCTAGCGTAAGAGACTTTATTTGCTCCAAAACTCCAATAACATTACCTGATACTTGATTAATAATATCAATCGCACGAGCATCATTCCAAGAACTTGCAGTCCTCTGAATTTCCTTAACTTCTTTCACCATTTCTTCAATACATAATAATCGCTCTGATGGACTCAATTCCATTAATTGCGATGACCTGAGAAAGGTAAAAATATCACGAAGTCGTTTCACTGTGGGAGCAAAAAGTAAGACATCTGATTCTGCCTGTGATTGGGATTGGGATTGGGATTGGGATTCTTCTTCTCCAGGTTGTGCACGTTTTTGTGGTTGAGGTGGAATCATAGATACCTCTACACGTGGGTCTTGATGAATTTTCTGGAGTACAATATTACATTTTTTCACAAGTGATTCTCCATACTGAGGAGGAAGTCGTTGTACAACCTCTAGTACGTGATTAATCTGAGATTCAATTCGTTCTCGAAGTAAAACCACTTGAGGATCTGTCAACACATCCATGCCAGTAGAGTTAAGTACACGTAGAAATCCGTCAATCATATCATGTAGTATCTTTAACTGTTCTCCCAGAGCGGAAGGCATCTGTGTTGCCTCACTGGCGTCTTGTTCCTCAGATTGTACAATAAGTCTCTCTACCTGATTAGCGATGGGTAGTAGTTTTGTCATAACTTCTGGGGCACGTCTTTGCACCTCGTCCACCATAACATTAAATTTATGTACACAGATGCGTCTTTCCCGTTCCCGTTCCTCAGGTGTTGCCTGTTGAAACCCCTGTGAGGTGAGTGTGGCACAGATATCATTGGCGGTATTAAGAAATGTCTTTATTAACTCCTCCCCTCCCATCGGCGCTTGTGGAAGTGGGGGTGTTGTTGGCAGAGCCGCCTGTACCATTTCTGCCGGCCGCGATGCCTGTTCCCGCAACTCGGCGAGTCCATCGCGAATGAGAAGATGATCGCGCAGTTTTGGCGCCAGCGTGGTGAGGTGGGACTCCTCCAGCAGCAGCAGCACACGCCCGTCCACGTCCTGCCGCACAAAGGAGGCCACCGCCGACGTTGAGACCCCGCGGGATCGCAGCCACTGCGCCACCTGCTCCGTCGTCCACTCACGCGTTGGAACTGTCGTGTAAGTTGGGCCGTCGCACGGCTGTGGGCGCCGCGCGGCACGCGCAACGAGAAATATCGTCGCGGGCACCGCAACGGCCGCAGCGCAGGAGACGGCAATAGTTCGCGGGGTGAAGAATGACATTTTATTGGCAAGTCTTTTCCCTTATAGTTCTTTTTTTTTGTTGCTTTTCTTCTTTTTTAAAAATTGATTTCTCTTTTTCTTTCTTTATATACGTGGATTCCACTGTCTTGGAAGGAAAAACGAGAAACAGAAAATTCAGGGAGAAGTTGTGACGATATGGGAGGAAAGAGGGCAAAGGATGATACATCGACATTTACAAACGCGAGCAGTAAAAAAAAAAGAAAAGAAGAAACACGATAAGAAAAGGAAAAGAAAACAGAAAAGGGTGAGCGACACATTATTAAAGGTATTTCAAAATATATACTCGTGTGTAACTGCAATAATTCTTATTGTTCTTCTACTTTTCCTCCAAACCACTAAATCAAAACAACTCACCATTCATACCTACTTATATACACAGGACACAATAACAACAACAACCATATATATATATATATATATATAGACGCATGTATACTTATTCACTTACAACGTACGCATCTCTCTTGTAGTCTCCGTTTCAGATTTTTCGTTACCAAATAACTTCTCAAAGTAATACCCACGATTAATAGAGAAGATTCTCTCCGGCCTGGCAGAGTTCTTATGTTCGCTAATGATTCCTGATATATAGGCATAAGCCCCAACCGCAATAAGCCAAATAGCAAGCAGAAACCCACAGAACACCAAGAATGAAGAAGTAAAGCGGCAGGCATGTCCTCCCGCTGTGGAAACACAAGAGGCAATAGGACAGATACACTGCTGTAGACGAAGATCTTGTCCAATAAAACAACCCTCCGCGTCAGTAAAGAACCATCCAGTGCGTCCTGCACGACACATGACTACTAACAAGTTCCTTTACAATATAAAGAGGAAAATCAAAAAGAAATGTGTTATATCACTTAACAATCAAAGAAAACAAGGTGAGAACATTTACTTATTACAAACTTTCAAGAATAAGAAGAAAAAAAAAGCATATATATATATATATATATATATATATATATATATATATCCTGCAATATCTCTAGTATAAATATATGTGTTGACACAAACACACACTCCAATAGACGAAATGCAAAGAATAAAAATTGTGTCTACCAGAATTACAAAGACTATTCTTCTTTTACAGTATTTAACCCCTTTCGCAGACTGTTTAGTTTATCCCTCATTGCTGCAGTAGCAGACACTGCTGCAGAAACCGCTTTTCGAGTTTCGCCCACCTCACTTCTTAGTGTCGTCCATTTTGTTTCTCGCTCTTCAGAAAATTTTAACTTTTGACGTAACTCTTCAACCTCTTTGCGTGCTATACAAAGTCTCGGAATGGCGTTATGTGTTTTCTGCGTTGAAAGCCATTTCATACACTTCATGAGTTCTTTATTTCTTCGTTCTACGGAGTGAATTTCTTCCTGAAGCTCTTCATTAACATCATTAAACAACACTGGAGAAACGGAAGACTCCGCATTATTACTATTACAAAGAAGGAGATTTACCTCATGAGAAGTATCGACTATATCAGAAGGATTTATTAAAGATATTTCTGCTATAGATGGAGGAATGGATTTTGACGATTCACCATATACTAATTTGTCTGATACCTCTACAGTTTGTGCAAAAAATCTTCGAACCTCTTGTAGCTTTTGTGCACTCTGAAATGCACTCACGGAGTGATCTCTAAACATTTCAGATGCTTCATCCGTAAAATTCTTTATTTTCCCCATTAATTTTTGCTCTAACTCTTCATGATTATCAACAAGATTATTATTCTCAATACCTTCAACTAATTTTGGAGCTATCATAGCAACAGCCTCATTATCCCCATCATGTAAAGCTATTTGACGAATAATAGTCACAAGGTAAGCTCTTTCTTGCAGTGCAGCATTATAAGTATGTAATTCTTTAAGCAATATTTCTTGCATTTCAACATATTTCTTATACAAAGTAAGTTGAAGTGCCATTGCTGGGGAATCTCTACTCTTTTCAGAAGTATATAAAGAATTTAACAAGGTATTCGCCGTATTAAGACGTTCCATTAACGTTTTCATTAACTTAACAAGCCAATTAGTCATCTCTGTTGCTGCAGATGTTTTTGTACCTGTTTCACTTATTTCTCCTTGCTTTTTCCCTAGTTTACCTAGTTGTAGCATCAGGGTAGTGGTATCCTCAGCAAGCAACTTTCTTAATCCAAGTATCTCCTTACCAAGAGCTTCTGTCTGTGATTCCAAATCTTCACTAAAGAGAGCGGCGGCTGCAGCTGCGATAGAAGGTGTATTTTGATGTGGGGTTGATGTACCAAGATTTGAAGGCAAAAGTGTTAGCAGTTGATTTATAATACTTTCCATCTGATGTAATGTTTTCTCCAGTTGTTGATTCCCTACAATACCCTCGTAGGCCTCTCTAGACGTAAATGTTGACATCCCATCTCCATTACCCAACTTGTCTTTATTAATAGTACGACAGTACCATTCTAGTGAATCTCGAGCTAACTCCCGCAGGGATGAGGACATACACATCACACGGTCATTTAGTGTTTTCGCATTTGCATATATCGCATCAAAACGATTAACTAGACGACCCATAACATTCACAATTGCTTGCACGAGTACAACTCTTCTATCTACTACCCCACTAGTGCTAAGTTTGTTAACTGCAGTTTCACATAGCTCAAAACTACGTCGCTCAACCCGTGGATCAAATATAGAAAGAAGGTCTGTAGGTCTATCTTGGTTGCCAGTAATACAAGTTTTAATATGCTCTGTAAGAGCTTCTATAATATGATCTTTACAAACTTGCTCAGATAGGCGTTGTGTAAGCTCTCCAATAGTTTTATTAAAATTACTATTCTCTCTTTGAATAACTTCCATTAGTTCCAGTGCATCTTCAGTATAACTATTATTATTATTATCATTATTATTGGTAGTAGTAGTAGTAGTAGTAGTAGTAGTAGTAGTAGTAGTAATCATGCCTTCTATATTTGGCATTCCTTGGGTAGTTTGAAAGGCGTTCATCTCCTCACATATGCGCAGAATTGTACTCTTTAAAGATTCCACTGATTCTTCAAGATTTTTCTGTTCTTTTGACACTCGAGCAATCTCATCATTATACGTATTCTTTTCCTTCTTTAACTTGAACTCTAACTCAGCTGTCTTTACAATCAATTCATTATATTCATCCTCTTCACGACCCGCATCATACTCTGTGAATAAAACCTCTGTTGGAGGAATTTCTAACCCCAACGTCTTTGCTACAACATCACTATTATCATCAATTCCAGCAGAACCAGAATCAACAGTAACAGTAACACCACCAGCAGCAAAAGAAGGAGAAGGAGAAACAGTTTCCGGTTGAGTGGAAAAAGACATTTGTGGAGGTGGCCGTTCGGGTATAGCGGCATTCATACTATCTTCTTCACGTTCTCTCTTCCTGTACGTAACCTCCACTGGTGTGGTGCTTTCATCATCATCTGTGGCTAGTGGATTATCATCAAAGCCTGACATCCTTTCCTTCCTCCACTAATTATTATTATTGGTTAGTAAAAGAAAAAAAAAACAAGAGCAAACCATATATATATATTTTTTTTAAAGGCATAGTGGAAATATGTATAAATCACAATAAGAAAAAAAACAAAAAAAAATGGAAAAACAACCAATAAGGAAGATAAAACAATAAAAAGTATAGCAAATTGAGGGGGAGAATATATATATCCTGTTTTATGTTATTATCATACAAGTAAACAGCTATTGTCAATCCTTCATTTGTGTCTAAGAAACAAAGGAGCTGGTATCTTCCCGCTGAAGAGCCAACGACTCCGTCAAAGAGGGAGAAACAAGAGAGTTCTTTCCTTTCAAACCATCTCTACCAAACATTGCACAAGTTTCCCAATACTTTTCTTTCCCCACCTATTGCTGCTTTACGATACCTTTGGTCGTCTAAGAAAATCGGAGACAAGAAGAATATAGGAACAGAAACAGAGAGAAAAAAAAGAAAGAGAGAAAGGAAAAGAAAGAAAGAAAGAGAGAAAACAGACAGATCCGGCGTATGAGTATCATTTCTCCAAATTGAACGGTAAATGTGCGGCATCAACTAGTCTAAAGTAAGGTCCTCGCATAGCCTCTCTACTAAATACAAATCCCATACCATCCTCGGTATTGACACAACCATCTGCCAAAACATATCTAAACCTTTGAAATGATTCAAAAAACATAGATATATTCAGTTTGGTCTCACTATTCCTTTCTTTAACAGCTAAAACAAAAAAACATTCTCCAACAAAGGCTCGGTATTGCCCTGTCTGCTTTACTGCATTATTATCTATTTTGTGTGGATACGGACGAACATCCACCAATTGTTCCATGTCATAAATCAAAAAACGTAGTTTACTAGCCACATAGGAACTCCATGTTGCATGAAAACGTTTTGCATCCTCCTCATTTTCAGCCCAAGAGAAAACTTGAACTAACAAAAATTGGTTATACAAATATGTTATATGATATGGTTCCCATATCCTTTCTAAAGGTGAATTTGAGTCAGATAATACTTGATGAGCTCGAGTAATTTCTGTGTAAAAAGCTTCTAATCCACAACGTCCTATATTATTTGCATCGTTAACATAAGGGTAAGCAGGATTTATCACAGGAAATAAATCTTCTCTACAAATTTCACGTTGCGGATCCCATGACTCAGGAAGACCTTGAATACGGCCTTGATTTTCCAAGGAAGCTGTTATGTATACTGGAAGAATACGATCATGACGACTTAACCATTGTGTATAGAAAGCGAAAAAAAAGCGTAAAACAACGCTTGGATAAGAAGAAGGCATTAATTGACAAGCACGTGCTACCATAACAGCAAAAGCAACGCCACCTGGATATGTATAATGACTTCCGTAAACTTGACGTTTCATAGCCCATGTTTTCACCGCTTTTAATGTCGTTGTAAAAACATTATATGCTACTGGTATATGTCGTCTCAATTCAAGAATAGTACGCAATCCATTAACACTGCGACGTGTTTCGCGGGAAACTTGAAGAAAAAAAGAGTTGCTAAGTAATTGTTCAGTTGTAGGAGGGGCTGAAAGTGCCACTGAGACAAATACAACATCTACTGCAGTTCCTTCGTACGCAAATTTTACAACAGGAACTCTGGCAAAAACCACAACTACATCTCCCACATATTGCCGTAGAAGAGACGGAAATTCAGCAAAGAAGTATTCTGATGTAACCTTAAAGGGACAAAATACGACGCTTCAAGGTTAATGATATTTAATACAAAGCATAAACGAACGTCAGCAAAGCGAAGGCATTCCGCAGAACGAAGTAGGAGGGGAAAAAGTGGGGAGAGAAGAAACACTTTTTTATTACATTCTCCACGGAAAAACAGATAGAAAAAAAGAGGGTTGGAGGGGGTGAAGAGAGGAAGGAGATTAGATAGAAGAGGGGTGGGAACCTTACAGGGGAAGGGGAGAGCGTATTAAGGCGGTCAAACACATACAGAGACACACCCCATCAACAATAAAAAATAAAATAAAAAAAATAAAGAAGGGGAATTAAAACAATATATATATATATATATATATATGGAAAGGACTCACCATACATATCAATATCGCTACCTGCTACAGAAGCAGCCAAACCACTAGATCCAAAGGGGTAGGCCCGCACCCACCGACCCCCCGTCTCTGCAATCACCTGCTCCACCACACACTGTGCCACAGACTCCACAAGTCTAACAGTCGACTCCGTACTGCCACACGACAGACGAGTCATCGCATCCGATAGTCGTTTCGACTCCACGTCATCACGCGCCTGAGGTGGGGGAACTTGCAACGGCCTTGTCGGTCCGTGGAAAACAGACATGTACAACGACTCCACCTCAGCAATGAAGAAGCAAAAACTAATCCTAAAGTGAAAAAGTAAAGAAGCAAAATGAGGAAACACAAAAACAAAAAGGAAATAAAGAAAAGAAACCCCGCTACAGAGAGATGAGCAGCACCAAAATAATAATAATGATAATAATAATGATAATAATAATAATAATAATAATAATAATAATAATGATAATAATAATAATAATAATAATAATAATAATAATAATAATAATAATAATAATAATAATAATAATAATAATAATAATAATAATAATAATAATAATAATAATAATAATAATAATAATAATAAATAAGCTCCTTTTCGCTTTTTTTGTCGTTCTTGCTGTTGTTCGCTTCATCATTTCCTTTGAAATTTTGTTTCCTGTAGGAATTCTAAGACAAAAATAAAAATAAAAGAAAAACAACAAGAAATACCAAAAACAGGTAATAAGACCGTACACTTACCATTATTCTATCCCTTTCATCGACCTTTCCATTTTAACTACAGTCTTACAATTTTTTTGTATTTGCACGCGTCTGTGCAGGGGTTAAATTTATGGATGCCGAAAGTTTCATAACGTCCTCGTGTAACACACTTGTCGGATGAGGAATAATAAATTTCTCTCCAGTTGATACAACGAGGGACTCTCCATCGTATAACTCCTCCACACTTGTGATTTCAACTCCTGTGGCATCAAATATTCTCTCCACCTTTTTCCCCATAGAATGCCACTCAAGCTCGCGCTCTATCGTATTAAAAACAGCCCTCATCGTTTTATGAATTGGGCGAAGTGTTACTGTCCTAAATGGAAATCGATCTGTTACTCGATCACCATACTCCCCATTTGAGAATACTCGCACAGAGATAGGTTTCGATATACCTTTCACTGATGATACCTCACTAGGTTGTAATTCATTAGCTGAAGAAAGTGTTTTTGTGGATGTAGTAAGTGTTTGTTGGCGCTGATTTTGTTTATCTGCTACTTTGCTTTGAACAGAAGTATTTGTAGAAGTTCTTCTACTCACACATCGGTTTTGCTTCGTTTCCGACAATGGTGTGAATTCTGCTGATGATGTTGTTTTTACCACCGTTACAGCCGTAGATACTTTTGCAGATGTTGAATCAGGAGTGTACACCTGACCAGGTGTCGCCACAATAGACATACCGTTCTGAATGTCATTCAAACGAGTAATTTCAACTCCATCTGTTGTAAACAAACGTTTCGCATTAGTACCCACAGGACGCCATTTCAGAGTTTGCGTTATATCAGACAATAGGGACTCCAAGGTATTCGTACCCTTACGCAAAAGAAAGGGCACAAAAATTAAACCAGTTTGATGTGAAGTAAATCCTGCAATCTTGCACCGTACGGCGTCAGAAGAAGTTGGTTTGGCACCAAGACGTGGAATACCAGTATTTTTATCTTTTAGAGAAAATCGGGCCTTGTAGTTTGCGGGACAAGTCGGTGGTATACTGCGTCCACTACTACGAATACTACTATTAGTTACAGAATAATTTGAGCGTCTCGTGTGGGAGTATGACATTAAATCAACTCGAGGAGTTTTGAGAAGATTATCATGTTCTCCAGTGGTAATTAACGGCATTGGAGGAACTTCATCGTACTCCAGCGGGCTCCCCAAGTGCTCACCAGCAGAATTTCCTTGCCTCTGATTCGACAAGACTTCTTTTACAAGTCCAATAGTTTTCTCTAAATTTGTATTTAACCCTACTGGAGCGTGATCATGTGAACTTCCTACATCCCTCCCTTGGGAGTTACCCATCATTATAGCTGGTTCACTTTGTTTCTGTTCACTTAAAGAAAATGAATTATTTGAACTGACCCTATCCCCACCATTCCCCACTGTTGTCGGTGGAATTAATAACGTATTTGTCATCGTTCCTGTTATTTTTGTTATTCCTGTTGTTGTTGATGATGATGATGGCGATGGTGATTTTGTCTTTACCGAATTGAATTCAGATTTGCTTGCCTTTAGATTGGGTGGCCGTCTGGGAATATCAATAGTACCCCATGATGGCTGTGGCAGAGGCTCAGGTTTTGGTGGCGGAACAAATTCCGGCACACGAAATGCCGTTGGCTCCACGTGACCTGATTTCCCTTCTACCGCCGTTGAGGAACTTCTCCGTTGCTGCTGCTGTTGTCTTCTCACGTTGCTGTGCCCGAATGAGAGACAATCTGTTAGGAAGACTTTAATAGCTCCATCTGCGAAGCACAACTCCACAGCTGGTTTACCCTGAAAAGAAGGAAGAACACGTAACACTTTCCCCCTCTCCCCCAAATAAACTTGCTTGATAGGATCAGGAATGAAAATGCCTTTTTCTGCAGCGAGTAACGTATGTTGATCATCCACAGTGAGTACATAATCCCCAACAAAAACTGTTGTACCACCGACATCGATGCTTGTGGGCTCTTCCTCAATTGCTTTTTGTCGTGCAGCCTCGGCAATCTCAGCAGGAGTCATATTAACTTCTTTTGCAAGAATCTCATCATATGCCTTTTGTTCTCTCGCTCTTTCTTCTCGGAGTAGTTGAATTTTTTTTTGTATATCCTCCCTACGGGAGGCTACAGAACGCATTCCTGTAAATTAAATCCACGAGGCTTACTCTTAAAAATAAAAATAAAAAAGAGAAGCGAGATTATGCAGATAAAATAACCTGAAGTTTATCTTAAGCAATATATGGGATTATCTCCATCACAAAAACTGTCGATACATAACTTATTCACCTATTACATACACAAAATCTAGTTAGCAAAGGTATTTGAAGACGTCCTATCAGCACCCTTAGATCCAAAAACACTTCCCTTAGCAAAAGCACCAGTATTCCCACCGAAAGAAAAAGGACTTGGTGGTGCTTGCGGCTTATCTGAAGCTCCTACAGCACCGTTACTTAAGCTGAAAGGATTTGTCGGTGCTGCTGGCTTATCTGCTGCTGTTGGTGGTGCAGAGCTGCCACCAAAGCTGAAGGGATTTGTCGGTGCTGCTGGCTTATCTGCTGCTGTTGGTGGTGCAGAGCTGCCACCAAAACTAAATGGGTTTGTCGGTGCTGCTGGCTTATCTGCTGCTGTTGGTGGTGCAGAACTGCCACCAAAACTAAATGGGTTTGTCGGTGCTGCTGGCTTATCTGCTGCTGTTGGTGGTGCAGAGCTGCCACCAAAGCTGAAGGGATTTGTCGGTGCTGCTGGCTTATCTGCTGCTGTTGGTGGTGCAGAGCTGCCACCAAAGCTGAAGGGATTTGTCGGTGCTGCTGGCTTATCTGCTGCTGTTGGTGGTGCAGAACTGCCACCAAAGCTGAAGGGATTTGTCGGTGCTGCTGGCTTATCTGCTGCTGTTGGTGGTGCAGAGCTGCCACCAAAACTAAATGGGTTTGTCGGTGCTGCTGGCTTATCTGCTGCTGTTGGTGGTGCAGAGCTGCCACCAAAGCTGAAGGGATTTGTCGGTGCTGCTGGCTTATCTGCTGCTGTTGGTGGTGCAGAGCTGCCACCAAAGCTGAAGGGATTTGTCGGTGCTGCTGGCTTATCTGCTGCTGTTGGTGGTGCAGAACTGCCACCAAAGCTGAAGGGATTTGTCGGTGCTGCTGGCTTATCTGCTGCTGTTGGTGGTGCAGAACTGCCACCAAAGCTGAAGGGATTTGTCGGTGCTGCTGGCTTATCTGCTGCTGTTGGTGGTGCAGAACTGCCACCAAAGCTGAAGGGATTTGTCGGTGCTGCTGGCTTATCTGCTGCTGTTGGTGGTGCAGAGCTGCCACCAAAACTAAATGGGTTTGTCGGTGCTGCTGGCTTATCTGCTGCTGTTGGTGGTGCAGAACTGCCACCAAAGCTGAAGGGATTTGTCGGTGCTGCTGGCTTATCTGCTGCTGTTGGTGGTGCAGAACTGCCACCAAAGCTGAAGGGATTTGTCGGTGCTGCTGGCTTATCTGCTGCTGTTGGTGGTGCAGAACTGCCACCAAAGCTGAAGGGATTTGTCGGTGCTGCTGGCTTATCTGCTGCTGTTGGTGGTGCAGAACTGCCACCAAAGCTGAAGGGTTTTGATGTCACGCCGCCACTTGGTCCTTTCTTTGAATCCTCATCGTCACTTCCGGCATTTGACGCAAAGCCATCGTCCTCTGGAATTACAGCAGGTGGTCCAGTCTTTACAAAACCACCAGAGAGGGCTGAGCCTCCATTTGACGTGGTTTCCTTATTCGCACTGAAGCTGAAGGGATTTGTCGGTGCTGCTGGCTTATCTGCTGCTGTTGGTGGTGCAGAGCTGCCACCAAAGCTGAAGGGTTTTGATGTCACGCCGCCACTTGGTCCTTTCTTTGAATCCTCATCGTCACTTCCGGCATTTGACGCAAAGCCATCGTCCTCTGGAATTACAGCAGGTGGTCCAGTCTTTACAAAACCACCAGAGAGGGCTGAGCCTCCATTTGACGTGGTTTCCTTATTCGCACTGAAGCTGAAGGGATTCGTCGGTGCTGCTGGCTTATCTGCTGCTGTTGGTGGTGCAGAGCTGCCACCAAAACTAAATGGGTTTGATGGTGCTGCTGGCTTATCTGCTGCTGTTGGTGGTGCAGAACTGCCACCAAAGCTGAAGGGTTTTGATGTCACGCCGCCACTTGGTCCTTTCTTTGAATCCTCATCGTCACTTCCGGCATTTGACGCAAAGCCATCGTCCTCTGGAATTACAGCAGGTGGTCCAGTCTTTACAAAACCACCAGACGCTAGTACTCGGCTTCTTTCTGTTGATAGAGCCAAATTTTGCTTAAATCCTGTTGTTACCTTCTCAGAGTCTGTTCTATATTTCTTTGCATTGCTCTCTTGTGCTGCGATAGCGTCTGAAGCCGTTGTTTTTATACCCATATCACCTGAATAACTTGTATTAAGAGATGCTCTATAGCTTATATTCGATGCGGGAAATGTATGACCGCTATCATCTATGCTTTGTGGCGCAGATGAAGCGACAAGATGCTCTGCAGATGTCTTTTGCCGATTTTTTTGTGATACATCATGTATGGGACGCTCACGTTTGTGGGAAACTGAGCGGCGTGCAAGTATACTGGCTCTATTCCACGTTGCCGAAGAATTCGTAATATACTCAGGATGTATAGTTCGTCCTGGGGTGATAGGTACAATTGGCGTAGCTCCTCCATTCATATAATAAAAATTGTACACAACCTGTGGAGGTGGCGCTGGGGCAGGTGCTGGAGCAGGTTGCGGTAGTGTTGTTATTGCCGATGATTGGACTGGTATTGTGGGAACTGAAGAATAATTAGCCCCATACGGGACGCCTTGAGGCGGCAGTGTGGTAAAACTCTCATTGGCATACTGGCGGCTTTGAAATGATGGATCCATTGTCAATGGTGCGTTCTCTGATTGAGATACGTGAGGCAATGGGGAACGGTAGGCAGGGATGTGAGATGCAGCATCCACAGGATCATGCTTTAGCTCCGGGGAATGGGGTAAAGGAGTTATAACGTGCAACAACCCGGTAACTGTTTCCTTGGCAAGTGAAGCTACGCGTTTACAGTACGACTGAAATACACCCCCTTGATGATATCGTTCTGGTGACCTTGAATAGACGTTAGTATTCCTGTTATTATTATCATTATTATTACTATTATTATTATTTCTACTAGTATTCACAAAATCATAAGTAGTATTAACGTTGTTGCTCCTCTCTCGCTCTGCTAACGTCCGTGGCTCACTCATCCTTGACGTCATTTCCCGTAGGTACAATGGTTCCCCACGTCCACGACGTATAGTTAAGCGAGGTCGCTCCCGCATCGGAATATTTTTGTTCTTACCTTATCTGAGTAAAAGACGAAAATTAAGAAAAACAAGAACGGAAAGAAAAAAACAAGCTTATTTATTCTCTAAGCAGGAAAATTAGAATGGTAGAATTACCACAGAGATGCATACGCAGCCACTAGGTCTGCTTTTTTAGTATTTTTTAGAGGGTCCTCCAATCTTCTACGTAACGTAATGAGACGCTCTGCTTTGCACAAACACAGATTAAAAAAAAAAGAATGAGACATTCCAACAGAAGGTTTCCTAAACCTCTCTTTTATTCTCTGTCGGGATAGTGTCTCCACCCGATCCTGCTACTGCTTCCATTCTAACTCCTTTTCCTCTCTCTTTTTTTTTTTTTGCTACCTTCTACATTAAAGACGTCCACCCCCATGGCACACACATATACACGCACGCTCAGAATCACCCGCGTACAGCTCAGCAACTAAATAATACTAAGAATGATAACAATTGGGAAAGTATTTAAAAAAAAAAATGATATAATGAAAGAGTCGAGGGGGAGAAGCCATGAAATAGGGGTCAAAATGCATTAACAGAAAGGGCACACATAACGCCATTTGTCAAAAAAAAAGCGCGAACGGTAATAGTCCTTCTTTAGTCATGCACATCCTTGGCTTATTCTTTCTGCGGGAAGGCATAAATGAAACGGGGGAAACATACATCGTCGTTCATTCATTTTTTTCTATGTGCTTTCTTTTCATTATTTTGTTTCCTTTTCTTTTCTATTCCCCTTTGCTATTACCACTTGATTTTCTTTTTTTTTTCTTTTACTTTTCTTTTCTCAACGTAAGCAACAGGGCGTGTGTTTATCGCGCTACAGATGCTTTCTTCTGCATTTATGTATATATAATGCGCTCTACAGTTTTTCCTTACCCTCGTATACACACAATTTTGTAATAGCATTAGAGTGTTGTGCGTGCTTAGGTCCCAGTAATTCATTTAACTCACGCTGTATCTCTGCGTTAGAGAGTCCACTGGACATCATTCGCATATTGTAAAGCTCTACAGCCTTATTAAGAAGATCAGCGCCAATCTGCTCCTCAAGAATCTTGCGTACATCTGATGCTGGTACAGATACTCCATTAGAAAGAGTAATCATATCTACCTGAGGTGTACCAGTGGATGGTCCATCTCCAAACTCTTCCGGATGACCTCCAAGATTGGTGTTACCAACAATTCCTTTAGTTTGTTTAACAATAGCCTGTTTTTGTTCAATATAATCACCATCATCATCCACATCTGGGTGTCCAGTATCATCTTGTACAGTTTTGGCAGGTTCTTCCTGTGCAAGAGGCGTAGCAGCAGCTTGCTGGGCCAACATTGCCTTCACAGTTTCCCTTTTCATACCACGTAACATAGCCATTTGTTCACGCTCACTCATTGGAGGAGGTTGAGGTACTTCCTTTGGTTTCTCCTGTGAGGGAACGGGTGTACTCTTAGGAGGTGGTGGACGCCTCGCTTCAAACTCAGCTCGCTCCTTTTCAGCCTGCTTTTCAAGATCTGCGCTAAATGATTTTAATGACTCCTGAACAAAGGCACTCTCCAATATTCTATTAATGCTAGGACGCTGAACAGGGTTTACCTGCAGGAGAGCAGCACATAACCCACGCATTTCAGCAGGAACAGAGGATGGGATAGGATCATATTGTCCAACAAGAATCTTTTTAAGAAGTTCCTTTAAAGATTTTGCATTAAATGGTCGTTGAAGTGTCAACATTTCATATAAAACAACACCAAGTGCCCACACATCGCTTTTGTTATTATATGGCCTATTTTGACACAGCTCTGGTGAAAAATAGTATGGTGTACCACATACCGTTTTAGCACATGCCAATGTGTTTTGTAAAACTGTTGAAATACCAAAATCACCCAATTTCACGACATTTCGAGAAGTTAGAAAAATATTTGCGGTTTTGAGATCACGATGAAGAATATGGTTATCATGAAGGTATTTTAAAGCCATACATATTTGCAAAAACCAAAACATAGCCAATTTTGGATCAAATGGTTTAAGTGGATCTTGTTTTTTAGCTTCTTTAATACGGCTATTTAAATCCCCACCATCTGCATACTCCATGATAATAAAAATAAGTGTACCATCTTCAAAATGTTCGTGATATCGAATAATATTCGGATGATTAACAGCTGCAAGAATTCGAATCTCATTCTGTACATCACGTTTTTCCTTTGCAGTCATAGAAGCAGACTCGATGGCTTTTACAACATAACGTTTTCCGTCAGCTTTAGACCGCACTAGTACCGCCTCACCAAAGCTACCTTTGCCAATTGATTTAATCTTGCGATACTTACTGAGGAAAACCTCAGAAGCCATCGTTTTGGATTCATCCGCCACTTGCGCCATTGGGCGAAGAAAAATATAATTTTCTTGTGTTTTTTTTTTCTTTCTTTCTTTATATGTTGCCCCTTCTATCCGTTATAGCCGGTTCTACCTTTTTAGCTTGATACTGCGCCAAGATATATGACGTCCTTTCGCCTTTTGTTTTGCTTCCTCTCCTATTAATTGTTTCTACATGGGTATTGTATGTTTGGTAATTTATAAAATATGAAGCATTAGAAATGAGGTGTAAATAAAAGAGAGAGAAAGAGAAAGAGATGGAAGAAAAAAAGAACTACTTACACGAGAGGAAACAAACAGTAGAAAAATAGAACGACATGTCCAACATTTACATCATCTTTTTCCTTTTTTTTTTTTTTTTGAGAGAGAGCTTGTTCAATTTCTTTTCAGTCCTCGTTCTCTTCCTCTATTATACAATTACAAAGGCCATCACCACTGGTAATGAAACATGTTGAACTGTATCGTCTTACACCTCCTCAAAGAACACGTTCTCATCACGCACCAACTTACCCACCTAAACATTTAAAGAGCGGAAGTAGGCAGTTTGTTAGTGAACACGAAGGACATGAGAGAAGATCGGGAAAAAAACAACAACGAAGAGATAACAAAAAAACGAAGAAACAAACATACAGACAAGATAAGATACATATAGCAGAGCATGGAGACGTCAACATCCGCAGATGGGGTTAGTAGAAGCTATTTCTTGTATAACAATAAAAATCAAAATTAAAAGTTCATGCAAGTATATATACGTATATATATATATATGTACTTGGTAATACCATTACCCAAATATCATGCGGTGTCATGACTTCTTTCCACACATTGACAAATATCACATAAACAGGCAAGCAAAAATATTCTCTCTCTGTTTTTTTTTTTTTTCTGCTCTTTGAGTTCTGTTTTCATTTGATTGGGTTTCTTATTTCATATATAACATATAATTATATATATATATATATATATATATGATACGAAAAAAAGAACAAGAACATGCATATATGTAAAAAGCGTTATAACTGAAGTCAGAACTCCTAGACATCTTTTAGGTATTGAGAAATCAGTAAAATCGACGAAGACAAGATTGTACCACTGTTGTGTCAGGGAATGAGTTGGGTTTCCAAATACCAGTAGCTCCTTTAGGTGGTCCTGGAACATATTCTGGTTGTTGTCTCCTATTTTTCTTCTTTTTCCCTTTGTTTTTCGCCTCCTCTATTGTATCAGGATCGATCCAAGTATTGGGAAAGGGATCAATACAACCCTCATTACCAGATCTGCTCCAGGTAAAAGTCATAGGTTTTTCTTGCTGAAACACTGGCGCAGCTGCTGCCGCGGGCTTAGCACGCCTTTTACTTTTTGATTGCTTTTCCTCTACAGGAACAAAATGATATACACCTGAAACACCTGTACCAGGAAGTTCATCCAGGTAATCGTGAGTAACACCTGGTACTTTAAATGGACTTCCCATTTCTTTCGGTGCTGCAGCTTTTTTTTGCTCTTTCGCCTTTGCTGCCTCCCATGCTTCATACTCTTCTCGCCAGTTTTCGTTGTATTTTGGGTTATTAAAAAGAACGCCAGGAACACCGTATGTGCCTTTCTTTCCAGGGTTTGTTTTTACATTTGGAAGAGCAGTTTTGCGTTTATCACCTTCACCAGCCTCACTTGCATTCTTTTTTCGTTGTCGTCGCCTCTTTTTCTTATCATCTTCCTCACCTGGCATAATAAATTCATACGCCCGATTCTGGAAGCAACCAGTGTAACTTCCAGGTCCATCGCTACGCTTTGGAAAAGAAGGTGGTAAAAACTCTTTAGTGGAAATATTCTTCTTTTTTGATTCCATCGCTTCATGACGGGTTCGAGTTTCTAAATCCTCAAAGGGACCAACATCTTTACCCCCGTTTTGATCTCGAGAAGCCAATGTAAGAAACTTCTTGTCAAAAAAGACCTCCGGACCTGTTCCCGGGGCACTGCGTCCTATGGTCATCCCTTTGCCAAGGTAACGTGATGGGATAGTATCCATCTTGTTATACGGATCCGTGAGCTTTGGATCGGTATCTGTAGAAATCAGCGGTGGATCAGAAAATAAACCGCCATATACACTCAGGTGCGTCATTTTCCCTTTTCTTTCCCTTTTCTCTTTGATTTTGATGTACTTCTTATTTCGTATTGCTATCTTTTCTTCTTTTTCTTGGGTTTCCCCTTATCCTTAGTTTGACTTGCTGAGTACTATTGAAGAGTGATGGTTGCTTGGTTTAGTATATATACCCCTATGCAGCTCGTAAATATGTATATATGTTTGTGTATAAGTGAGCGAGAATCAAAGGGAGGCAACTTAACTCAGCTTCTTTCGTAAGTTATGGTTTAGAAGAAAAAAAAACAGAAAGAAAAGAAAAAAGAACAAGAGTTAAAGACAGTAATAATATAACAGATGTTTTGTACTTCATTTTACTTCTTTTTTTCTTTTCTCGGTAACCAGCTCTCCTTTTTTCCCTTTTTCCATTGCAGGAAGGAAACGATACAAATTAAGGCATAAACAATCATACGAGGAAAAAAAAAAGGCACTTCAATTCATTTTAAACATAAGACCGATGTAGCTAGGGAGGACAGACACAAAACGAAACAAAAAATAACACCCTTCCCCACTCGCACACACACGCGTCCTAATAAATTAATGATTCTATACCATTTTTGTTTGCAGCCTTTTCAATTGTTCATTCTTGTTTTTCTTCCTTTCTTTTCCTTGTAATTTCATCCTTCGCTTCTCTTCTTTTTTTCTTTTTTTTTTTCCATTTCTCTTCCTTTCATTCGTTCTTTTTTTTTTCCACCTTCCTCTTTTCTTTCCATTCGCCTCACTCTTCCCTCCTCTCTTCTCTCCTTTTATGTTCTTCTCTCACATCGGTGCCTCTTGTCTTTCGCTCTTCACTTCTACTGTCTTATTCTCCTCCTCGCCAGTCTCCAACTCTTCAAGATTCATCCCGCCGAGAATAGCCACGCTCTGCTGGGCCGGCGTGTTCTCCTCTGAGAGGGATGGTAATAACAATGACGCCTCTTCACCAGATGGCGGAACCACAGAGCCGATCTCAGCGCGGTAGGCTTCAAGTTGTGTGCGCATCTCTTCATCGAGAATAGTTGGTTGTGTGAATTGGGATCGCCTAAAGTCCTCCAAGATTTCACGTGAGACTTGTAACTCTTGCTCTTGACGTTGTTTCTCTTCAGCCAAACGCTGCTCTTCAGCGTTTCGTTTTTCCTCTTGAAACTCAGCATACACACGACGCCAAAGACTAGACTGTCGTTCATACTCTTCAGCACTTCGCTGACCAGCCACAATAAGTCGATTAATATTACGATCATTAAGATCTAAACAGTATGCGCAGACAGATTTAAGAAATGTTCTTGCAACTGCCATCGCCTGTGAACGTGGTTCTCGACGAATAAACTCATATGCAGTTGTAAGTCCAGTAGTAAGCGAATGACGTAATTCTCTTGCACTTTCAGTCGTAAGAGCTTCCTTACGTGCGATAGCAAAGACAAATGCGGCACAGTATAAAAGGGCAAGATTGTACTGAAGAAGAGGTAAATTTGGATTTTCGGCAACCACTTTTGTGAGTACCGATATAGCATCATCATAACGTCCTTCACAAGCCAAACAAAATGCCAAAGAAGAAGTTTGAAGTGGTGTCCGTTCTGTATCACGTTCAAGGTAATCAATGGCTTGTTTAAAACTATCATTTAATGTTTTTACGTTTGCCGTATGTGCCTCATAATGACTACGAACATAATCACAGTTAGGTAATACTTCACCCACACGATCTAACAAAGATTGACAGCGATCATAATCTGCTTCAAGACCAAGACAACATGCTAAACCATGTGCTGCCAATATATTTCCTTTATCGCGACGTAATACAAATAAAAAACGATTTTTGGCACTTGCTAAAAAACGTCGATTGTCTTTTCCATGTTGTTGACTACACCAAAGAAAAGTAGCACCAAGAGCAAGGGCCACTGGAATTGAACGACTTCTGGTAGATCGTAAAGCAGTCATTGCAGCGCTAAAACGTTCATTCTCAAAAAATATTTGACCAATGTAAGCTAGTGAAGTTGGTTCTTCTGGTACTACTTGTTGCAGCAAAACAAGCCATGCTACTGATTGTTTTAATAAACCATCTGCTTTGGCAAGTAAATGTAGACGAAGGTAAGGAAGCTGAAAGTATCCATGTTGTTTTACAAGGAAAATGTAAAGTTGTCTTGCTCTTGTACGATCCTTTTCTTCTAAGAGTAATGCCAAATTAAAAACAAGAGGGACATACTCTACAGGTAATGTGGAATGAGTTAAGAAGTTAGCTCCAAGTTCTCTGTCGATAATATCCTGCAAAGCATCAGAATCTTCACTTAATGAGGCAATATTAGCAATTAAATGCATTGAGACAGATTCACCAACTTCTTTTCGAATACGAACTACATGAGACATTAGTTTTTTTGCCTCTTCCTTCTTTAAGCGTACACACCAAGAAGCAAGAGACCAGGAACGAATATCTCCTGGTGCCACATTATTAATAAGTGAGTAACTGTACTCTAATGCTTTTTCATCCATTCCTCTTTGAGAAGCATAGGCTGTTAAAAGTTGCAAAACTTCCTTTTGATTAGGAAGATCTGCATTAATACGTAATAGTAATTGTTCTGCTTCAACTTCTCTTCCTGATAATAATAACACCCTAGCGTAGTGAATTCGTGCAGCCATTAAGTTAGGATGTACCTGCATAGATGATTCAAGTAGTACACGTGCATTAGACAAATCACCAAGGGCAATACATAATCTACCTTCTTGATAATCTGCTATAGCAGCTTCTTCAACAGTTGCTACTTGACGTACATCAGTTAATAATTGACGAATAGAAGCTGCAGATGCCTTAACACGTTCTTGAGATACAGCCCTAAAATACACAAGATCTGCTACCTTTAAAAGTACCATAGCATTTCCTGGTAACAATTTTCGTAGTCGTTGTGCTACTTCAACAACTTTTGGAATTTGTCTACGGTCTAAAAAGACAACTAGTAGTGCCAATAATGCCAATTCATCATCGGGGTTAACCTCCAAAGCTCGTTCTAACCACTTATGAGCATAATCTAGTCGATTTAAGTGATATGCACAAAGTCCCATTCCCACTCGAACAATAGGAGGACTATAGTCTCCAAGTGTCTCCAAAACGACACGGTAATGTGCAAAACTTTCCTTATAACGTTTCATATGGTAATTTACAGCTGCCAGACCCATCTTTGCAAGGATAAAATGTCGATCTGCCCGAGTTGCCTCTTCAAATTTAACCTGTGCAGTTTGCAAACTTGTACCGTTTGCCAATGCGGCAAGACCCTCTAAATACAGTGTTACAGGGCGGTGTAATGGAGAAGTGGCCACATCCGCCATATAACTCGCCACCGTCCTTTCACCTCCCATAGCCGCAATAGAGGCCTGTAGACAACGAATAGCAAAGTGATCATTCAGCTCCGCCCGTGTTTGCTTTTCGGCGGCGGCCGTGTCGAGAATAGATGTGGCACGTTTAATTTCACCAATCGCAAAGGCATCACGGGCGTCAGCCAAAGTTGACTGTGTCTGCTGTGAGAGTGTCGTCATTTTCTCTGACCCAACGGTACAGTTCCGCGGGCGAGAGTTTGAATAACCGTATATATATATATATATATATATATATATAAGGTATATATATAGATAAGGTATATATGTTGAGCCCTAGGGGTCTGTTTCTTATTTTTAAATCCCTTGGCTTCCTTTTATTTACTTATTTCCTCTCCTTTCGCTCACACGGGCTTATTGGCGTGCCACGGGATAAATCACCTCAAGCAATAGAGAAAAATAAAAAACAAAAAAAGAAGGTTTCAAAACATACTCAAGGTATAACAAATACACAAACACAGACGCCCACATTATTTGAAACGAAATGTACGACAAAAATAAAAGAAAAAAATGATGGTTCGCTTTTAGACACAATTTCATTTCACCTGCAAACTGAGAGGGAAAAAAAGTATAGGGAAACCGCCCCAAAACAAAACAAATATATATAAAGAAAACAAATAAAACACCTCTTTAACTGTCAATTCTAAGACTCTTTTATCTTCAAAGAAGAAACATAGAATGATGTATACTCCCTTGTACATTCAAAAATGAATACAATTCAATTAGAATGTGTAAATTTTCGGAGATTCCTTCTTATCAAGTGTTACTTACGTTCTCGTTTGAAATACCACGGAAAAAGTACTCTTTTTCTGCATGCCCTACTGATTCTGTCCATCCCTCAGGACTAAATAAAGGCCCAGATGCTTAATGAGACCAGAATATGTCAACAAGAAAGAATTGGAGTAATAATTCTCTCTACTCAAAGACAAGGGGTTTATATGAGTATCATAGATATGTGCTATAGTTGTGTTGAACATTTCCGCAGTGTCACTAAGAATCTTTCCCCCTTCAGAAAGAGTTCATGAGCAATTACAAAACAAAGAGGTATATTATTATTCTATTGATTAATGTCGCTATTTAGTTCATCCTTTCGTGTTACAAATAAGGTACTAAAAAAAAGATAAATAAATAAATAAATAATAAAACGGAAAAAAAAAGATACTAGTTTAGTACGGATATGAAAAGGTACAAATACACAATACAACCCATATTAAAGAACAAAAAAAAATATTTATTAGAGTTTTATAACTAAAATACTTATTGTTTTACGCGCCTTCTAGGATATTCTTTTCCTCTTCCTTCTCATCCTTATTATCCTCCATCACTTTTTTTCCATTTTGCTCTTCTTCTTTTCAGGACCATCACTAGGGCTACAGGCGTCAACTCCATCTTCATCCCTGTCTTCCCTGTTATCCTTACT
The DNA here is from genome assembly GCF_022059095.1 of Trypanosoma melophagium. NCBI lineage: Eukaryota > Euglenozoa > Kinetoplastea > Trypanosomatida > Trypanosomatidae > Trypanosoma > Trypanosoma melophagium. The sequence continues at coordinate 688,174 of NW_027125149.1, read as the reverse complement.
CTTAGCAGCCTCGTTGGTATCAACATTTCCACCACCAATCATCTCAATATCAGCCTCAGTCTCATTAATAACATTACCCTCCTCTACAAGCGGCTGTCCAAGTGTCAGCTTAGCCAACGTAACATGCCACTCCTGGACCTTTGCAGATATTTGTCCGGTACGTGTCTTTTCTGCAGCGATATATACAGTACCAACAACAGACATTCTGCAAGAGACGACAAAACTGTTGTAAGGTGGTAGTGTTGGAAAATCTGATTCTAGCACCTTGCTGCGGCTAAACCGTAAGACCAATTCTGGACTCACCTCAAGAGCAAATGAAGGAGGTAGAAGCGGTGCAACTGTAGCAATGCCATCTGTAGAAAAACGAAGTTTATCGTTACTGTATTTTGCAAAAGATTCAATGATCTTAGATCCCACGTGTACAACACGAGGACCAAGTTTAGGAAGCAATGCACAGACTGCCTTATTTGCAAAGTATATCTTCTGTTCTCGGGCTGTCTCATTCCGAACAAGGAGTTGGTCCATGGGGAAAGACTGTGGGAGATCCAAAGCACGACGTACAACCTCCTGTAACGGTGGTGATATAACTTTGAAGGTCTCACTTTTGAAGTTAGTAGTTGTTGTATTATTTTTTGTTACCGTTGTAGTTGTGGTGGTAGTAGTGGTGGTGGGTGTTTTAGTAGTGGCAGTAGGAATGGAATAATCTTCAACACATTCCATAACAGCTACAAAAAAGCCTCCTGTATCCTGATGATGTGGTAAAATACGTCTAGTGTGGTGTATTTCTTGCGCTTGCAGACGTTCAGTATTAGGAAACATAGATGCATGATAACGAAAACCACGACCATTTTGTTTTTCAATATATGATTGAGCTTCCTCAATATTATGAAGCCATGTTGAGAGGTCTTTAGTGAGTAAAGACCAATCGGTTAGTCCAGGTGAAGCGATGAGTCCTGGAACAAGTGGTGTAGGGTCAATAAGTCGAAAAGCACCGTTAGCCTGAGCGAGACATACTGATACTACAGCCTCATCCTCTACAGGATTCATACTACAAGTAGAATACACGATAATACCACCTTTTTTACAAAGCATCATACCTCGTGTCAGTACACGAACCTGAGTGCAATGCAAATCAGTACCTTGAAGTGTATTCCATCGTGGCCACATATCCACAGACTTCCTTAATGTACCATCACCAGAGCACATGACATCACAAAGTACTCGATCAAACTTTTCTTCTGGAGGAAGAAGTGGAAACTGTGTCGCATCATAATGTGTTACAAGCAAATGAGGATGTGATCCTGCTGAACGATTTGTTTGGTGCATAAGTACGTCAAGTCGAGAAGTATTCACATCATTTGCAACTACTACACCATCTTCCATTGAAGGAATAAGTGCTTCTAATATCTGTGATGTTTTGCTTCCCGGTGCAGCACACATGTCAAGTACCCGTTGACCTGGCTTCACCTGAAGGAGAACAGGGGGAATCATACTTACCGTCTCTTGCCTCGTAAGGTACCCACCCTCATTAAAGGCAGCTATAATTTTCTTCAATCCCTTCAACTCCGCACTACGCTTTAGATCCCCACGTGAAACATTGCACTGTAGTGCCCTGCCACATGGTACAAATGGGATTGTGCGAGTTGGTATCACATCGCTGAGACGCGCCTGTAGAAACGCGAAGACGTCATCGGGGTGAGGTGCTGTTGGGTGGATGCGGATGGCCATTGGCAGCGGGGTGCGGAGGGCCTCTTGAAGGGCGGGCCACTCCTCTGAAGGGACGAGAAGCGGCTCGTAGTACGCGGCGAAGGCGGCATTTGTGAGGGTCGTGGTATCTCGCCCGTCTGCGGCCCACGTACTGTCGGCAAGCCCCCGCCGGCGACACCCGCCCTTGCGGTTTTGATTCCGGGACAACTGTGACATTTGTTTTTTTTTTTTTTTCGTTTTTTCCTTGGTTTGGATGTTTTAGGGTTTACTGTATCGGTGTATTTCGGTCTTTATTTTCTCTTTGTTTATATATATATATATATATCTAAAGTTCGTGTTATTATTATTTTTATTATAAACGTCGGACTTTCGTGTTCCGTACGCGCCTCTTCTGTGTCTAGTGTATTCTCTTCACTTCGATCCCGTACGAGTCTTGTTGGCGAGGTCACCCCAACCACTGGTAATAACAAGCAGCAATAACAGCAAGAAACAAAAAAGAAAAAAAAAGGAAAAAATAACAAGAAAGAAAGGGGAGAAAGTAATCAAATAAAATGAGACGGAAGTAAAAGAAAAAAAATTCAAAAAGTAGACAAAACACTAGTAGAGGTTTAAAAAGGCAAAAAAAAAGGGGGTTATAGTAATCGTGATTCGTAATAGTGATGATGATAGTGATAATGGGAAAGGTAGAAGATATAAAAGGCGGGTCACCGTAACAAAAAAAAAAAACCAGGGTAACGCATTCTACAGCACCATCGCTGAAACATGAAAACAGAAGCAGAAGCAATATACACATATGCGATCCTTTCTTCAACCTCACCAAAAAAAGAAATAATGATTCACTGAGGAATGATTTTGGTCTTTTTTTTTGTAAATTTTTTAAATTTTAACTTTTTTTTTTGTTTTTTGCTTCCCCACCTCTTCATATTGTTTCATTTGTTTGGTTTCTTTCAGTTGATGTCTGCCATACCCATATATTTTTTTGATTTGCTCTGTCATTAACAATTCACAAATTGTTAGTCTACTACTCCATGTCAAACATCGTATCGCATCCACTGTCATTATTGGGTGGTTTTAACTTTTCGTCCTTTTGCACCAAAGGTGCAGGTGGACGTGGGCCATTGGTACCGCTGTTGTTGTTGCCAATGGCTCCAGCAATATTATTGCCATCTTTGCTTAACATGTAAGACACTGTCGGCGTCGTAGAAAACTCCTTAAGAGAGATACTCTTTTTCATTGTTCTGCCGCTAGATTCTTGATCCAATGAGAAAATAGGACAGAAAAAATAAAAAAAAGAGAAGTAAAAAAAAAAAATACAAATATACATATATATTGCGTGGTAACATATAATATTAGAAAGGTAATGTATGCAACCATAGAAACATGTAAAATAACAAACAACCACATAAAAGAAAACTCCAAACCCTTCCAAACGTCTCATCATTGCACTGTACCATGATGCAGAGGTACATAAACGTATACACGAACACAAACACAGAGATAAAGATAACCAACGACAGAGAAAAAAAAGATAAGAAGAAGAAAGCAAAAAAAAAACACGTAATGCCCTCTTCTGTTTACCTATATCTATATCTATCTATTGTACTTAATCATCTGCGTATAAGACATGACCTTCAATGTGTACCACACGTTTTGGACGACTTGGTTCTTTCTCTTGCATCTCATCCACTTTCTCTTCACTCTCATGTGCTCCAGATGGGCGCTCCTCAATGCAGTATGTAGACGTTGAGGCGTCCCACACAATAAAATCCCCAGCACTAAGAACATTACCTTTTTGAGTGTATTGCTTCATTGTTTCCATGATTTGCTCATCCACTCGCAAGCTATGTAAGGGTGTTGCCTTTCCACAAACTGGACATGCAGCAGAGTGTAAACCACTGCCACTACCACCATCCTCCCATTTCTGACCTGCTGCACCGTCAATAGACTCTGCACGACGAGTTACTATTTGCTGAGTAGCGCAAACAAATGTTCCTAAATCGAAAACCTCCTGGTGTTGACATGATAAACCACGAACAGGAATTGTAACGACACTCATTGAAATAGGATCACGAAGTGGAAGACGCCAACGTACCGCCACGGGTGCTAATCCTGTACCAGATACATCATTTTCTTCACGTGGGCGTTTTTTTCTACCAATAAGTGATTGAGTTTTCTCAGTACTTTCTTCAGTAGTTGATAATTCTCTTAAAGCAGTAGTAATTTTTTCAATATCCCATCGAAAGGCAGGGATAGATCTTGTAAGATCATCTATGCGATGACGGCATGTTACGTTTCTCATCCTTCGAAATGTCTCAATTTCCCCAAACGCGTATGCAAATATTGTTGACTCCATTGAAGATGGTACTACATTTTTTAGTGCTAAAAGAAGCGAATCCACGTACCTGATAGCATCAGTAACAATAGAAACATCTAGAGAAGCCAATTTACGACAAAATGCACCACATAACATGGAACATTGACACAAATTATGTGTAAGAGAAGGATGTCGTGCAGCTTCTTCCTTAACATATTTTAACAATTTCCTATGTGCAGTTTCTACGCCACTGTCAGAGTCAATGGACCGTATCTCGTGCAGGAGTTCCCAACTCGACATTCCCACACTCTAGAAGAGAATCGCAACATAGTAACAAAGCATTACAAAAAAAAAAAAAAAATAAATAAATTTCGATAGAAAGAACAAAAAAGCTAACAAACCTCTGGAGCTCCATTAACATTAATACTAGAAAGAAGTTTAGGTCGTTCTTGCAAATTCTACAACCTCTTTTTTTTTTCTTTTTCATCTCTTCTTTCGGTCATTCATGTAACCATTCAACACAACCCAAACATCATGCCACACCAAATTTTTATTTACAAACTTGACAAAATATCTTCCAACTGCTCATCAAATCGTGTAGTTGGTAGCGATAGTTCAAATCTAGAGAGGAAACTCTTTGCTGTTGCTATCTCCTCACTCAAGGAGGAAAAACGCGGCCGTTTTTCAGCCCCAGTCGTTGCCTTGATTGAGAAATCTAGGAAGCGAAAAGAGTGTCGTTGTGGTCCAGTCTTTGTACCTTCAGCAGCAGTTATAGCGGACTCCGATACACTACACGCCGCAGCTGGTGCTGTAGTTGCTGTTAAGGAAGGAAAGGATGAATCATAAGTTTTTATATCCTTCATCATTTGTAAAAGATGACTGCCTTGTGAAGGGCTCAAGGCTGGTGTGAAGAGAAGAGTAGTGGCAGTTGGAGAGTTTTGTGTCTGTTGAAACACACTTCCCCCTCCGCTTGTTGTTGTTACTGCTGCTGCTATAGTGGGGGAGGTCGCCCCTTCTACAATGCTATGACTCACACCCTTCATATCTTCATTCTTTACTTCTGTGCCATCATCATAATCATTATCATTATCATCCATTTCTTCTTCTTCATCCTCTTCTTCATAATAATCCTCATTACGCTCATCACCCTCTTCTTCTTCTTCTTCCATCTCTTTAGTGTTTTCCACTAGTTCACTCTCTTCAAGATAGCAAGTACCAGAGGATGCCTGCCTCTCTGTGACTTCTTCATCCTCATTACTGATAAAATCATTACCATCTCTGAAACTCATGCTGTACCCTCCACCGTCCCTAGAAGAGTAAGAATAAGGGTAGAGAAAAAAAAAGAAGCATCACAGGAAATATGAAAGCAATAAATAAGTGAATAAGATGAATCAAAGAAAACAGGGAAATAAAACAAGAAAAAATAAAAATGAAAAGAAAGAAAAAAGTAAAAGGGAAAATAACGACCACAAAAAAAAGATACATAAAAAATTCCGTATTCGCACCTACGCACCCAACCGGATTATTAATTTTGAAAATAAGATTCAATTATAAACGCAAAGTCGTGTCAGCAAAAAAAGAAGAAAGCAATCTGATAAACTATTTCGCCTATCACCACTCCAAATAGTGTCGCTCACCCCCATTGAAGGCAATGTTTCTTTGCCATTGGATTTCTATTTAATTCGAAGCACCCTATTACTTTTTTTTTTCTCATACGATCATGATAAAAAAGCTGAGGAGCTCATACCCTTCGAAATAAAATCAATAATTGTCTCTTTTTTTTTACTTTTGAGAGGTGTCCACTACCTCAGAGATGTATCCAGTAGAAGAAAAAACAAGGAATACCTTTTCTTTTCTCTTTTCATTTATTCCTATGAAAGAGCAGCGCCCATATATGAAAAAAAAAAAACATGCATAAAACCAAAGAGACCTTGTCGAGAAAAAAAGGGAATTCTTTTTTTAATAAAAATAATTTTCATCTTTTGTTCATTTAATAGGAAGCTTCTTTTTTCTTGGATATTTTTCCCCCCAACTCTCTAGAAATTGTATTTCTTTTCTTTTTCATTGACTCATTAATTTTCTACATATTACTTTTTTTTTCTTTGCTTTTATTGATTCGTCTTATTTGAAGAAGAGCGAAACATAAAATAAAAACACTGCTTTTGGTAAGCCTCAAACTTATTTACGGAGTGCGGGTCTACAACCGAGACAACTCATTGACAAGACGTTCACGGATCAATCCAATTGCCTCAAGCTCACGGCGGATTTCTGTTTCTTTGCAAGCGCGTACATCATCGTGAAGTCCAACAGTGATCTCTCGCACCTGGCGCCAGAGATGACCACGCAAGTCAATAACACGACGAACTGAAGTAGCTACCTTGATGGGAACAAGAATGTAATTGTTGTAACGCATAGCAATAATACAGTTAGTGGCACCTGCCATCGCTTCATGCATGGCAAGAGTTGCCAAATTAGCACAGAAGAGAGCATCATTTGCAGAGGGTGGACAAGCACGAATCATATACGAGGGATCAATGTACTTTACTGTACCATTGGGATAACGTTCACGGTTCTCCTTCAACCATTTTTGAATTCTCTTCGTCAGCACAACACCGATATCCAATAATTTCTTGTTGCCTGAAGCATCATGACCACGAGATCCCTCCTCCCAGTTCTGGCCAAATCCTTCTGCCAAGATGATAACACAGCTGCGGGAACTCTCAAAACGGCGCTCAATGAGCTTCATTACGGTTTCCTCAGGAATAGGATTTTCAGGAACAAGGCAAATGTTTGCCTGGGCACTCGCCACAGCTGCTTGCGCTGCAATAAAGCCACTGTCACGGCCCATCAGCTTTACAACGCCAACACCGTAATTGAGAGAAATAGCTTCAGCGTATGCGGCACGAATAGCTTGAACAGACTTCTCCACAGCAGTTTGGAAACCAAATGTACGGTGTGAAAAGCTCAGGTCATTATCAATAGTTTTGGGAACACCAAAAACAGCAATATCAGCACCACGACGTTTAGCCTCTTCAGCAATTTTAAGGGCACCACGTTGTGTTCCATCTCCACCCACAGTGAAAAGAATATTTACACCAAGTCGCTGCAATGTGTCAACCATTTCCTTTGGATCCTGTGGACCACGGCTGCTTCCAAGAATTGTACCACCATGACGATGAATGCTTGTAACAGAACTGCGGTACAGTTCCATAGCAGTGTGGGCACCACTTTTTGAGAGACCCCAATAACCAAAACGGAAACCAATTACACGTTTTACACTGTAAGCCTTGGTAGCCGTAAGGGTTAATGATCGAATTACATCATTAAGACCGGGACAAATACCACCACATGTAACAATACCCACAACTGTCTCACTTGGGTTGAAGTGAATACGCTGACGGGGTGCGGCAAGTTCACAAAGAAGCGGACTCATAGAAATAGGATTGGTAGAATGAGAGCCCTCCTGTGGGCGTGGGTCGTACATGATGTGTTCAATATGGTCAGAAAACTCATCACGCATCACATGTTTCTTGCTGGGATTTACATATTTGAGTCCCGGAAGACGTTCCACAGTTAAATCTTCCTGTGTAAATTTGATCAGTGGGGGCTCGCGAGAGAGAACCAGCTTACTGGTGACACGGCGACGAGACTCCATATTAGATTACTCTTATTTTTTGTAGTTGTAGTAGTAGAACTTAAAAAAGCAGAAGAGAAGTAAAAAGAAAGAGTAGAATAAACAAACCAGGCATACTTGATGAAGTTACACAGGCACATCTACGTCTAACATACATACAATCATCACTTTTTTTTTCTTGAAAGGTCAACTACCCAGATCAAACCGAATTGTTGGAAAAGGTAGAGAAGGTAACGTGTGTAAACAACTCTCTCTCTCTCTCTCTTTCTTTCTCTCTCTCATGCACACACACCTCTTTTATGTTTTTTTTTTTTTTTTTTTTTGGGGGCTTTGCACAATATTATTTTTCATTTTCACTTTCACTTTCTTTTTTTTTTTTACTTGATCCTTGCTTCTTGCTCTTCTAAATATGGGATATCATCTTGCTTCGAGTTTACGTCACGGTCCTAACATTTCTTCTTTTTTTTCCTTTATTTCCTTTCTTTTCCTTCCCTTTGCCTTTCGTGTTATAAGTATACTCTCCATATTTCACTTCCATCAGATATTTCCCTTCCTCTTTTGTTTTCTCACCTCACGTACTCCTTCTCTCGCAACGTGTGAAACAAGTCTCTGGTTTATGACCCTCTAACATACAGAGCAGTGGCAGGGCTTTAAAACCCTGAATACCAGAAAAAAAAAAAAATAGAGCTAACAAGAAAATAAATGAAGAGGGTTAAAAAAAAAAGAGAAAAAAAAGAGGTATTTTTCGTTTTTATTTTCTTCTTTCCCACTTTTTATCTTTCTCTTTCCCTCGTCTACCTTCCTTGCTAACCTCCTTAACCTTCTTGTCCAAATTCCTCTGTGAACTTGATGTGTTGTGTAACGTCATCATCGGATACAGATGGTCTAGCCGTAAGCAACGCCTTCATAAAGTCCTGCATGGTAACTGGGAGTGGCATTAGTAACTCTGGCTGGGCAATCTCCTGTGCGGTCATTGCAAATCCCTCCGGATCACCAGGGGAACAGGGCACAAGACGATCATTCACTGTACGTGTGGGATCTTTTGGATCGGGTCCTGTCACCCGTTTAAAGTGGGTTGCCACTTGAACAGAACGAATACACTCCATCATTGCATTTCGTACCACAATATTAATGTCACTACCACTATACCTCTCTGTCATTTGTGCCAATTTGTACCAATCCGCATCTGTTAGTGTATGAGGTGTGTCACCAATGTGAATTTTAAACATTTGACATCGCGCTTGAACATCTGGTAAAGGAATGTAAATACGACGTTCAAAACGTCGTCGAACAGCACTGTCAAGGGCCCATGGTATATTAGTTGCCCCAAGTACCAAAACACCTTCGTCTTCGTGACCCACACCTTGCATTTGTACAAGAAATTCTGTTTTAATACGTCGTGAAGCATCATTTTCACCGTCTGATCGTGCAGAACAGAGTGAATCAATTTCATCAATAAAAATAATTGCAGGTTTACCATCAGTTTTATATGCTTCACGAGCCATTTCAAATAGATTTCTCACCAATTTTTCAGAATCACCCAACCAACGTGACATTAAATCTGCACTGCTAACACTTAAAAAGGTACCATCACCTTCTGTTGCTACTGCTTTTGCAATATATGACTTACCTGTTCCAGGTGGTCCATACATGAGAATACCCTTCCATGGTTTTCGGTTTCCTGTAAAGAGTTGAGGAAAACGAACAGGAAGAATCACTGCTTCTTTTAATGCTTCCTTTGCACCTTCTAGACCAGCTATCTGTGACCATTGTACATTGGGTTTTACTCGTACAATAGCGCCTTCTAGCCCATTACGCATACGTTGTTTATCTTCCTCATCCTCTTTAGCTCTTTTACTTACTGATGCAGTTTTCTGTGCAGTTCCTCCTCCGCCTGTATTGTTGTTGTTATTCCTATTTTCTTCCTTTGAGTTGTCTAGGTATTCTTTGATTTTCTCTGCTCGTTCCATAATCTCACGTACCTTTTTTTTTAGTAAATCCCTTTTAGTTGGATTACTTTTTTCGTACTTAATAGCCGTCATGAAGACTTCGATTGACTCCATATACCATCGGTATGCCTCCTCATATTCCTTTTGCTCATCATGAGTGGCGGCACGTTTAAATAAGTCTACCGCCTTTGATGTGAAATCAACCGACATAGCAGTATTCTTCGCAGATGTCTAGCTATAAATAAAAATATATAAAACTAATAATATAAATATATAAATATATATATATATATATATATATATATATATATATATTTATTTATTTATTTATATATTTAAAAAAACGTAGGTATGGAGTTATGTGCAAACACAATACCTTCACGCTCCTGACCTCAGAAATAAGAAGAAAAAAAAAGAATTCTTCAAATAAAAAAAAAATGTCTTTCTTCTCTCGTAACTTTTATCCACTTCACACTTTTTTGGTATATACTTTGACTCAGCTATCTACTTCTATCGTTGCTCTTGTTCTTATCGCATACACTCTATCAGCTGTGCTGATGTTTGTGAGTATACCTAATAGCAAGGAAGCAAAAGGAAAAAAAAAGAAGGGATTCTTGAACCAATCCACCCGCTTACCTTAGGTACAAAAGAAGAAGAAAAGGAAACAGCGAAAAAGAAAAAACGTAAATGGATTTATACATAACCGTTGTTTTTTTTTTTCCTTTGATTGTCGTTTTTTTCGCTAAACTGAAATCGGAACCCCTGATAATCCTTTAATTCCCTTTTTGTCATCATTTCCCCATCTTCTTTCTTGTTTCAAATCTCATAAATTTGTACGTTTCGCTCCCCCTATTAAAGGAAATTCCACTTCAGGGGAAACAGGAAAAAAAAAATTGACAAATGAAGAGAACCAAGTAAAAACAATAGCAAGAAGATAGTAGTGGAAGAAGAAAAAAAAAAGGAAAAAAAACAGCAACAACAACAACAAGAAAAATAAATTCAAGAAAGCATTCTTCACCTACCAGTTTGCAGTAAACGATTTTCCATAATTGTACTTAACTCCGTCACTACTTCTCCAGCCGTGGGGCGTGATGAAGGATCATGCAACAGCATTTGAATAATAAGATTAATTAGAGAATCTGAGTACTGCTTCGTGTGGTAAAGAATTGCCCGGCGAATAGCTGCTGCAAGGGATTCTTTCGTCCAATCAGAGTCACTCAACACCGTTGTGGCGCCTTTATTGTTGCGTAACATTGCAAACTCGGGAAGTGTCGTTAACACAAATGCCACAACACCCAAACTAAATATATCCGATTTTGTAGAACCTGTAGAGTTGGCCATCTCTGGTGCACGATATTCAAATGTCGGTGAGGCATCGCGTCTTCCATTAAGTACTATAGAAGCTGCACTCGGTTGAGTATCGCATGAACTACAGAGATCCAAGTCCATTAATAAGACCTGTTCTTCGTTGTTGAGTAATAGTATGTTATCTGGTTTAATATCACGGTGAGCTAGTGGCGGTTTTTGTGTGTGAAGATAATTAAGAGCTGTAGCTATTTGAAGAATGATAGAACAAAGTTTATGTCCTTCAATTGCTCCTTTTTGTCGTTTAATAAACTTAAAAAGGTCCCCTTCGGAGTAATATGGCATAATTACACTGATTTTCAGTGGATTTTCAGAACCAAAAACATCTAAATATCGTATAAGATGTTTATGTGAGAGTTTTCGCATCTTCTCAGCTTGTAATAGCCGTGCATTATATAGAGCGCGATCACTCTCAGCAAAACTCATCTCTTTAGATACTACTACCTCATTATCAAATGTTAGACATTTAAATACCAGACCCTGTCCTCCTTCACCTAACTTACCACATTTGCGTAAAGATCTATACTTTGATAGTACCGTATTATTATTATTATTATTATTATTATTATTATTATTATTATTATTATTATTATTATTGTTGTTGTTAATACTACTAATAGCTAATATAATACTTTTCAATTGATCATCCAGTACAGATCGAGTCCAACTACTATTTGAGCAGCGAATAGGTGATGAGCAACAACTATGACACTTTAAGACACCACATTCAAAAGATGAAGGAAGACAATCACTGCATAACGAATCAGCACATATCTCGCAAAAGTACCGTACGCTTTCGTCCTTAATCTTTCCTCCACATCTAGAGCAATTTAACACAAAAGTAGATGGTATTTGACATCCCTTACAAACTACAGTAGTAGGTCGATTTGGGGTTCCACCAAGTATGCAACGTTTGCATACAGAAGATTTACACACAACACATCGGTACAGTTCTTCCTCTCTACCACTACAAATAACACAGAATACTGCAGGACACTCAGACTTTACTGTACATTCCGAGCAATAACCAGCGCAACTCAGACAATGTGAACAAAAATAAAATGTGCAACTCACGCAGCTTGTTACATCATTGCCCTGGGATCCGCACCTACTACATCTACAAGGTTGATTCATCGTTTTTAAACCCTATATCCCTTTTTCAACCCAGGGAAATGGGTTATTCTATTCAATCGTAGTCAGCGCGTCGTTTTACCTCCCTTCATTTTCAATAATAGTAAATTAAAAGAGAGAACAGCATTATAAATACATGTACAAGAACAATATATATATGCGGAAAGTCAAGAAGACGAGAAAAAAAAAATATTATTTATTTTCAAATTAGTTGGTTTTTTTCTTTTCTGCACTTTGTGTAAAGCAAGGACCTATACAAAGTCCAAATTCACAGACGCCGAACATCAGCAAAGAAAAAAAAAATGAAAAGAAAAACATACGAAAGATAAAACAAAAAAAAAAAATATATATATATATATATATATATATTGCTTCTCGCGTACAAAGGTGAGCCGCACATCTACATAAGACTCAAAAACATACATGGGGTAATCGAAGGAAAAATAAACAAAGAAAAGGTTAGTATTCACTTGCCCCATTAATTAACAGTTGTGGATTTGAGTTTGAATTCCTTTGCTTCTTCATTTTGGCCTTCATTGTAATCATAGGATGAAAGGTAAGAGAAGGATCAAAAGGAGGAGAAAATACTTCCTTGGGTTTTGATAGACGCTTTACGACGTTTCGCCTTACCCCATCATCGTTTTCATACGCATGTTGACCACGTTCAGTAATATTCGGATGAAAAGAAGATATAAAAGCAGAATTTGAATCATTTTGAAGACCCTCCTGGTGATCTTTTTCATCCTTTAGTTGATACAATCGCTCGTAAAAAGGTCCCTGACGAGAAATAGATTTTGCCCGCGGTGAAATTTCTGGACGAAAAGAATACGAAGGTACTTCTGGTGGCGGTGCAGGACGTTCCAATAAACGTGGAGAGATTTGAACAGAACCACGTTGTGGTGATGGACGACGGGGAGAAACAGGAGGTGATTGACTTTTCGCACGACGTTTAAGGAGTTCTTTTTCTGGATAAAGTCTCTGGTGAAATGGATGAACATTTTCAATATTTTTAGCTCGAGGTGAAATTTCTGGACGAAAAGAATACGAAGGTACTTCTGGTGGTGGTGCAGGACGTTCCAATAAACGTGGAGAGATTTGAACAGAACCACGTTGTGGTGATGGACGACGGGGAGAAACAGGAGGTGATTGACTTTTCGCACGTCGTCGCTCTAACTCCTCCTTTGATGGATAAAGTCTCTGGTGAAACGGATTTCCATTCGCTATCGCTCTAGCCCTCGGAGAGATGTCAGGACGAAAAAGTACGAAATTTGAAGATTCGATCAAGTCTACCATACGGGGTGAAAGTTGTGGTGAATCACCATTTGATAAGACAACTCCATCTGGTCCCAAAGAAACTGGTTTAGGAGTATATAGTCGTTCATGATAGGGAATAGCAGGACGCTGAGTTTCTCTTGCATATTTTGATATTTCTGGCTTAAATGATGGTAAGGGTTCTTCACCCGGTATACGACGTGAACCAGCCCGTGAACGTTCTTGTAGTGCTTCTCTCGTTTCTGTTGTTATTGGTAGTGGTCCTGATGCTGATGCTGATGCTGATACGGATGCTTCAGCTGGTTTATGCACACGATGTGGCAACCGACCACTACGTCTTCCACTTGTTTTTGGTTGAAAGGTGTACTCCTCTATAGAACGCTCTACCATTTTTCTATCTCTCTCTCTTTTCTCTTCCAAGTCAAGAAGAAGACGTCTGTGATAAGGTGGTAAGGATGAATTCTGTGCCCTTGATTGGTTTCGTTGACGATAATTTGGTTGTACATAATGTCTTGAGAACTTCTGTCTTCGCATCATATCTCTCATATCAGCTGTCGGCATAGAAATACATGACATAAACAACGATGATTCAGTGTATGAAACTTCATTATTTAGTATTTCTATTCCTGCCATTCCTGATTCATCCCCAGTGAGTTTTTCAATATTACCAAGAGTAAGCTCATTTGGACTTAGAACTTCTCCATTATTTTCCACCATTCCATTCTCATTCTGTAGAGCACCTTCCCTTAAAGGATGAGAATTGTCCACCTCTTCTTGTGAATTTTGTTCCTTTACATCATTCTCCTTCTCTTCTGGGAAAGCATGGTGGGAAGTACCATTCAATAAATGCTCTTTAGCTCTAGCATTGTTCATAACATCAGAAACACTCAAATTACCATTTTCCAATTTTTGGTGATTTTCATCCTTCTCGATTAAATTTTCACCTTGGTCTGCAACCACGCTATTTGGTGAATGAATAACATTTTTGTCATCTGAGGGAAGCAGTTGATTTTTCTCTTCTACCTTTGAGACATCAGATTTTTCTTTATTGTTCCCATCGCCACCATGGTCTCCTTCATACTTCTCCTTGAATTCCACCTCATCTTCTATGAAAGCATCAACTTGTTCCTTCCTAGATGGAACCTTTTCACATGCTGATCCATGAACGGAATTCTTAGAGGACTTTGAAATACCTTCCTTTATGGAGTCTCCTTTTGCATATTTTCTTACCTCTTCTGCACTCAGTGTACGATCTGCATTATGAACCCCAACAATCGTACTCTTTCCATCCGTATCCATCATGGTAGTATCCTCTACCAAGGGACACCCAGTGAAACCAGATTCTTCTTGTTGATGAATATCATTGTAACCTGACGGGCGAAACACTTCAGGAATTAAAAGATCATGTTCCGAAGCAATAATATTATTATTTACACTTTTATTTTGGCTTGACCTTACAGAACATGGACCTTCAGAGTTGACTCGCAAAGAGTTACGTTGTGGTAGCCTTGACCCAGCTCCTGGATTCTTAGGTGAACAATGTTCCACAGCCACAAATAATGGTAAACCCCGTTTAGATGGGTCAAACCCATAAGTTTTTTCCCAGTACTTTTCTGATAAAAGAATTTCCGCTGCCTTTGACTTGGAATCTGACAAAGGTGTGGAGGCCGATTGTGACTGCTGGATCTCTGAGTTGCCTTTTTTCTCCCTTTTTTCCCCACTTCCTACATCTTGTAGTCCCCTTACTGGAGAAGAAACTTCTTCTTCACGATTATCTTCTTTTTGACTACTCAATCCTATATTGATAGTTTGACCTTGAGTTTGTTCCTCTACTAAATCTTCTTTAGCGGAAGATAAATGCCCAGTTAATTTTGCTTCCTTATTTTGAGCAATCATTAACAGGTTCACTGAACCACTTTCTTCTTTCCCTTGTTTTGATCGTTCTGACGCAGTGAGACTGTTAATACTTCCTCTTTTTGGTGGACCACGTCTTTCTTGAACACCCTGTGAGAATGATCCACCAGAAGGGGTTATAGGAGGATCTAAAACATTGTATAATTGTTTAGAATTTTCTTTAGTAAAATCTCTTTCAGATGGTGTTGATACCTTTATTAAGTTCACCTCTCTTTTATATGATGCTATTAAGTCTGACCTTCGCACAATATCTTTTTCAGATGGTGTTGATATCCGCTTTCTGTTCACCTCTGATTCACTTGGAGCTGTAGCTTGGGACTTGGTGATAACATCTCTTTCAGATGGTGTTGATTTATTTCTCACGCTCACTTTTTTAGAAGAACCTGCTGATTCTGGTATTCTTATACAATCCTTCGCAGATTGTTTCGGCATCTCCTCCCTGCTCATAATATCCTCCGCCGGTTGCAGCACAACCTGTGAGCTTTCTGACTTGGTGATAGTCTGTTGAAGCACCTGCGAGACATAACCTGTCTCCGCTACTGCAGGAGCAGAAAAAGCCGATTCTTGTGGTCGAGTTGTTCTACGTGCATCATCCGAATCCGAATCGCTGTCTTGGATACGCAGGTGGGCAAATCTGTCACGTAGCATTGTAAAACTCCCCTCAAGAACAAAAAAAAAATAGAATACCCAGACTTTTCTCCAAAAAGAGTGCACTTTACTTTGCTCACTTTATCTTTTGCCTCAATGATCCTGCAAGAAAGAAAGAAAGAAAGAGAGAGAAACATGCAACTGCAATAACAAGAGGTATACTTGACGAATACACAGTAACTGCACGATAGCAAAAACACCAATGAGACCACATAATAGTTCCCTTTAATTGTTTATGTTTAAAAGAAAAATAATGAAAAAAAAAAACGAGCCATTCCGCCTTACTTCTTCTCGTTTTCTCTTGCCTCCTTGCGGGCCGCACGCTCCTTGCGGACTCCAAAGAAGCGAACAGCACTGTGGTTCTTCTTGAGGAACTTGTACACATTCTTTGTGCGCTCCTCCTCCGTCACCTTGCGGCTCTGCTCCGGAGCGGGGGTCACGAGTCCCCCAACAGCCGCTGTACCGAAGCGTGTGCGGTCCTGTGTGGCAGCACGGATCTCCTCCTCCGATGCCTCACCCTTCTGCACCTTCTTGTGGTTCAGTGGGAAGAGCACCAGCTTGCTCATGTACGTCTTCAGGCGCTGCACGTTGATGTTCATGCCCTCCTCACTCTTGTTCTTTCGGCGGCGGTCCACACGAATACCGATCGTCACGGCGAAGTGGGGGTTGACGCCGGCAGCCTTAAGCTCCTCCGGTGTGAAGCCACGGCCAAGACGCCTCTTCATGTTGTGACGCACTGTGGGGCAGTTCACCTGTGGGCGCAGGGCCTTGAGAGGACGCGGGAAAACCTTCTTTGCCTTCAGCAGACGCAGGCGGCGGCGGCGCAGCTTCTGTGCGGGCTGGTTGAGGAACACCTTGTAGTTACCCTTCTGCGATGAGCATGGGTTCCAGTGCTTCCTCTGGTGCACGTGGGGGATCGCGTTGTTTCCCTTCGGCATTGGCGCTGCAGCTCTTGAGTGGTGCGATGGAGTCACAAATCAAATAAGAAAAGAGAAAAAAGAAAAAAGAAAAGGAAAAGAAACATAGAAGAAAAAAAACAAAGAAAAAATATTCCCGTGAATGCGAGGAAGACATTTCACCTAACTGCGAATACCATGCTACTTATTACCAAAACGGCAATCTGATAGGAAAATTTAAAAATAAATAAAAATAGGTAAAAAAAAAGAGTAGGTATCGAACAGCTCAGACCAAAGTAAATTTACTTCTTCTCGTTTTCTCTTGCCTCCTTGCGGGCCGCACGCTCCTTGCGGACTCCAAAGAAGCGAACAGCACTGTGGTTCTTCTTGAGGAACTTGTACACATTCTTTGTGCGCTCCTCCTCCGTCACCTTGCGGCTCTGCTCCGGAGCGGGGGTCACGAGTCCCCCAACAGCCGCTGTACCGAAGCGTGTGCGGTCCTGTGTGGCAGCACGGATCTCCTCCTCCGATGCCTCACCCTTCTGCACCTTCTTGTGGTTCAGTGGGAAGAGCACCAGCTTGCTCATGTACGTCTTCAGGCGCTGCACGTTGATGTTCATGCCCTCCTCACTCTTGTTCTTTCGGCGGCGGTCCACACGAATACCGATCGTCACGGCGAAGTGGGGGTTGACGCCGGCAGCCTTAAGCTCCTCCGGTGTGAAGCCACGGCCAAGACGCCTCTTCATGTTGTGACGCACTGTGGGGCAGTTCACCTGTGGGCGCAGGGCCTTGAGAGGACGCGGGAAAACCTTCTTTGCCTTCAGCAGACGCAGGCGGCGGCGGCGCAGCTTCTGTGCGGGCTGGTTGAGGAACACCTTGTAGTTACCCTTCTGCGATGAGCATGGGTTCCAGTGCTTCCTCTGGTGCACGTGGGGGATCGCGTTGTTTCCCTTCGGCATTTTCTAGACCTACTCTTCTCGTTTTGTCGGTGTTGTTAGAGTGGTCGAAAAAAAAAAGGGAAACAAAAACAGGTTACAAAGAAGCTAATGTGGAAAGCTGAAGTCACATGCGACTAACGTGAAAAACAATGCATGGATCTCAACACAGAAAAACAAAACAGCAGCAATAGACCGAAGAAAGACAATATTAACACAATCATAAAACACGTGAAAAGCGAAACCCGAAAAAAGAAAAAAAACGTCCGAGTATGAGAAAAAAAAAGACATCGTATTGCCTTGATTTTTATTTTTTCCTGCTAGCAGATCCATCCCATTCGATCGTATTCTCTGCGTATCACTTTCAATTTTCTCCTTTACAAAGCACCAAATATGGGGGTAAGTAAGCAACATTCTGAGATAAAAAAATTTTCACGTTTCTCTTCCTCCCTCCCCTCTTGTTTTTTTTTTTTTTTGGTATTCAAATAATTAAGGCAATTTGACGTTGGTACTACTGAATTTTCACAGGAGTTGATGTGCGGTCTGACTTGACGTTATCCTTTTTTACCTCAATCACAAGTACTGAATTCTTCAAATTGGCTTTTACACTGTCCTCTACCAGAGGTGTCGGAAGCTGTAGACAACGCTCAAACCGACCAGAGCCACGTTCTGCGATCATAGTGAGATGGCCCTCGTCTTCTTTTGCCAATGCCTTGCGGTTGCCTCCAATGCAGATGCGAGTGCCGTCAATGTCCACTGAAACATCCTCGCGGTTCATTCCGGGCAAGTCTGCGATGAGTTTGTAGCTGTCCGGCTTCTCAATAAGGTCCACCGCCGGCACCCACGTTCCACGAACGGTAGAAGTAATGAAACCAGGAACGCCGCTGGAATGCATGCGGTTAAGAAGGCGGTCAAAATCGCGAAATGGGTCCCACATTTTTACTTACAATTTGTAAAATAGGTATTGTGCTATGCTCACTGGTCAAAAAGAGAATATTTTCCTATATGCCTTTTGCAGGTGTTTATTTTTTTTTTTTATTTTCCTTCACTATGGATCCTAGATAAAGATAAATAGAATTCAGAATCAAACTAATAGTACAATAAAAATATTTATTATGCCTTTAACATAGAAACAAAAAACATGTATGTATTGCAAGTTTGAACATGTCAACGTAATAACATACCATATATATTTATACTTTTTTTGTTTCCAGGAGAATAAGAATAACCGAAAAAATTTTTTGATGTATATATAGATACATACATATGATATAACTATACGTTTATTATAATTCATTTTCCTTGTATTTATTAAAATAGAATAATAATACAAAAAGAATTGAAATGGTTGAAAGAGTTCCAGTAGCAAAAATAACCACTTCAATATTTTACTTACATAAGCAATACATAACCAGCCCCATAATGTGTAATGAATAGGCTTTTTAAAGAAAAACAAAATAATATGAGGGAACTTTATGTGAATGGGAGAAGAGCAATGTGAAGTACCGACAAAATAATAATAATAATAATAATAATAAAACACTCACAAGTACAGATTAATTGGTTCTCAGTGAATTCCTTTTGACAAGTGACAAAACAGAAAAGGAAAAAAAAATCTCTTGTGCTACCTTTCCAGAATCTAAATGGGTATCTATACTTTCCAAATAAGAAAGAGGAAATAAATAATACCTCTTCCAAATGGAAAGGCAGTAAACAGAGAGAAACGAAAAAGAACAAGACAAACCTCTCTCATCCCTTCCTGAATAAGCATATTCAGAGAGAAAGAAATACATTCACAAATACATTTACATTCTCACCCTCTCCATTTTCTTCTCATTTTTCTTATCATCATCATCATCCCTCCTCCTCCTTTTAATCTTGTGGATTTACTGAAGAGTGTTCCTCCTGGTATGTCTGCCATATCTGCTTATTTTCATTGCAGTATTGCAGTGCGAAACGGAGGGATGGAAGAAATTCAGATATGGCTTCCACCATTGGGATAATAATGTACATCATAAAAGATATTTGTCCCTTGGGGAAGTCTACAATCTCTTTACTACGATCCATAAAAGGGGAAATAGGAAGGTTACACGCTACCTCAGCGTCACCTTGATTATAAAATTCCCTCGCAATATTTCTTGCCCATTCTGCATAAATATAATGTGGACGGGCGCAATTGGATATGTCAGCCATTTTAATACTCATAGATAGTGCCAAGCGAACAGCTACTTTGTTTGTGTGCCAATCGGTAGTTTCTCCCATACGTAATTGAAAATTTTTAAAGATACGCCCATGATTACCCATATCGGTTGCCAATACCATCTCTATCATTGTATCACGTACAACACGCAGTTGTTCGGCACTAAGGGGTGCAAAAACGTTATATGCAGGATTTCTAAGCAATTCAAAAACTGAAGCGAGATGATGATTCTCAAGAATAGAACGATCATTATATAATGTACTCAAGTAGGCATTCGTTTTAGAATGAAAATTATTATTAAGGCCTGGATGATCAAAATCGTGAATAGCTCCAGCAATTAATGCAGCAAGTAATTCTTCTTTACTTAACTGACATTTTTCTTTTAATCCTGCTATCATAATAATATAATAATTAATTTGTGTAACATCAGCTGCATGCATAGCATTATGATAGGGATTTGGATGATATCCCGATTGAACACCAAGTAGAAATCGTTGTAGTACCTCATCATCAAGGTTAAAATGTGCTACAAGATCCATCTTGTACATAAGCATATATGTTGTATAAAAAAGTGCATTTCCATTCGTTATAATTTCTAACTGAATAGCATCATAATCCCATCGATCTACACCTTGAAAAATTTTAAACACATCTTTTATTAATTGAGAAGAAGATCCTGTTAGGTGTGGCTGCAACGCAGGATGATCCAATATTTCAAGAATATTTTCTAACTTTTTACCAGGAGAAATAGGGAAAACATATCGGATACAAGCTAGAAGATTTGGATCCACAATTTCTTTTACTGGATAGTGTTTTTCCGCCTGTGGAACATGCTCAAAATACTGTGCTCCACCATTTTCATAGAGTTCATCTAAAGGATGTTTTCTAATTCGTTTATCACGCATCATACAAAGACGTCGTTCAAGAGCTTTTACCTCAAGTGCGAGTTCCATAGTTCTCTGCGCCGTAATGGAAGACTCCTCCCGTAGTGGACGAATATCAGTAAGTAATTGTTGAACTTTTTCCTTATAGCGACGTGCACTAGCACTTTTCACTGTAAAATTACATTCCAATTCTTCTATCTGAGCTATTCGGTTTGACATTTCTGCAGAACGGTGACGAATCTGCAACATACGTGTTAAGGGTTCAACAAAATACTCGAGAACTTTAGTTGGTTTTGCAGATCCTCCAGGTCCTGAGACTTTTTCAAGAGTACATATATATGAATATGTAACATTGGGTTCTTTACTATTAAAGATGGTAAATCGTACCTCCTTCGCTTGGTATGTAGGAGCCTGGACTATCGCTTTGCCTTTTAGTACATCTGAGGCAAGAGATTTAAAAAAAGGTCCCCATGAAAACGGTATACCAGCAGCTTCTTTAGAAGCCAAAAGTTCTTTATCAGTAAAACGTTTCGCAAACAGAGCTCCTGAAGAGTTTTCACGATACGAAATAGTAAATTCATTTGTCCCTGGTGCACAAAACAACAATAGCATACCATGAGAAGTCCAACCTCCTCCTTTTGTACGATCATCCATAACAACAGCTCCTGATTCCATAATGTATTTCTCTTTTCCTGGCATACGCATTTGCGGTGGCTCAGCAGCAGAGTTCGTAGCATTACTTGCAGGATCAGTAGTACCGTTAATAGCTGTGCTCGCATTTGTACCAATGTCAGCAGTAACAGCAGGAATATCAGTGCTCTCAGCGGCTTTAACAGGTATGGTATCAAACTTTTGCAAGGGTTCCACGAAGAGACCCACCGCCGGTGGTGAGTTTGTGTTTGGCGACTCCTTCGTCGCACCACAGCCCATCGTTCACGTTTCAATGTATAGGCTATACAGAATCCTGTTAATATATATATATATATGGGATAAGAAAGAGAGATTAAAAGAAAAAGAGAGATTACTCCCTAGTCTCCTTTTTTTTTGTTGTTATTTCTTCCTTGAACCTCAGACCTACTGGAGAATGAATGCAAATTATAAACACAATAAGTAAAAGAGAAGAAAGGAAAAAAGTAGGCAACCAAGCTAAAAAAAAAGAAGTGCACATGTAAATGAACTATGCCAGCAATAACAAACGAAAAAAAAAACACGGGATGTGCTGGTACAACGAGAGCTCCAGAACAAGTTCAAGGCAATAAGATAAACTAATTCCCGTACATTGTACTAAATAAAGGAGACACATAGAAGAAAAAAAAAACAATAACAATGATAAAAGAATTATGACAACAATAAAGGGAAAAGAAAAGAAAAACTTATACATAAAAGACAAACGAAAAAAAAAGGAAAGCACTATATTGTTTTATTTTTTTTCTTTTGTATTGATAAATTATTTTACAAACCAACGGAAAATCATTTGTTTCTTTTCTTTTTCTTTTTTTTAATTATGCGTGGCTGCAGGAATTGGAGCATCCCCTCCCAAAAAAGAACAACAAGGAAGCAAAAAAAAGAAAAAAAAGGGAAAAAAATCTCATTTATTTAAACCGAAAAACAGGCAGACCCCGACGCAAGGGAGTATTTGACCTTCGACGGGTTCCTTGATATTCCTGTCGCTCTTCCTGTCCCAACGAAGAGTTTTTTCGAGATAGTGATGTAGACTCCATATACCGTTTTGGTGTTGCCAGTCGATTTATTCTTGGATTAGATGTTGGAATGGTCACTTCAGGTGGATGTCGAGAAATGTGGTGGTGATGAGGTCGTCTATTCTCTTCCGCCACTTCTTCCGTAAAGTTTATTAAACGACCATAATTTGGTGAAGGGGGTGAAATAGTGGTGTGATTGGGACCACGTGGAAGTGCGAGTTTATTAATACGCTTATTCGTTGCAAAAGGTGTAATACCGGGGAGAACGGTACTCGCATCATGGTCTATCAAGTGCGAGTTACTACGCTGTGGGGCAATGGGTGTAATTTCATTTCGTGTATGAGTCCGTCCTGCCCCAACAAATTCTTTTTGTTGATAGTGTTGTTTCCTCTGTTGCCGTTTTACCTCGGCATCTCTGTACAGGTGTGTAAATATATCCCGTTGTGGTTCTCCCGCTCCTGTCTTTTCATCGCTGGATATATAAATAGGATTGCCTTTCCTAGTATTGACCTCTGATATCATTATAAATTCTTTTTTGTCTCTTTTTTTTTACCTCTCTCTGTCTTTTGTTTTTGTTCTCGTCAGTAGAACACAAGAAAAACTAGTGGAGAACAACAGAGCCTAAAGAACAAAAAGAGTTGAATAGAAAAAGAAAGGAGGCGTAACATTCTGACGACATATGAGGACTAAAGGAAAAACTATATATATATATATATATATATATATATATATATATGTAGATATATTCTAGCGACAAAATTACAAAAATACACGTACACATGTAATCACCACACCATCACTTCGGTAAAAAAAAGAAAAATGTACACCAGTTGTGAAATATCAGCCATGAGTCTTGTTTACCCATCTAAAGAAAAAAAAACAAGAGTAAAAAAAAATATAGATATATAGGAGAGAAATGAGGTTCTAACAACAGTAAATAATAATAAAAACAAAATAAGAACCAGTGAGATGTCATCAGGAGTACAGGGAAGGAGGTATACAGAAAGAAGACCCAGTTTCATCATCAAACCCATTAAGGGCAGATTTGTAGATGCGATTATAAATACGTTCATATACTGATAAATCATCATTTTTCTGCCCTTTTTGTTCTTCTTGATCTTCTGCTTGTTGCCGTCGTTGTGGTTGTGACTCCACCGCATCTCTATCTGGTGACATCAGCGGCACATGCGGCGGCCGTTGTAAGCAACGTACTGGTGTACCCTCACGTCTACCCAAAACAAATTCCCGCGGTGTTGTTACAAAAGGACGTGGGGCACTTGATGGTCTCCGCTGCAATCGCATTTCACGTTCTTCTCTGAGACGTCGGGCTTCTTGTTGTCGTTCCAAATACTCCTGCACACCCCACGCTGTTCCATCTCCACCATACACACTCTCTCCACGTGCGGAAAGCACATGCGTAGTTTCTCTTTCTGGTTTAAAAGTACAATCTTTAACTTTTTCGGCTTCCTTGCGCTGACGCATCTCTCGTAATTTTCCCTCTCTACGGGCAAGCCATTGCTGATTCCGTGTGGCAACATCTTCAGGTCCTCCGATGATTGGACCTCTACCATTTGTAACAGGAGCAAAAGTACACTCCTCACGTTGGCGTTGCTCCTGTTCCTCTCGAAGTCGTCGCATTTTTTCTAATCGACGTTCTTCATATGACTGTAGAGCCTCTGCCATAGATTCAGGTAAAGAAGTTACACGAGAAGTAGAACCTCTATTACTTCCATTAAAGAATAAATCTGATAGCACTCCTGCTGGTCCTGACGTTGTTGTCATCGTTTTTGCTGTTCCTGTTCCTACTTCTGCTTCTACTTCTTCTCTTGAATCCATATTTCTTGGGGTTCGTCTTGGATGACGATATAAACGCTCAAGAGAGGTATCAGGCAGTCTTGCCGCAATCGCCTCACTTACTGGATTTATTGCCGGTTGATGTCGTAGTAACTCTTGCTCTTCTTCTTGACGTCGCATTTCCTCTTTCAACACCATACTTTGCATATGCTTCTGCATTAATTCATCTTCAACACTACGAAAACGTGGTTTTATAGCAGCGTGTGGACTAATTCTAGGAGTAAATAAGGAACCATTATGATCATTTCCTTGTTGAAGTTGTCTTCGCAATCGACGTTCTTCTTTTTCATAACTATCTGCATATAATCTTTCTGCCGCATCACCATCTCTCTGAAGAGTAGCAGCATACAAAGTAATTTGAGGAGTTCGATCTTCTCGTCTTTCCATCTCATATCGTTCCCAACGTTTAACCTGTGCAATGCGATCTCTCTCTATAAGTGCTTCAACCACGCTGAGACCTGACAGTCCTTCCTTCTCTCGACGACGAGCTGCCAGTCGTTCTGATCGAGGATTAATAATGGGCCCATCTCGCACTTCAACAAGATCATCACGTATTTTTGCTGTTCGTGCAACTTCTCTTTTCTCTTCACGACGACGACACCAATCAGCTTGTGCTTCCTCAGCCTTCTTTCGTGTCTTTGGAGTTGCCTTTCTACCTCGACGTGATATATTTGGTCGAAATGGTGCAATAACGCTCATTTCCTTTAACATTTGTTCTTCACGACACTTTGCATCATATTGACGTCGTTTTTCCGCTTCTTGTGCTCGCATTAATAATCGATCCTCAATTGGAGTCTCCTTTCGTGGTGGTCTCTTAAGACTATTGTATGTAATAGAAGGCGCTGGGCGTAGTTGACTAAGTTCTTCTTCTAATACTTTCAGTCGCAAAGCCTCTTTTTGCTCTGCGGCAAGTCTACCTTTATCAAGCAGTACTTCATGAATAGGCTTCTTTTGCTGAATCCCAGCACCTGCACTTACTGCTCTTCTTTGAGAAGATGCAATTTGTGCTGCATGCTTCCCGGTGAAACTAGTAACAATCGGTTGGATATCCCCTTCACCTTTCAGGCGTAGACATTTCGGCAACGGGGCCTCAAGTATACTGCTAATTCGGTCTGCGAATAAGTTTACCGAGAATGATGGCCTCTCACGCTGGTCATCGAGACACAGCTCCATTGATTCGTCTTCTTGGACTCCCCGTGTGGCTATGAAAACAACAGAATAGAATAGAATAGAATAGAAAGAGAGAGAAAATAAAATAAAAAATAAACCCAAAGAAGAAAAAAAAATACCATTATAGCTGCTCACTTGTTCGTTCTAACGTAATTTTTTTTTTTTTTCGGGGAAGGGTACGTAGAGAGCACATTTTCCACTTTGTCTTACTTTGTCCCTCACTGTTGTGGTTGTTGCTTTTTGTTAACAATGCATTCACACGAACGCACTCGCACGCACACGCACACACCCTCTCCCTATATATATACCATAAACCCAATAACTACCTTTCACAAATACTTTCACTTCTTTACTTTTTGGGATGACATAACACTCTTGTCACATTCCTGATTATTTGCCAACAACTCATAATCACTGTACGTGCAAGAACTTGTACCACATTGGAGGACTGTAGCCATCATTTTTTGACAGTGTTTTGCATAGAGTGTTGAGTCATTCCTTTCTTCGGGAGTTGGTGTATACACTGGTAAGACGCGCAACTCCACTCGTGTTACAAACTGAGAACTGTTACGTACCACAAGGTCGATGATATTATTACCACCACAGATTCGACCAGTCCAGCACGGGTTAAAGTGTTTGTAGGGGAAACATATGCAAATCATTTGAACTGGTTCACCAGGTTCCATAGCTCCTCTTTTAAAAAGAAATAGCGCCCTTTGATTTGCCGTAGTTCCCTCAGGAAAAATAACAAGTTGGGGTACATTAGGATCTTTGTCTCTTGCCCGCATTTTTATTGCATTAGCAGTATATTGACGAGATTCAGCAGCATCGCGGTCAACAGTTATTGCATCTAATGCCTTGGCCACCGCACCAAAAAAGGGTACTTTCTCGCAATTCTCTTTTCGAGTTACAAACGATGGAAAATTAGCATATACGAAAAGGGTTATAACCTCCATAATACAGGAATGGTTGGCAATTAGTATTTTACACTCTGATTTATCAGCAATTTTACCAAATGCTTTAACGTGATAAACTCCTGCAGATATGGCAGCAATATTAGCGAATAAACAAGCTATATTGGCCCAAATTGTAAA
Organism: Trypanosoma melophagium; assembly: GCF_022059095.1. NCBI lineage: Eukaryota > Euglenozoa > Kinetoplastea > Trypanosomatida > Trypanosomatidae > Trypanosoma > Trypanosoma melophagium. Next base: position 661,507 of record NW_027125149.1, on the reverse strand, counting down.
CCAGAGGTTATTGTCACGACGAGTGCGTCCCTGCCAACCAACCACACTCATTGTCATGATGGAAAGCATCCCAAATAAAGTTACCAAAAATATGCGAAAAAAAAAGAAACCTGTCACGATAAAAAACACAAGTTTTATTTTTTCATATAGTGTCCAAGGAGTATCATAAGTTAGGGCAATTTCCGGTCCCACCTCAGGTGGATCATCCGTTAAATATGAGTCATCAAGGCGAAGCCTACGTGGGCCTGGAAAAAACAGGTCCTGTATATTTTCAATTAGATAAAGAGAAATTATAAATAAGAGAAGAAAGAGTATCCAGCGCCGAAATAATTCTCCCCAGGTATATCGTGGATCCAATTTCTCAACATTTTCTTTTCCTGTAGTTAACTTTTTACTACTTCTAAAACTGGTACCTAAATCATGTTTGGACTCCTCTGATCGTATTTGTCCATGGCCTTTGGAATCCGACATCTCCACCACTTTTTCTGTTCTCTCATTCACATTCTTGTTAACCATATCCCTGTTACTATGTGCTGCTAGCTGTACGGTCCCTGCAGCGGGACCCTCCGGCCCCGCCCAGTCAAACACCTGCGTGCAGAGGATAAGCAGCACAACCAAACCAACAGGGATCCGAAAAGGTCCACTTATGAACATAATAAATGCAAATAAACTACCCATCAAAAAACAGTATATATATACAAAAAATAAAATAAACAAAACACACACACACACACACACACACAGATGTTTGAAGAGAAAAAGAATAAAAAGAAAATGTGAAAACGAAAAGAAATGAAGAAAGGAAAATGGAAAAAGAAAAGAAAAGATTGTAATACCGACCAAATCAATACGAACAGCAAAAAAAAAAACAAATGAATCTCATTCCATTTTTGATTACAAAACATAACACCATACCAAAACAAAAAACCACCTCTATCATTACTACCTTCATGATGTGTCGTAATAACATTTCGTATTTAACTCGTTTCCTTTTTTTTACTTTTCGCTGTTGTTGTCATTTAAACAGCTATCTGATGATCGTTTCTGTCGTTGTTGATTTCTTTATTGTTGACAACTCCTTTCTCAGTTAGTTTCTGCCGTTTCCCATAAGTAATAAGAATCACTAGATGAGTTATAGCCAATATAGCATATCAATTTCGCATCACTTTCATTTACTGATAATAAACGCCATAATGCAAAACAAGTAGCATCTTGATCAGTTTCAACCTTGTGAAAAGTCAAAGCATCATATTTATATGGGTACGAACGAGGGTACAATGGTCCATATCCGATAAGAAGCTCTTCTCCCTTTTTAATATCACGTGTCGTCATAACGCTAAGTCGTCCTTCATTATACTTCGTTTCTTGTATCCAACCACAGTTACTTTCTTCTGTCTCTGCAGGTTCATTAATAAATGGTGTAAATGTACCTTGTAATTCCTCAAATACCACGTTAAAATAATCTGCGCAGTTAAGAGTCATTAGAGCATACTTTGGAATAGGACGACCTTGATTAGACTGCTCACCACTCAACACATCCAAGTATCCTGGGTACACACCAAGGACAGTGTAGGCGGGAATATCCTCCGCAGCCACAACTCCAACACCTCCTCCTTTTTCAGGTCGAGTTGTTGTTGTCAGAAACTCACATGATGCGGGAGATTGAAAAAATTTTGTGACAACACGTCGTAAGGATGCCATAAGTAATTCATCCTCTTCCTCTGAATGAGGCTCGTGTGAGTGTTTAGCAATAGATTCTATTTCAGAGAGTATGTACTCTGGATATTCTTCTCTAATCGACAAAGCTCGTAAAACCCCACGTCGCGCATTACAGCGTATTCTCTTTGGTGGTGTTCTCTCTGGAATTCTCTCATCCTCGCAGAAAAAACAAGCCCGCATATAATCTTCAAAACCGCTATTAGCCGGTTTCCAAGCCATTTGAGACTCTGTAGCCCCCTTTGAACAGCCCAAATGTACAGTCTGTCCACAGTAACAACACAACATCATATCTTCATTTCCCTCTGGGTGGTGGCAAATGGAACAAACTTTAAACACGGATTGAATCTGAAAACGAATGAATGCCTGCCAAACGTGAAAATCAGTCGCTTCTTCGTGTGGTACATCCACCTTCAAGTTCTCATCCCAAATACTAATACTATATGTTCCATGCCACCAGAAGAATTTACCCGTGTTCTTGTCTTTATTTAGTGACCAGTCAACACATGCCGTTGGGACCACCTCGACCATTACTGCTGAACCCGAACGCTGCAAAAAAAAAAAGAAGAGAAATAAATAATAAATAAATAAATAAATATATATATATATACAAGAGCAGAGACGAAGCAAAAAAAAAATAAGAACCAAATATAGGCAGAGACAAGAAAAAAAAAAGAACGTATATATATATATATATATATATATATGTACGTTTGAAAAAATTCTTCGACATCCTTTTGAAATAACACAGTAACCAGCAGATCACTTATAATAAATATGCGCATCGTCGCCACCCATGCATGATTGCTCTTGTGTAAATGCCGTTGCCAATTATTCTTCTCTGTGAACCACTTTCCATCGTCTAACATATTTAGGAGAAATCCCCTAATAGTGCATTAAACGAGATGAATGTACAGTATTTTCCTATTCCTTTGTTGCTATACATATATAAATAAATAAAAAACAGTCGTCTTCGAGTGAAATATAAACACAGGTATATGACATCATAACATATATATATATATATATATATAATATTTTTAAAAAAAGAGATATGGATTAGTTCATGGCACATTTATGTATCGAAAAGGCAATACTACATTTGTGTTCCATAATAATCATCAGAAGGTACAGCCGACTTTTCCTGGTGTCCAACTAGAATGACAGAGGTAAGTATATGAATTACAAATAATGTAACGAAAAAAAAAAAAAAACATCGATGAAGACCATACGTTTGAATAGTGGGAGACAGTTCAAAATAATAAAACTGAGGATGAACAATAATATGCAGAAAAAAAAAGAGTGAGGAAAACCACTGAAATGCAGAGATAGATTCCTTTGCACTAGCAAAGGAAATACCAGCAGAATGGTAAAAAAAAAGCGACAAAAGGGAAAACATCCTCAACAACAGCAACAACAAAAAAAAAACGAACGTGGACACAGGTGAAAAATCAATAAAACAAGAAAACAACCACGAAGACGCATACACACCCAAACACACACAGAGAGAGAGAAAGAGAGAGAGAAAGAGAGAGACAAATACATACGAAAATGAAAATTTTTTCATAGCACAGCACAAAACAATTTAATGTATACTTTCACAAACGCACACGTACCAGAGAAAAGAGAGATAGCATTTTATTGACGAGTTGCCTTTACTAATTGATAAGACGCAACAAACCGCGATCGGGGAGCTTTGGCGTTGGCAAAATGATCTTGTTTTAGTGTCAGCACCTCAATTGATCCTCCAGTATCACACGGCACAGAGCGTAGTTGTATATGTGGGTGACTATGAAATGCCTCAACAGAAACCAAAGGACCCCGCAATACATCTTCGATGATTTCTGCAAGAACAAATAGAGTTGTATCAGCACCTGATCGATTCCAAAGTTCTCCACGAAAGTCGGTAACGAGCAATCCATTTTGAGGATAAGCCCTTAAGCAATCAGGTGTATTATCAATGATTATGGTGCGATTAAGTGGTCTTCCTAATGCACGAATATCTTTTAGATATCCTGGTTTTTCTGTCCACCACTTTTCATGACGAAAAATACAATGTTGAATACAACGACTACGGTCAATTCTTCGTATAACTTCTCTTGCATAATGTTCTTCGCCTGCTGTCCATACCACTACTTCACAACGTCCACGCAATGCATCAAATAGACGATGTGTACCAGGTCTAGGAATAATTGGTCCAGCCCGTGAGTATACAAGCGTTTCATCCAGATCAAGAACAATTACAAGTTTTCCCTCATCATGCGCAGATGCTGGTGGAATAAAGAACTTATCATATTCGGTAAATGTACTTCGTGCAAAGGTTTTAGTAGGGAGAGGACGTGGTAAGAAACTTTGTTCTTTAGGAAAACGCCAGTCCATGTTATACCTCGGGTGTACATGATTAAATTCCTCGCGTGAACGCCAAGAGGATAAAACTCTTCCATTTTCTGAATTTGGAGACAATCCCACTGTACTAGCAAATTGCACCGGCCTCTCACCTACCACATTACTCGTTTGATACAAAAATTCTTTTTTTTGATTTTTTCTGTTTGAACCGCGAATGGTAAGGGGTGAAGAATTAGCAGTCGCGGGACGTTCAGCTACATGGCATGGATGTGGTGTAAGTGCAGAATAAGTGCGCTTCTTAAGTGGGGCATATTGTGTATGGAATGTAGGAGTACAATCTAAATACCGTCCATGCATCCTCCCTTCCACCATCACCACTATCTTAATACACAGAACGTCTTCAAAATAGTTTTTTTGTAGTACTACTAGTAGCAGTAATAGTAGTAATAGTAATAGTAGCACTAAAGAGCTGTTGTGGAATGGCTTACAAACAACAACAGAAATGCAACACACCTTTCACGGAAAAGGAAAAGAAAAAGGAGAAAACAGAAGAAGAAAAAGATAACAGTGAAAAGAAGAAAAACTCCATGCTTTGTGACTCCGCCGGCATGAAGAAGCAACAACAATATATATATATGAACGTCTAAGAAAATAATAATAATAATAATAATAATAATAATAATAATAATAATACAAATGAAACCACAAAAACTATACAGTGCGAAGAGAATCCGATATCTCAACCTCACTCATTTCCTTCTTGAGTTTAAAGAGGGGGTAAAAAAAAAACAAGGGGGAAAGTGCATTATTAGTATCCCAAATATAGTCCTCCTCCAGTCCATTGGCAGTGTTCCTCAGGTCGGGTAGAATCTACGTTGAGTTATACAAATAGGCAACGTAATTCCTTCCTACAGAGTGTGTGTGTTTTTTTTTTTTTTTTTGGTTCCCAATAGCCACGACACAATCAACGGACGAAATAAGGATAGGACTCTACTTGTATTTCTTATTAACGATTCCTGTCAAATAAATGATTCCTCAAGAAAAAAAAACCCGATAACCGTTTATATAACACCTTTGCCCATAATTCTCTTATTTGCTTGAAAGAACATGCTTATGCAAGAACTACTACTTCTTTACAAGACGCAAAACCACGGAGGTGTTCTGATAACACTAATGTTCTGACTAACACTTGAGAGAAATGGTTGTCTTTTTTCTCTTCTTCGTTTATGGAGTACTTCATCACGTGCTCAATAGTAGGAACAGAATAGAGTTACTTCAGTAGAAAAAAAAAAAGAACGCAGGAACGTGCATTCTTTTTTTTTGGTTTTCGTCCATTCTTACACTGTTTTGCAAAAACGAGGCACAATATTCGATAAGGTTACTGAATACCACACAACTGACCCTTTATTTCTGTATATACATCTTTCTAGCCCCTACACAGTCTAAAAAAAAAAATGATTTTTTTCTTTAAAAATAAAAACAAAAAAGGAGGAATGCAAGTACGAAAAAAGCATCCTTACAAAAGAAAACAAAAAAAAAAACAAAAATTTATATCTACTCAGTGAATCGAATTCTCTTTTTTTTTAAACGGTGCCTGCACTCAAAAACAATAAGAAAAAAAAAATACAGAATAATGGTTATAAACAAAGTTGGCACAATAATATCTTCATGAGCTGAAGGCGAACACTTCAAAGGTAAATGAGGGTCTTTCGGAAAAAAATTTAATAACCTCTGGTGTTAACCTGGGAAACTCAAAAAGTTTTGCAAAGCCCCAATTGGGATTTGAAGAGTTCGCTACTGTAGGTGTGGTAAAGTAGCGTCCCTCTCGATCACAAAGGAGAGTATATTTACAGAATGAATGAGCACTGAAAGCCTTGGGGATACCCGTAACCCCCACAACATGTAAACAGAAACGCAGATTTTCTCCAACCAAAAGCATAGGATCACTTCGTACTCCAGAGTGTGACCCACATGGAAACAATTGGATATGAAGCCTGGCATCCGTGAGTACTCCGCTATCAGTTAGTAGCCCAATAGAAAACGAGCTACGTCTTCCAAGAAAAACACTTTCCAATGATATGCCGCATTTCCCTTTGAAAAAATTATATGGACACTTGTTGTCAAGTGAAAACACCAGTCCATCAGAAGCAGCCTCTACTCTTCTACGTAATGCAATGTTACCAAGTCTTATACTATTTAATGCATCCTCCATTTTACTTTTTGTAATATTATTAGCTTCAGCATTGGCAACTACTTGTCGAAGTGAATCACGTTCAAATATAAGTTTACTCAAATCCTCTTGCTTTTCCTGCTTTTCCAGTGCTACAGTCTCTAATTTACTTTCTAACAAGGCCACAAGCTCCTTAAGACGCTTTAGCTCGACATTTTTCTTCGTATCGTTCACCTTAGCCTTATTGGTGATAGCCATAGCATTTTGAGCGTATTCTAATGTAGAGATAGACTCCGTCAAATTATATGCAGCAGGAGATACAGTGGCAAGCATCCATGTCTTACTATTACCGCCAAAACTCTCAGAAAGTAGTCTTGTCAGTTTTGAGGCCCGCAACGATATAAAGGCATCACCTCCCTTTCGATCACTAAATGAGTTCAGTGCCCGACCAAGCATTAGCAGAGACTGATTAATCTTTTGGCCTCTTCAAATGCAACCCCAGTGGATTCAGTCTTGCTCTGACGCTCACTTCCAGCAAGGTCGACCAATAAAACCACACTCTCAACATCTCTCATCTCCAGAGACTCATACTTCTGAGAAATGGTAATTTGAATGATGGCATGTGACCGCGAACTGGTCTCATTCATCTTTGTCTCACCTGTCTGACGGTTGGCATTGCCCATTTTTAGCAGCTCAAGCATGCGTTCTAAAGTTAGCACAGGGTGGACACCAGCTCCCTTCACGTAAACGCGACGCTGGCTGTCCTCATGAATCTCAAGTGACTCTGGCTCCTGTCCCCGGACCCGTGGTGCGAGGAGGTCACGCACTTTTTCCATGTACACTTCTACCATTGTTACGAAGAACTTAATCGTTGCCCCGCTATCTGCCTCCACACGTCGTTGTGCCTCTTCGATCATCTCTTGTACAAAACGCGGAGCTATGCCACAATTCTCCTTGCTGCTCAGGTCCCCAAAAAAGACTGTGTGTCTTCCCACTTCCTGTTTGACCATAAGCAAATAGACACACATTAAATCCCCCAAAGGCTTCTTTCAACATTGGTCTCCCAATTTCATTGTATAACTCATCCTGGGGTCCGGTAAAAACACGGTCGAATTTAAATACATTCGCAGCCCTACTCTCCCCATGATCAATCACAACAGCTTGTTGATCATCAGGATCACCCTGTAAAATCACCTTTTCACCTTCTCGAGGAGGGCAAATACGAACACTCACTTGAACACGAGCACCAGCTCCAGGGCTAGTAGCATTTGTTTCTATCATATTTTTATCCCTATATTCTTTACAGTAGAGAGGAATAAAAAAGAAAGAGAAAAAATAAAAAACAAAAGTTTAAATCTCTGTATTACGTGATTACTTTTTTTTTCCGTAGGATGAGAGTAGGGTAACTTTTGGCTTTGACATTTCTTCACTTCACCAAAACGATGTGCATAGGAAACAGAAAAAAAAAAAACATAGATTAACAAAAAGAAAAAAAGGTAGCAAAATATGAAAATAAAATTACTACTAAGACAATACTTCTACCACAGTCGACTCATTCTTGTGTTGATAGATGTAAGTGTTCTCTGACATTATTCCCTCAACGCGAAAGTACAATACATCCAACTGAAAAAATTTTTGAAGATCATCTGTTAAAGGCCCAAAGAGATAAGTTTGTTTAAGTGAAAACTGTGGGTTCCCACTCTTCGGTTTAACAATAGGCGTTTGTACCGAGCTAGATGCATTCCCGTCAAACCACATAGTTACTTGAACACCACCCGTAACATAATCTGGAAGGTGTTGTAACTCTTGAAGACGAACAAGTACTGCCACATTTTTTTCGGCTGTTAGATAAAGATGAATGCGACACACCAAAAGGGGTGGAGGTCCCGCCAAGTTATAACATGGAAGAGGTAGAGTTGTCACTTCATAAGACCCAAACGGTATATTTGCTAATGAGGTTTTGCAGGTTCCAGAAAAACATACAAGCGGAGCTGGTGATCCCGACTTCTTATTTTGCGCTTCCAAAGCATTTCTAAGCAAACGCAACAAATTTTCTCTCTCTTCAAGCGCACCCCTTAATTCCTCTTCTATCTTTGAACTACCCGAAACTGTCAACACATTTTTCATTGAATCTATTTCTTCAAGCACAGCATTTCTCTGTGCATCTAATGCTGCAATACTTCTTGTTTCATCATCCAAACGAACTTGCAAAAGCCATGACAGTTTTTGAAGCTCATCATACTCCATATGTCTTGCTAATTTATTTACCTTAGCCTTATTGGTGATAGCCATAGCATTTTGAGCGTATTCTAATGTAGAGATAGACTCCGTCAAATTATATGCAGCAGGAGATACAGTGGCAAGCATCCATGTCTTACTATTACCGCCAAAACTCTCAGAAAGTAGTCTTGTCAGTTTTGAGGCCCGCAACGATATAAAGGCATCACCTCCCTTTCGATCACTAAATGAGTTCAGTGCCCGACCAAGCATTAGCAGAGACTGATTAATCTTTTTGGCCTCTTCAAATGCAACCCCAGTGGATTCAGTCTTGCTCTGACGCTCACTTCCAGCAAGGTCGACCAATAAAACCACACTCTCAACATCTCTCATCTCCAGAGACTCATACTTCTGAGAAATGGTAATTTGAATGATGGCATGTGACCGCGAACTGGTCTCATTCATCTTTGTCTCACCTGTCTGACGGTTGGCATTGCCCATTTTTAGCAGCTCAAGCATGCGTTCTAAAGTTAGCACAGGGTGGACACCAGCTCCCTTCACGTAAACGCGACGCTGGCTGTCCTCATGAATCTCAAGTGACTCTGGCTCCTGTCCCCGGACCCGTGGTGCGAGGAGGTCACGCACTTTTTCCATGTACACTTCTACCATTGTTACGAAGAACTTAATCGTTGCCCCGCTATCTGCCTCCACACGTCGTTGTGCCTCTTCGATCATCTCTTGTACAAAACGCGGAGCTATGCCACAATTCTCCTTGCTGCTCAGGTCCCCAAAAAGACTGTGTGTCTTCCCACTTCCTGTTTGACCATAAGCAAATAGACACACATTAAATCCCCCAAAGGCTTCTTTCAACATTGGTCTCCCAATTTCATTGTATAACTCATCCTGGGGTCCGGTAAAAACACGGTCGAATTTAAATACATTCGCAGCCCTACTCTCCCCATGATCAATCACAACAGCTTGTTGATCATCAGGATCACCCTGTAAAATCACCTTTTCACCTTCTCGAGGAGGGCAAATACGAACACTCACTTGAACACGAGCACCAGCTCCAGGGCTAGTAGCATTTGTTTCTATCATATTTTTATCCCTATATTCTTTACAGTAGAGAGGAATAAAAAAGAAAGAGAAAAAATAAAAAACAAAAGTTTAAATCTCTGTATTACGTGATTACTTTTTTTTCCGTAGGATGAGAGTAGGGTAACTTTTGGCTTTGACATTTCTTCACTTCACCAAAACGATGTGCATAGGAAACAGGAAAAAAAAAAACATAGATTAACAAAAAGAAAAAAAGGTAGCAAAATATGAAAATAAAATTACTACTAAGACAATACTTCTACCACAGTCGACTCATTCTTGTGTTGATAGATGTAAGTGTTCTCTGACATTATTCCCTCAACGCGAAAGTACAATACATCCAACTGAAAAAATTTTTTTGAAGATCATCTGTTAAAGGCCCAAAGAGATAAGTTTGTTTAAGTGAAAACTGTGGGTTCCCACTCTTCGGTTTAACAATAGGCGTTTGTACCGAGCTAGATGCATTCCCGTCAAACCACATAGTTACTTGAACACCACCCGTAACATAATCTGGAAGGTGTTGTAACTCTTGAAGACGAACAAGTACTGCCACATTTTTTTCGGCTGTTAGATAAAGATGAATGCGACACACCAAAAGGGGTGGAGGTCCCGCCAAGTTATAACATGGAAGAGGTAGAGTTGTCACTTCATAAGACCCAAACGGTATATTTGCTAATGAGGTTTTGCAGGTTCCAGAAAAACATACAAGCGGAGCTGGTGATCCCGACTTCTTATTTTGCGCTTCCAAAGCATTTCTAAGCAAACGCAACAAATTTTCTCTCTCTTCAAGCGCACCCCTTAATTCCTCTTCTATCTTTGAACTACCCGAAACTGTCAACACATTTTTCATTGAATCTATTTCTTCAAGCACAGCATTTCTCTGTGCATCTAATGCTGCAATACTTCTTGTTTCATCATCCAAACGAACTTGCAAAAGCCATGACAGTTTTTGAAGCTCATCATACTCCATATGTCTTGCTAATTTATTTACCTTAGCCTTATTGGTGATAGCCATAGCATTTTGAGCGTATTCTAATGTAGAGATAGACTCCGTCAAATTATATGCAGCAGGAGATACAGTGGCAAGCATCCATGTCTTACTATTACCGCCAAAACTCTCAGAAAGTAGTCTTGTCAGTTTTGAGGCCCGCAACGATATAAAGGCATCACCTCCCTTTCGATCACTAAATGAGTTCAGTGCCCGACCAAGCATTAGCAGAGACTGATTAATCTTTTGGCCTCTTCAAATGCAACCCCAGTGGATTCAGTCTTGCTCTGACGCTCACTTCCAGCAAGGTCGACCAATAAAACCACACTCTCAACATCTCTCATCTCCAGAGACTCATACTTCTGAGAAATGGTAATTTGAATGATGGCATGTGACCGCGAACTGGTCTCATTCATCTTTGTCTCACCTGTCTGACGGTTGGCATTGCCCATTTTTAGCAGCTCAAGCATGCGTTCTAAAGTTAGCACAGGGTGGACACCAGCTCCCTTCACGTAAACGCGACGCTGGCTGTCCTCATGAATCTCAAGTGACTCTGGCTCCTGTCCCCGGACCCGTGGTGCGAGGAGGTCACGCACTTTTTCCATGTACACTTCTACCATTGTTACGAAGAACTTAATCGTTGCCCCGCTATCTGCCTCCACACGTCGTTGTGCCTCTTCGATCATCTCTTGTACAAAACGCGGAGCTATGCCACAATTCTCCTTGCTGCTCAGGTCCCCAAAAAGACTGTGTGTCTTCCCACTTCCTGTTTGACCATAAGCAAATAGACACACATTAAATCCCCCAAAGGCTTCTTTCAACATTGGTCTCCCAATTTCATTGTATAACTCATCCTGGGGTCCGGTAAAAACACGGTCGAATTTAAATACATTCGCAGCCCTACTCTCCCCATGATCAATCACAACAGCTTGTTGATCATCAGGATCACCCTGTAAAATCACCTTTTCACCTTCTCGAGGAGGGCAAATACGAACACTCACTTGAACACGAGCACCAGCTCCAGGGCTAGTAGCATTTGTTTCTATCATATTTTTATCCCTATATTCTTTACAGTAGAGAGGAATAAAAAAGAAAAAGAATAAAAAAGAATAAAATGCAAAAAAAAACTTACGGAAGGTTAAACAAATGTATTTCTCTCAAATTTCTTATTAAAACAAACACAGTAAAGGTAATTATATTCAAAATAAATGAAGTTCTTGAAAAAAATGAAAACTCATTTTAAATAAAGGAAAAGAGACGTGAGCCTGAAACAGTATCACTACCTCAATAGTGAAGCTTCGTGCGGCGCCAGTGACGGCGCTTCTCGTTCCACTTGATGCGGTTGCCAGTGCGTAGACGAATCCAATAAGGCACAGGCTTGTTTTGGTTCAGCTTCTTTGCGTACTTCTTCTTGACTGCAAGAGGCTTAAAGCGACCCATGATTTCTAGGTAATACGCTAAGAAAAAAGAAAAAAAAACAAAACAAATACATTTATTATATATAGAACTTAAGTAAAAAAAAAAAATTACACAATAACAGACAAAACACAATAACCGAAGAGAAAAAAAAAACCCTCAGATATTCTTAAAAGACAAAACAAAAGAAAATAATGGAAAGAAAAAAAATCATGATGATATCATACCCCGCTTATAGTGATTAAAGAAAGCCTCAATAAGGTTGGTTAAATGAAATATATCTGCAGTCCCACACATTTCCCGTACACTATGCATACTTAACATTGGATTCCCAATATCCACAGTTTGGATGCCAGATAAAGAGGAAAGAATTGGACCAATTGTTGATCCACAAGGTGAATCATTTTTAACACAGAACTCTTGTAGTGGTACCGAAGCTTTTTTTGCGATTGATTTGATTATTGCAGCAGTTGCGCCGTTTGTAGCATAACGCATATTTGCATTGTATTTGATGACAGGACCGTGATGAAGAAGTGGACGATGATTATCTTCATGTTTGTCTTTATAATTTGGATGAAGTGCGTGAGCACCATCAACAGAAAGCAAAAAAGAATTTGCAACAATTGTTGAACGAAGTGTCTTTGAATTCATAATATGTTCGATAAGATCAGGGACAAGAGTTCCACCCGCACCTTGAGAAGTTCCAGATCCTACCTCTTCATTATCAAAAAGGCAAACCATTCTTATCATATCCTCAGATTCCAGGCATTCGTCAGATTTTAAGAGAGCCTTAATACCACAAAAACATGAAATAAGATTATCCAAACGTGGTGCAAATATAAATTCATCACAAGCTCCACCAAGTGTTGCTTCTTGGGTATCAATAACACTGAGATCAAAATCCATAATATCATCTGGAGCGCATCCCAAATTTTCAGACAACAATTTAAAAAGATGGGTACAATTATTCTTGTCGTTATCTCCTTTCTGTAATGCTGAAAGTTGGGTAGAAATTATTGGAACAAGATGTTTTTCTTTATTTGGAGTAAAAGCCTCACGTTCAGCTGCAGTCTGAAGATGGATTGCAAGAGAAGGAATACGCATAATAGGTTTTTTCAAATTAACCAATCGTTTTTCCAGGTTAGTTGAAGAAAAAAAAACCCTACCTGCAACAGTTAAATCTCGATCAAACCAAGTATGCCATAAACCCCCGCCATAACATTGAACACCAACACTTTGATATTCCCCTTTATCAACCTTCGTTCGTGGTTTTAATGAAAAATTTGGAGAATCTGTATGGGCACCCACAATTTTTACACCATTTGCAGGTTCGAATTTATGTCCAACTGAAAAAGCCACCAAACTGCTATCATTTCTCGTGACAAAATATTTGCCTCCCTTTGAAAACGTAGGCCATTCCTGACCTTCAAGAAGCCTATTGTATCCAGAAGCAAGTAACCATGACGAGATAACTTCAACAGCGTGGAATGGGGTACATGCCCTATTTACAAATTCAACAAACTCCCTTGCAAGGTCTCCAGAAAGCGGTACTCCTATAGAAGACATATTGAATAAATTATAGAATAACCAAAAAAAATACTAAAATTCATAACAAATGATAAAAAAGAGAGAGAAAAAAGAAAACCAGAAGAAGTGGACATCACGGAAAGAAAAACAACAACAACAATAATAATAATAATAATAATAATAATAATAATAATAACCAAAGGCTGTAAAGCGGTAGTGGAAAAAAAAGTACGGGTAATCTTTCAAAAGAAAAAAAAAGACAAAGTGAACATAATAAACAACACCTAACATAGCATTGATGAATGGTTTTAATCCGACTACGGTGTTTGATAAGGAATAAAAAAAACTCTTTTTATGATCACATCGCCCTTCGAGAGGGGTCAGATCTCTACAAATATTTTTTCTTTGCGTTCCTTACTTCCTACTGATTCAGGTATATAGAAATACCGATGGGTTTCTTTATTTAAAACACCACTAAAGAACCAAGAGAAGAAAACAGATATTTTTTAAAATTCAAAGAAAGCAAAGAATAATCATAAAGGCCTTTTGTGTGTTGAGACCTTTAACTGCTAAAATAAAAAGGGAATAACACCCTTACAATGCACACGTATAAAGAAAATACTAATAACAATACAAATAATAATAATAACAGTAATTATTATTATTATTACTATTATTATTATTATTATTATTATTATTATTATTATTATTATTATTATTATTATTAAGAAGAAGAAGAAAAATAAATAAAAAAGCCTACTTATGCGAACTCCCAAAAGACAACGAGACCAAAGAACACAGACAACCAGTTAGTTCAAAGAAATACCAATTCAATAACAAAGGAAGAAAAGAGCTTTACATTGCTTTATAGAGCAGTAAGAAAAGCAATCTGGAAAATAAAATACCATAACAAGAACAAAAAAGAATACGATACAACCTCAACCGAGAAAAAACCACTGCACATTTGAAGAATAAAACGAAAAAAAGGTAGAAACACCAGTTACTGAAGCCAAACATATTATTTCAACGCAGATCCTTATAGACGATATGCATTTTATTCGTACCTTTTAACAATGATTAACTCAAACATATCAACGAAGATGCTATAGATGTCCATTACCATCGACAATCCCGTTACTTAATACTTACAGACTCTAAATAGTGGTAAAAAGAAAAAGCAAGAGAACATGGCCCCCAAATTTATCAAAAAAAAATTAGTATTACAGAGCGAAAAAAAAAACAACATGGTGAATCCAACCTACATGTAATACATAGGAAGTTGGTCGTTTAAATAAAATCTCTAATCATTGAAAGAATAATCAATTCTGCAGCCTAAGCTACCGAAGAAATCAGCCAACGGATAAGGCTTATTACAAAGAGGAAGATTGCAACGTCCATTACCTATATGAAAAAAAAACTCCGCATAGAGGGTTTAATGGGTATAGGTTGGGATGGTAACAAAAAAACAAGTGCGTAAATCTCTTCCACACGCTCATGCGGCTATTATTCTTTTTTTTATGCGTGAGAAATAAGAAAAAAAGGCAAAAAAGAAAAAAACAAGGAATTACCGTGCTCACGAAATATTTATAACCGAGACACTATTTTCAGGTTCATATTCTTTTCAGATGCTTTTATTAAGAAGGTGCAAAAGTAATTGAAAGATACCCTAAAGGGGGAATCAGGAAATAGACCAAGCCAAAAAAACAAGACACCGTTTTTAAACCAGTTATCCGCAATTCGCCTTCCCCACAAAAAAAAAATAAAATGAAAAGGTAAATCAGCGCAACCCCCACACACCGGACCACCGGAACGAAAAAACACCGCACCCACCAGAGAGAATGCAAACCCACGCCTCGCCGTTCCTCGGTCTTTCGCCCGCCTCCGCCCCCCAAGGGGCTGGCGCGGGGTCTCTTTTTATTTAATTTTGTTGGCTGGGGCAAGGCGCCCGGGCAAGGAAGCAAAAAAGTTTTCTATTGTTTCGTGTCGGGGTCCCTTCTTTCTTTTTCGGATTTTTATTTTTTCCCCTTTCTTTTCTTCTTTGCAAGGAAATCTACTCTAAAAACATGCGTCGCAGTTTCGGAAAGCTTCAAAGGGAAACTGGTCGTTCTTTTTTGAGTTCAGCCAAACAAAGAAAATTTGATGAAGTAATTCGAGTTGACCAGGCTGGTGAGGTAGCGGCAGTACGTATATGCAAGCATCAACTTTTTTGGATGTCACCATTGGATCCTTCTCTTCCAATTGTAAAAGAGATACTAAAAGATGAATTAGTTCATGAAAAGACTATGAACCAGCTGGCTTCCCAACATTCTGTAAGATTAACATCGTTGGATCCATTTTTTAATGCAGGTGCTTTTGCTATGGGAACAATTACTGCTTTTCTTGGTAAAGAGGCTATGATGTGTTGTCATGCTGCAGTTGAAATTACAATAGCTAAGCACTATAATGATCAACTTCGGGAAATTGAATCACTTGAAATGGAAGAAGGGGAGGTAAAGGGTGAGAATACAGAGGCATGGAAAAACGTCAAAGATATAATTGTGAAATTTAGAAATGAAGAAGAGCATCATCAACACCTGGGTGAAACAAATGGAGCTGCAGAGGCTCCTGCTTATCCATTCTTATATAATGGGATACGGTTTGCTTGTATGATGGGTGTGGAGATGGCCAAAAGGTTTTAGCGTGAATTCCTTTTGTTTTTGTTTTTCTTGCGGTTGATGTTGTTTTTCTTCTTCTCAGATAACCAAACTAGAGATTATTGATATTTGTTTTATCTGATTTCTTTTTTTTTCTTTTTTTTTTTATTTGTGATGGTAATGCTATGATTGGAGGGAGAAAAGTTCTTCTTGATATCTACCTATCTTCTTCTTTAATCTGTTTTTTTTTTTTTTTTACTTTCGTTTTGGAGAAAGCGAAGTTAAAATGGATTCCATTCCTCAAAATGTTCTCGACGCTGTTACGGAATGTAACAAAAAAGTCGCAGAAGTTCAGAAGGAAACCGACTCCTCATGTAATAAGGTGCGCATCGACTATAGATCAAGGATTGAGACATTGCTTGAGCAGCGACATGAGGCTCTTAACAAAGTAGAAGGATTTTGGAGCAGCGTCTTGTCTTCCCCAGAAACTCCATTAAGGCAGTTCTTTAATGGAACGATAGATCCAAAACTTTTGCGAGCAGTAAAAGGGTTTAAGGTAAAGTCAAGCGTTAAAAATGACTCCCTTTGTCGATGTGTCTCTATCGGTTTACGATCAAACATGTTTGCTGAGCAAGGAACGATTCACCGTGAAATTGATGCCGACCTCAATACTATTTCGTTAGAGCCTATTAAGTGGAAGTCTGGAACGGAAAGAGCATCTCAAGACTCTCTTTTTAGGTTTTTTACACCAGAGTGCGATGATAAAGAGTTTGTTGCCGATGTGCTGGCCGCCTTTGATAATTTGTTTCAAGATCCATTTTTGGCACTCGAATCTCCTCAAGACTGAGTAATAGTAATGAATACTAAGATAACATAAAAGAAGAAAAAGAAGAATAAAAAAAGGGGAAATAATAAGAGGATAATCATATCAATTGGGATTTTACTCAACTATTGGTTCTCCTTTACTGTGTGTATGTTTCTCTCTGTCTCTGTTTGTATGCATGATCCTGGTTTTCTGGATAAAGAGTAAAGGTGCGTCTGGGGATCACATGTTTGTCTACCTTCTTTCTCTTTTTTTTTTCCGTTGTTGTTGTTGCTGTTGTTGTTGTTTTTAGGGTCTGAAAAACAGTCTAAGGATATGCATACACTACGAGAGAATGTACGTGGTGTGGAAAATGTGATACGGGATATGGGTGTATCTCTTCACCAATATCGAGGTCCCGATGGTTTGCGTCTTCTTATGGAGCAAGGTAAACTATCAGTTTTATCTGCATTTGGTGAGTTTAAGAAGAGTAATGATGAAATCTATAATTCCCGTATGAAGGTTGTTTCACGAACTCGATCCTCTATCATGAAGTTATCTGATCAGTTTGATGCAGTTGGGGATACCATAGGTATTCTTACTACTCAACTTGATACCCTTCTTGTGGAACTTCAAAAGTTTACCGAGGTCTGCGAAAAACACTTGGAAGAAACAGGTCTAGAACCTGCTGATTTCTCTGAGTTAAGTGATATTCAATCTTCTAGTACCAAAATACGTCTTCTAGGACATGATTTGTCATCTAATATTAAGGTAAATTCATGTGGAATTGAATCTGCCTCTCTTGAACAAATTGATTCAGTCTATTCAGAGGTAAAGTCTGAAGTTGCCAGGGCAGAAACAATATTTGATGTGCAAAGGAGGCAAACCGAAGTTTATGAATCAGAGTTAACAAAAAATCAAAGTTGTACTGACCCTGATCGAGCCAGAATGGCAAAGTATAAACATCTTCGCTCATTGGAAGCCCTTCAAGGAAGTGGTGAACAGTATCATGCTGCTTTACGGAAAGGTATGGAAAAGACATTATTTGTATTGGAACAGGCATCTATGGCGACATGGTCAGCAAGTAATGTATTCTTTCTTCAGCTAAGTGGATTCTTTAAAGATTTGATTACTGAATGTGAACAAGTGGCTGGTGTTTTAGCCAATGTAAAAAATAACCGAAGAGTCTCTCGGCGAATAAACTCTGAAAAGCGGGCAGCTGCAGCAGCTGCTGCTGCTACTGCTACTGATAAGGCAGCAGTAAAAGGGAAAGTAAGCGAAAACATACCATCGGATCATGAATTCGTAGATATGTTTACTTCGCAACCCAGTAATACTTCTCCACCCCCACTAACCGTTCATGAGGACACTGCAAATCGTGGTGCAAGGGAGTACATTGATATAGATGATATATTTAAGTAGTATGTCTTTTGTCGAAGTATTTGTTTTTGTTTTTGTTTTTTATTCCCTCTTTTGCTTTAACAGGTGTTAAGGTTGTTTATATCACCTTTCTAGTAGTGAATATTTTGATCATTTTTATTATTTATTTGTTTTTCTATTGATTTATTTGCGTTAAACAACTTCATAAAGTGTTTTGAAGGGGAAAGGGATAAATAGAAAGAAAATAATTACAATGCTTAAGGTATGGTTGCGCGAACCTCAGCAAAGTGATGATGAGGCTATAAAACTTGTTGTTGATGAAACAGCAGACGTTTCTGACGTACTTTTAAAAGTTCCAGAGTTACTTCGTGTTCAGCATCTTAAGCCATCAGAGATTCAAGCCGAATATAAGGATACAGTACTTTCCAACAGATTACTTATTTCTAATGTATTTGAAGGAACCAATGAAGGTACTCTTGTTATCAAGCCAAGACCAGGCGTTGTTGTTGAAAATACGGTATCAAAGGTAAGAACTACTACTGCTTCTGGAGTACCTGAGAATGAATTTAAGAGGAATTCTTCTTTAACACGACAGAGGGGCCATCCCCCTCCGTCACCAAGAGTGAAAACTGTAGGAAGAAGTGGTAGAGTAAATACAGAACAGTTAAAGAGAGTAGATTCTCTCACTGGTGAACAGGGAAAACCACCGGTGGTTAGGAGTGGAAGTAGAGGATCAGTTCCTTTAAGAGGCATAGGAGTTACCACTCCCAGAAGCAGGAAAGAAGATACTCCGAGCTATCAAAGAGAAAGGAGTACGACTAGTCGTGCAACAACTCCCAAGCGTACAACGACTCCAAGACGTGATGTTTCAATTTCAAATTCAGATAGAAATTCTTCACAACGTCGTATGCACATTGATCCTAGGATTGTACCATCTCGTTTCCGCCAAGAAGCAGAAAAAGTAAGAACAACTTCTAAGCGAAATCAGATGAACACCATATGTGATAGCTTTAAACCTCAATGGGGAAAACCACTCTGTGCCACGTGTAACCACTCAAAGCAAGCTCACTGGGTTTCACATAAAGAAAAAAATAATGTGCCGGAACTTGGTGTATCATCAGAAGTCGATACAAATCTTAGTGAGGTGCTTCATGTACGCAGTAATACACCTAATGGAATTTCTATTTTAACTGCAGAGAATAACACTAATAACGATAGTACAACATTAGTGGGACCCAGAGAATAGTAGATATGGCCTAGATTTTTAGATAACAGAAAGAGTGAAAAGGCGGGGATGTGGATAAAGCAGTATTTCAAAATACAGAAAGGTATCTTTTTTTTTTAGTTTTTTTTTTCGGAAAGCTATTCCTCTTTTGGTGCATGTATTCTTTGCTGTGCTTTTCTTTTTTTTCAGAGAAAAGAAAGGGATACAGAAAAAAAATAATAATAATGGTTAAACAATGAGCTGATCTGTTTATAGATGTATAGGTTGTCTTGTGTGTTTGCTTTCTTGACCCACTTGTTCGAATTTTGTGCATATTTTTTTTTTTTATTGTCTTTTTTTTTACTATGCGTAGGTAATTGAGTGCCTTGATTCTTCAGAATGAAGAAAATGGGGCTTGTTTTAGACGCAGCTGCTGTGGAGAAATCCCAGCGAGATATGCAGTCTTACCAAATAAAAAACAACAACTCCCTCCAACTGCGAGCTTTCTTGTTTAATGAATCAGGTATGTTTACCAAAGATGGTAGAAAATTACCTGGAAGTGTAACGAAGGAAGATATTGATGATGCTTCCAAAAGAACAATCGGTCGTGGAGCCAGTGGTACCGTTTATTTTGCCAAACTTAAAGATGGAACCCCTGTGGCTCTCAAGCACATACCCATAACATCTAAGCCACATCGTGATGAAGTAGATCGGGAGTTGTCTTTCTTTAGTTCTCAGTCAAACTCACCTTTTGTTATGAAAAATCTAGGTGCTTTCTGGGATTCTGAGGAAGCTGCCATTGTAATACCTATGGAATGGATGGCATACACTTTAAAAGATTTGTCTTACTTTTGGGAAGGTATAGAAGAGACTATACTACGTGATATTTTTTTTCAAGTAGTCTCTGGTCTAGTTTATCTTCATGACAAAAAACGTGTGATTCATAGGGATATTAAACCAAGCAATTTGCTTATTCGTGATGATGGATATGTTAAAATTGGTGACTTTGGGGTTTCAAAACTTTTCCAAACTCTTGATGTATCCTCAACTTATGTGGGGACAATGTATTTCATGGCACCAGAGCGTTTGGAACAAGGTGCATATAGCTTTAGTAGTGATGTTTGGTCTCTTGGATTAACAGTTATAGCCACAGTAACTGGGAAAAATCCATGGGCACCACCGGATGAAATGAATTTATTTCAGTTGTTGGGAAGAATATCAGGAGATACAACACCAACATTACCTGAAAAACCATCATACTCTGAAGAAGCCCGTGATTTTGTCAAAAAGTGTTTGATTAGGGATCCACTACAACGACCCTCAACTGCAGATCTGCTGAAACATCCCTTCTTTAAGGGGTGTACTGAAGAAACAGCTGTTGCAAATGTTAAACTTGCTGTTGAGCAGATGACTCGTCTCATTAACAATGATGCCAAAAAGTCTGAATCTATGAGACGTTCTCAGGCGGATGTCACGAAGGAAGTGAACGCTATGCTGGACAAGTTAGGCGCTCTGTAGTAAAAAAAAAAAAGAAAAATAAACTACTTTAGTGGTAGAAAACACTGAATTCGTTACTTCCTTTTGTTTTGATGTTTTTTTTTTTGTAGTTCGAGGGCATCTCTTCTGTATTTCGTTCCTTTTTTTTCTATTTTATTCCTTGCTTTTCCCCCTATGCGCTCGGTACCATGTAATTTGCAAGAGGTGTGGTTGTTCTACGTTTTTGTCTTCACGAAAAGAGACAGGGATGCACAGAAAATATAATTATTCTTGGGGATACACAGAATTGTGTTACTCCAGATACTCAAATTATAACGAGATGAGGATTTGAGCAAGAAGGAAAGGATCCTACATTAAGAGGACTACAGAGGTAGTGCTGAGAATATTTAGCCTATATGGTGGATAAATTATTTCAGCTACACCCTTTTCCCTTTCTTTTCTCGTTCTCTTTCTATCTCAGAGTGAAGCGCCTTAGAATCGAAGAACAGATTAAGGTAGTACGATAAAATTGATGGATTGTTATGGCACATGATCAACTGATCTAATCAAGAAAAGGGAAGCCGTATTTGCTCTCCATTACAAGGGGTTGGGGGTGAGTGGGGTTCCTTTGTTTTGCTTTCCTCAGTTCACATTAATGAGATGAGTAAGAAAAATGCATGTGAGCCATTTCTTTACTTTTGTTCACTAGCGACCGATTTGTTTCTTCTTCAAGACAATATTATGTTTTATGCTCTCCTGGAGTGACTCATGAGAAAAGAGGTAATCTGTACACAGCAATAAAACAACAACAACTGTTACATTTATATCAGCAGTTGTTGTTGTTGTGCTCCACCAGTAAAAAAATAACTCAGAATGTACTGCGCAAAGTACTATGTGTTTGCATCTTTATTCACTGGAATAAAGATGTGGATATGTTACGTTTCTAAATTTATGGTGAGCAGCTTCCGAAGGTATATGTGTCACTGAATTGGGTAACCCATTGTTAATCTATAGTTTTCGAACTGAAGTTGGAGATCATTTTTTTTTTTGTACTGTTTACAATGGAAAGCACATGTACAAAAGATATGAATGATTCATGAATGTAGTACTTTTATTATTTCTTTTTTTTTTTTCACCTACGTTATTTAAAATTTAAATTGTTATGAAAAATGTGGGTCCATGTCTTTCTCTTTATGAATCTAGTCTTGGATAACCTTATGGTATACCTTGACATGACCTTTCAAAAGATTAAATAAGCTTGCTGAAATTAAAATTCATTTTTTACTTGATTACTGTGAATCTTGAGTGATTACACTTTGTAGAGAGAATAACTCAGATGCTTGTCCATGTCAAGTAGTGGGCAGGAAAACTGATATTGTACACCTCTTGTGTTCTCCTATACAACGTATGCTTAACTTTTATTACCACCATTGAGGAAGGAACGAAGAGTTGAGTTTTTCTTTTCATAAATAAATAACTATTTCCTGTTTTTGCTTATGTGGACTTGTTGCAGGAAATAATGTGGTATTGGGTTATTTCATGTAGTTGTATTCTTTCTTCCATACTGAGAAAAGATGGAAGGATTAAAAAAAAAAGAACAACGGAAAAACCACGTGATAGATGTTGCTATATAGGATCCCCTTTTTCTCCACTGTTGTGATTGTTTTTTTTTTCTTTTTCGTGTCTCTTTCTTTGAGAAGTTTTTAAAATAAGTAAAGGTATCGTATTTCCATATCATGTTTTGCTACAGTTTATTCCTTCGCCAGGCTGTTGAGCCTCTCGTCAAGTCAGCACAAAAGGGAGCTGTTGTGACACTGACCCTGAATCGACCCAAACAACTAAATGCGATGAATGCTGAATTATCGGATGCGCTTGCAGACTATTTGAAAAAGTGTGATTCTGATCCATCAGTCTCTGTCATGATTATTACGGGTACGGGTCGAGCATTTGTTGCTGGCGCCGACATAAAAATGATGGCTGATAAAGGATTTGTAGATTTTTACAAAAATAACATGTTTAAGAGCCTTGATGTCATTGCAAGCACGACTAAACCAATTATCGCCGCCGTAAACGGTTTCGCCCTTGGCGGGGGATGTGAGTTGGCGATGGCCTGTGATATTATTATAGCCAGTGAGAAGGCCGTTTTTGGGCAGCCAGAGATAAAAATTGGAACCATTCCTGGCTTGGGTGGGACGCAGCGTCTCACACGACTTATTGGAAAAAGTAAAGCGATGGAGTGGGTGCTCACGGGAGAACCATATTCAGCCGCGGAGGCACAAAGTGCTGGATTGGTTTCACGTGTTGTAAAGCACGAAGAACTTCTTCCAACCGCCATGTCCATTGCGGAAAAAATTGCACAGAACAGTCAGGTAACGGTGGGGTTGGCAAAGGATTGTGTGAACAAGGCGTTAGAGACAACGTTGACGCAGGGCCTCGCCTATGAGAAGCGTACATTTCAAGCCACATTTGCAACAGCAGACCAGAAGGAAGGCATGCATGCATTTGTGGAGAAGCGGAAGCCCAACTTTAAAAATGCTTGAAGGTAAAATCGATATGAGTGGGTAAATGGTAAACTGGAGGAATGAAGGAAAAAAAAAGCAAGAGAAAAAAGTCGCAAACGATCACTTTCTTTTAAGTAAGGGATGGGAGAAATGGTATCTTATTTTTATTTTTATTTCTCTGAGTGTTTTTTTTTTTTTTGGTTTTGATTTGGTTTGCTGCCTTAATTTCTATCTCTATTTCTGTGTGTCTGTGTGTGTGCATGCATGCTTCCCAGTTTTTATTTTATTTTTTTCGTTTTTATTTGTTTTGCCGTAGTTGCGACTGAGATTCTATGAAACAGTTGGGAATCTAAGTGTCCTCAGATTATTTTATATGGATATTGATAATTCTATGTATTTCAAATAAGAAAGCATTTTTATTGATTTATCTCTTTTTCTCTCTCCATCTTTATTTCTATGTGTTTTTTTTTTTGTCGTTCGTTATCCTGATCTATATTCGTACACACTGCACACTTATAATTACAATGTATATGAACATATACCACGTATAAAAGAGCAATAGGAATACGTTTGAAATAGATAGCAAAGTGAACATATACAGAAGGATAAATGGTCCCACCTTTTGATATCACAGAGGAAGCATGTCAACATTGCTGGGATGAATCAGCGATGGTTATTCCACATCATGCGTCCGCAATACATAAGGAGGAATGCGCTTATTGTTGCCGTACATGCAGACATGAAGAAGGAATTCTGGTTTGTATGTGTTGTCACATGGGTCTTTGTGTAGAACATGTTCGCAAGCACATCTCAGTACAGTCTACCCACTCCATGTTTGTTTGGAACAGAGAATTACCACCAAAGGAGGAAGATGCGGCAGATGTCCCAAAGGATGTTAATAAACTTGGAGTTGCGGCTCCAAAGGAATACGAAACGGCGGTCTGTTGTGGTATATGCGCAAAGTCATTTGTGGCACCACCAGAGCTTACCGTGGAGTGTTACTCATCAATTGTGTATGCTATTTCAACAGGAGCTAAAGACGCTATTGATGCAGATGGTACAGAGTATATGCGTCCACAATGTCCACATTTGGTCTGTTTAGAACAGTTACCAAGTCCCTTTCAAAATGCACCACCATCATCTACGGATAAATGCAGCTTTGATGACTGTGATTGCCGTACGAATAACTGGATGTGTATGACGTGTGGGGCGGTGGGATGTCCACGAAAGGAAGCAGGAGGTAGTGGTCATGCATTACAACACTATTTAAATACCAGACATCCTGTAGTTGTAAAACTTGGAACAGTAACACCAGCAGGTGCTGATTTCTACTGCTATGAATGTGATGATGAGGTATCTGATGTTCACTTTACCTCTCATATGAGCCATTTTGGTATAGATGTTACAACTGCAAAGAAAACAGCCAAGACGCTTGGAGAAATGCAATATGATTACTCATCACAGTTTGATTTTAACCGTATTACAGAAAGTGGTGAATCTCTTGATCCTGTGTTTGGTCCTGGAAGAACAGGGATGCATAATTTTGGTAACAGTTGTTATATGGCTTCTGTTGTACAGTGTCTTTTTGCCTTGGAACCTTTCAGAGAGGCATTTTACCACAACCATGAAACGCTACATCAGAAAGTATGCCGTGAAAATCCCTATAACTGTCGTACTTGCCAGACCGAGCGTGTCGCTAGTGGTCTTCTCTCTGGAGAATTCTCTAAAAAGGATAATGAACGAAATAACGGTATTACAGCTCGAGAGTTTAAGCGTGTTTTTGCCAATACACATCCTGACTTTTCTTCTGCAGAACAGCAGGATGCACAGGAATACATGTTGTATTTACTTGAACAAATGCGACGTTATATTAGACCTCCCTACAGTAAGGATGCAGAAAGTTTACATCCTGCTGATATTTTCAAAATGACAGTGGAAAATCGTGTACAGTGCAGTGCATGCCATAAAGTTCGCTATACACGTGAGACAGATTGTTGTCTCTCACTTCCGATTCCAATAGATCCTGCGGAAGCCAATCATAATGGGGAACGAAAACTTACAGAAGAAGAAATTGAAGCAAGTCGTCCACACCGTTCGTTAGAAGCGTGTATTGAATCAATGATGCAACCTACAGAAATTATGTGTCGTTGCAGCGCCTGTGATAGCTCAGTGAGTTACTTGAAAACCACACGATTGATCACCTTTCCTGATGTACTTCCTGTCTTTCTGCGTCGAGTACATTTTGACGTTGAAACTATGTCTGCGAAAAAACTTGACGTATTTATTGATGTTCCAGAAACGATAAATATCGAATATCTTCGAGGTAAAGGTCTTCAAGCTGATGAAGTTGAAATGCCTTCTACTGATACGGGTCTTCCACATAAACCAGTATCTCCGCTATCAAAGTCAGTAGACGAAACATCACTTGCTATTTTATTAAGTATGGGTATTGAAGATTCTATTGCCAGATACGCACTTTCACAAACTGGCATGAATGCAGAACGTGCAATTGACTATGTATTTAGTCGTGAGGATATTGCCCTTGAGATGAGTAAAGCTTCTGGGGCTGCAAATGTGCCAGAAACGCAGGAATCTACAACAACACGTGTGGCTGATGGACCAGCAATTTACAAACTACATGCGATGATAAGCCACATGGGTGCGAGCGCCAAGGTAGGACACTATGTTTGTCACATACGAGATGAGGAAATGGGGAATTGGCTTATTTTCAATGATGAGAAAGTGGCGGAATCACGACACCCACCATTCTCCATGGCCTCTGTTTATTTTTACAAGAGAATTACCCAATGAGAATATGTTGATTGAAATGAAGGAATGGGTTGGGTTCTCTGGCATCTTTTTTTTCCCCCGCTGGGTTTCCGGTGATTCAACTACTATGTCTAAGATAGAACCGACTTTTATGTATTTGTGTCCCTTTCAAATTATCTACACCTACATCTTTGTGTATATACGTGTTCATGATAAGTAGAGATGGATAGATAGATAGATAAAGAAAGAAAGAGGAATATAATAACACTAGTAGTAATACCCTTAGAAGGTGAAGTATAGAAATTGCCACCGCTTTTGAAAACAAACCGTATTTTGTTCTTCTATTTCTTCTACTATTATGTCACTGTATGTACAGATGTGTTTACACATAGAGATGTGTGTATGCGTGACTTGTTTTTTTCCCTTGGTTTGCAGCTTTGTGTTGAAGGTCCTTATTAAGTAGGTTGTAGAAAAAAGGAGAGAGGATGCTGAAGTTCCCTTTTTAATATTATTAAAAGTGAACACTGTAATGTTGTGTGTGTGTTTTTTTTTTTTTTTTTTCTTGGGTTTACCTATTGATAACTTTTAAATCTTCTTGCTATTGTTAGACGTGAGTATTCTGATCTTTTTCTCACATTTCTTTTTATTTATTTATTTATAAAGTCTGTAGATTACGCCTTAGTTGGAAAACAACAAGGATAAGAACAACCACACCAATAATAACGAAATAAACAAAAAGGGAAAAATTGTTTTTGTCTAGATGTTATTCGCAGCAAATAACGTTAACAGTGGGGCCTATGTTATGTACGTTGGTGGTTCAGGACAGCAGCAGTATTTACCACTATATTTAAATGCACCATCAGCAATACAAACTGGTACAACTTCTCAAGCCCTTCCCGTTCTTTTTACCCAATCACACAGTGCAAGCAATATACAACATCAGCAGCAGCAACAACAAACACAAATCCCTCCTCCGCCCCCTCCTCCGCCTCCTTTCCATACTAACATGCCACAGGCAGTTCTTTTCTCGCCAACTAATACCTTTTTCCCTTTTACTGCAGATGTTGGGGTGCCTTTTGCCAGACCATATACACAATATATGGTACCATTAGGCCAAGCACACCAGCCGGTAAGGGACACATCTGTTGATCAAACGTTACGTGATTCTCACCATTCTGTTTCACTCTACTCTATGGATACAGGATCGATAAAAACTGCAGAGAACCAACGGTCAAACTTGGATGACGACTCTTTATGTAATGTCTTTGTGGGTCAAGGTCAAAAAGTAGGTAAGAAAGGGGGACGAACTGCAGATATTTCAGGCGTGCGAAACTTCTTCTGTCCACTGGGATCTGTACTTGAGCGGGGGCGAAGTACACGTATGAATGTACCACCGCTTGCCAGACGGCGGCCGCCCCGTTGTCGAATTCCTCAACACTTGTTGGATGCTGCTGCACGAACAGAAGTGGTGTGAGTAGATAGTAAGTGAGAAAATGATATATATATATATATATATATATATATATATATATTGATTTAATTTATCCATATATGTGTCTGTGTGTCTTTTTTGTTTTATTATTATTACTATTATTATTATTATTATTATTATTATTATTATTATTATTATTATTATTATTATTATTATTATTATTATTATTATTATTATTATTATTATTAGTATTATTTTTTTTCTTTTTACATTAGAGACATTCGTGGACTTCAAAGTGAAATATTGTACAACATGTTTCCAGCAACAATTGTTGTACTTCTAGCTATTGTATATGGATATATTTATGCGTCTATGAAGGTTCACCTTTCCATCTGTAGGAAGCAAAATGGAAATAAACTAAAAGAATATATTGTTTTTTCACGAAAGTATGAAAAAAAAATTGTTGAGCATGAATCTTTCTTTTTTTTGTGTGTACCTTTTTATTAGTACTTTTAACAGTAGTAGAACGGTATCATGTTTGCTGGACTTTTATTAACCAGCGAGATTGCTGAAGTAATGCCATATACCGATGGGTGACGGCATGAGGTCTTTTTTTCTTTTTATTTTTAAATATGGGTTTTCACAGAAAGGAGAATGTGCGGTTCTTCTCTTCTATCAAATTCTAGGTGGAATTTTTTCCCTACAAAGATCTCTTCCTAATGTCGTATTCACTTTACTGCGGTATCACATTACCCAAATGAAACTAAGAGAAAAAAACATTGGGAAAAAAATCGGGAAAGAGAATGCTACTGCAAAGAGAAATTTCTTTGGATGTAGAAAGAAAGAAAAGGTAGAAGAGGGCAGCGAAGCGAAAGGTGATGTGCTGTAACCGAGGTATCAGGGTGAATTTTTTTTTTTTCATTATGGTGAGGCGTAAATATAGTGATTCTTTTTTTTTTTCATGTGTTGTCAGTAACAGGAAAGTAAGAAGTAAATAAATAGGAAGTAGATATTCCAATATGGGCAAGAAAAACAAAAGATCTTTTTTTTTCTTAAGTGTTTGGTATGCCAGATGATGAACCTCACTTCTGCGTGATCCCCCAAATTACATTTTTTTCTTCTTAAGAAAGACTTGTGTCATTTTTTTTTTTTTTTTCCTTTACCGTTTTTTTTTTATTTTGTATTTTTGGTGTGTGGTTTGGGGACCTTTTTCCTTCCTGATTCTGAAGATTCAGGGGAACAAAAAGAAATACAGTAACCAATATGTTCTCAGCTATTGGCTTCTTTTTCCTTTTTGAATTTGCAATCCCTTTATATCTCTTCATAGGAGTTCTCTGGTCAACCTGATGTCGCACCGACGTATGCGCACGGATTCATCCACTTTAACGGATTTACTCTCTCACCTTTCTTTTTACTTTTACGTCTTTACACTTTTTGTTCTTCTCGTCTTTTTATCTGTTTTTTATTTTTTCTTGTATTTTTTTTTCGGTTTTATCTGTCTTTTTTGTTCTCCTTTTTTTTTTTATTGCCTTTCTCTTCTTCTTTTTCTTCACTACCATAGCCATACTTGATCTTACCATTATCTATATATCTCTCTACATATATATATATATATATATATATATATACTATATACTATATATTACTTCTCCGCCCACCATCATCCTACCGGATGTGTCTCCTCCTCTTCCCTTTCCTTCCCTTTCTTCTCGCTTTCCTCGGTTTTCTGTACTTCCGCCGACCAGTTCTTCTCTCACGCTTGTGGTTTACTCTCTGCGTGGGACTTCTCGTTCTGCTCTGCTGCGCTATATGTCTCCCACTGCAGTGGGCCGCCAAACACGGATGGTTGTCGCAGCGCCGCACGGAGTCACTCGCCTGCATTGTCAGTGGATTGTTTCTCGGCAAGACACTGCGACTCCTCTCACCGCAGGTACGTGTTCGCATCATGCCAGGATCGCTTGACCTGCGCGGCATCGATGACCGAGGTGTTTTCTGTGCCTGCCACACCTCCTTCTTCGATACACTCTTTTTTCTATGGTTCTATCCACTGAGGTTTATGGGTAATGTAAAGTCATTTGCGAAGAGCTCGCTCTGGCAATTGCCAGTGATGGGACACGTTATTCGTGCATGTGGACACCTGCCGGTGTACTTTACCTCGCAGGAGGCCTCTTCCTTCGCCGTGGATAAGGTAAAACAGGCGGCGGTGACAGATAAGGCGGAGGCATTCCTCTCACAAGGTGGTATGCTCTGCTTCTTTCCAGAGGGGGCACTCAACCACACACCAAAAGTACTGAAGGATTTTCGGCATGGCACCTTTAATATGGTGTTGAAATACCAGGTGCCGATTCACTATATGGTGTACTTTGGTTGTCACGAGGTGTGGGATCCAGATATGAAGGGTATTCCAGGGTTTCCAGGCGACGTCTTTGTTTACGTTGGGAAGTATGAGTATGGCAAAAATGCGACGGCGGCAGAGGTGTCAACTGGATTGCGGATAGTTATGCAGAGAAAATTGGATGAAATCTTGGAAAAACGAAAGAAGGAACATTACGTTGCAGCAATTAATAAGTGTGGCGCTGTATCGTGAAAAATATAGATGTGTAGCTCTAGCAAAAAGCAGAAGAAAGAAAATGGAGAAGAAAAGAAAATGAAGTGGTGTCGAGAAGAGAGAAAAAAAGTTAGGTTCATTTTTGTAAATGAATGGTGCGATTGTTTTATCGTCTACATTGTATTTGCAGGTGAGAATTAACACCTATAGCCACAACACATTTTTTTTTTTTATCTTCGAGATAAAAAAAAAATAAGGGATATTTTAGGGAGCACAAATTTATATGCAAAAAAAAGCAATAATATATTAAGAGGTTTTTTATTGTAAAATCCCTTGTGTTGTTTTATATTATTATTTTAGAACTTTTTATGCTGCCACTGCCACATTTATTAATTTGATTATGACAATCCTGGGTATTATGAATCTAATGCTTACTGTTATAATGGTGGGTGTTCATATTTAATTCAATTGTCGTAGTCCTATAAATAGTGGAAATTCAATAACTATAAACTTTCCGTCACCCCCACCCTCACCTTTTTTTTTTTTTTGTTACTCTTTGATGTTTCTGGTGCTAGCAGACGTCACTGTGGGGAGTTTTCACGACTCTGCATCTGTTTAGTTCCTTTAGTAGTTATGAACGAGAAGGAAGTTAGGGGAATCGTGAAGAGAGGTGATTCGGCTACTCTTCACGCAAACATTCGGGACAGTCAAAGACCATTATCGCAGCCATTAGATGCAGAGGCTCGATTCGCGTACTATCATCTTTCGCATGATGCCAGTACTACAGCTCATAGTACATTGGGGTCAAGATTTACAGGAGTGGAACCGTATAAAAAAGGTTCAGACTCTCTTATTGATGATTACCATGGACCCACTACAACTGTTATTGTACGTCCTAAAGAGAAAGAAAGTGATATTATAGCTCGTATATCGCGTCATCGACCATTAACATCTCTTGGTCGCCAAATTTATACCCAATCAAAACTACCGGAAATTGCTTGGGTTATTGACGGTAGTCCATGGAGTAGTGATATTCTTCGTAGTTCTTCTGTGTTGTATTCTCTAAATGAGTTAAGAGGTGTAATAAGCTTGGAACGAAGAAGTTCAGAAAGGATATTTCCTCAGTCTTCAGGAAAGATGAAATTATCATCATCTTATTCTTTGTCACCTACGAACGATATCCTTATGGAGCGAAAAACTTCTTACACTGAAAAATCTTTTCATTATAATGAAGAAAAACTTAAAAAAATTCTTCGCGGGTTACAAAGTCTAGGATCAGAGGAAGAAAGGGAACGTGTGAAAATAGAAGCAGCATATTCGAAACTCTATATGGAAGCTATACGCTGGCATTATATGTTTCTTGATCAATGTGCTAAAGAGAAAATTGATC
Organism: Trypanosoma melophagium; assembly: GCF_022059095.1. Classification (NCBI taxonomy): domain Eukaryota; phylum Euglenozoa; class Kinetoplastea; order Trypanosomatida; family Trypanosomatidae; genus Trypanosoma; species Trypanosoma melophagium. The sequence continues at coordinate 629,897 of NW_027125149.1, read as the reverse complement.
TACTAAAATCGGAGTACACTGGACGTTGTTCTATTGCAGAGGAAGAAAACATTCATTTCAAAAAGATTCTGGAGGTGTCTCTAGATGATGTCATGGGATGCTGCCAGGATAGTGTGCGTATGCAATGGATACGAAAAATGATGGCAGATGTATTGGCATTACATGAATGGGTTAACATGAATAGTTCCCCAGCACTTCAAAAGAACCTTAATAACAGGGATGCAGTAAGCAACGTAGGAGATGTGGATATTGGTGGTGATAGAAATATACGTGGGAACTCTGGTTGTCGCGAGAAGAAGGAGCCAGAGTTAAAAATGACTCCTGAAAGAACATTTCTGTATGTAGGTGATCTTCAAGCTGAAGCACATGAACCTGCGCGAATTCACACCTCAATTGCCTTGCGACCTTCACGTCCACGGGTGCTTCCAGCCACTGGACCACATGAGGAGTATGCTGCTATTTGAGATTTGTTGGTGGACTCTTGTATTTTTTTCTTTATTTATTTTGTATTTTGCTCTACCACCGTCTTTTTTTTTTTCTTCTACTTCTTGTTTCCCTCCCTACTCAACATGCACGATGCCGCTGCACGTCAACTCTTGGTTGATGAGTGAAGTTTTTCTTCATTTTCTACTTTCGGATGGGTAGCTTCTCTTTTTCTCTCTCCCCTATATATATATATATATATATATATGGTTGAGTAGCCTTTCCTGACATGTATTTATTTCTAATCTTCCTGTTTTCCTTTTCTCTCTCTCTCTTTCCCTCTCTATCTATCTAATTGTGTTGGGGTGAAAGATGTTTTTTGAGGAGCACCTCGACGAGGCCCTCAGCCGCGAGAACAGCCCCGACGGCGGCATCGCCCCTGCCAACCCCCGCCATAGCCACGGCAGCAGCTCCGCCACCGCCACCGCCACCGCCGGCAGTCAGCAGAACTCCGGCACTCTCCTCGCAGCTCTTATTCAAGCCGCAGAGAACGAACGCGCCGCGCCGGACATTCTCCCGTACCCTGCGGCCGTTATTGACGGTGTCGCAGCGCAGATCGCAGCACAAAATGCGCAGATCCGACAAGCCAGCGAGGGGGAAGCACGCGGTTCATCGCTATTACCATTCCGACCATCAGATATTATGGCACTTGAGGTGCAGCGGGCGCAGTTCTTTCTCGCCGAGCTGCTGCGCCAACGTCTGCGCAAGATTGAAGCACTCGCTCCCGCCATCGCCTATGAGGCGGAAGCCGGTATGGCCGCTCCTACTCAACTCCGTCCACTGCTATCACACAATGAAGTAATTGTTGCCGACCGCCTCGCAGAGTTGTCAGGGCGATGTGCAAAACTCGCCGGACTGCAGTCGGCACCACCGGAGTTGCAATATCTTGTGCCACATCCTCCCTATGCGGAGGGCGATGAGATACTCCCACGACCGGACGTTGACCGCTACGTCTTTTGTGTTGTATTAGACGACCTCGGCGTTGTGCGTCTAGGTGATGACGCCGTGCAAACAGTACATGCAGGCGAGATATTTCTCGTACCATACCGTTCTTTCAGACCATACGTGCTAGAGGGACGCGTACGATTGGTCTGACGCAGTTTCACTAGCTTAATGGCAAGGAAAAGACACACGCAAAACGAAAGAGACAAGGAGAAATTAAAAATAAAAATAAAACAAGAGTATGAAAAAGAAAATAAAAACAGGAAAACAAAAAAAAAGGAATAAATGACCCTTTATAATTGTTGAAGAATGATAGATGATATAGAGATGGTATAATTGAGGGTAAGGGCCAATGACACATTCACCGCTCTCTCTCTCTCTCCTTGTATGATGTGACTCTTTCATGCTCACTGCTGCGTTGAAGAAACGCAACTTGGTTCTAGTACAATGATTCAGAATTGGTTAGTAGATTAAGTCTCTATTATTCTACTCTACTACATCTCATCTTTTACCCTGTTTTTGTGTACATTCACGTATTGGATTGCTTTACGTCTTCTTTTTTTTTTGGTATTTCTAGCTGCCCTTTTTGGTACTTCTGCTTCAAATAGTAGTAGTAATACCTCAATACTATTTTTTTCATTCATATTTTAAAAGAGTGAATGGCCGTTCTTTTTTTTTTTCTTGTGGTTTTGTATTTCTTTATTAGCTAAATATTTTCCTTCTTTTTTTTTTTTGGAAGAATCGGGGGGTTGGATCTTATTAAAGGAATGTCGAGTAAAGAGGAAGTGGCAGAGCTTATGGCGCACGGCGATGCTGAAACGAAAATATCGTTATTGAAGAAAGCTGTTGTAAGCGTGACAAAGCAGAAGCAGGTCCTCGAACTTCACAACAAACAGTTACAGGATCAAATGGTTGCCATCGGCGAGGAACTTGCTCAGGTACAAGAGGAAAATAAGGCACTGACACGTAAACTTAGAAAGATGGAAACAGAACTAGAGGCAGAACGAAAGCGTGGACATTTTGGTGCCTCTGTAAAAACAACATGGAAAGGTATTTCTTCCTTTGTAACTGGTGCTGACGGGGAATGTCAGTCTTCTAGCTCGGGTGCAAAGCGTTCAAAAGGCACTGGAGTCCCCATGAATCTATCTCCAGAAGATCAGGAGAAACTTGTATCAGAAAATGAGAGTATTCACATGCAGTTGTTTGATATTAAAACCAGGTATGAGGATAAGCAGCGGAAGTGGATGACAGAGAACGAACGACTTACCTCTGAACTATCAGTGTTTCAGGCAGAGGTAACAGAATTGCGTAGTCTTCTTGATTCTACAGCAAACGCATGTGATCATTGGAGTGTTGAGTGTACCAAAAATGCAGCAATGGCGCAATTTTGCCATTATTTCTTTGTTTTTGCCTGGGATATTAATAAACAACGTAAAAAACAAATAGAGGAACAAGAAGAACAAGAGAAACGGCTTTCTGTTGTTGTCTCTCCCCATCTAATGAGAAACCGAGGAGGGGTACCACCACGAGAAATTCGTGAAGAACTTGCGACTGGTACGTTAAATAAGCTCAGTAGTTTTCTTCGTACGTTGTTAAGTGGTGTATCTGTTCTAGTGGCTTCTCTTCGAGATTCTTTTGGTCCTCATGTAAAGGGAGCTACACTTGGTGATATTCGTTGTTACCGGGATCGTTTAACCGCATTATTAGAAGCACATGGATCACGGAAAGCATCAGTGCTCTTTCATGTGAAACAAATGGAGGATGCATTTTCAGCTTCAGTACCACCTGATGAAAAGTTTATGCATATGTTGCAAGCACAGACTATCCTCTTTTCAAGTCTGGATGAGTGGTTGATGCTAATGTGTGAACATATTCGACTTCTCGTAGACGCTTCTGTTACCACTGGAAATATCACTAATAGCAATAGTGACACTAATGAATTGATACATCACAAACAGACTATTATTGAGCCTATTGTACGTGCTGCAATTCAAACAGTTGCATCTATTCGTGGATCCCTTATAGCAGTAAATCAACTCTGTAGTGACTCACATGAATTATTGAGACGAGAGTCATGTGATTCGGCGGAGTGGTTGCTCGCATTAGAACGTTTTTGGTGGGAAGGATGTAGTGCCTCCAAATCCCTACAAAAGGAACTAGCAACATTTGAACATTTGTTACAGGATTTATCAACAGCTATCACTAGCGATCCTATTCGAACTGCCTTGCAATTCATTTGTAAGTCACTTGGAACAGTTGCATCTTATGCGAGAAGGAATAACATGACAGAAGTTTCATCGCAGGAACGAGCAGTGGTACCTTCACTTTTAGATCTTCTCGAAGCTGAGGGAGTTGGTTCAGTAGAGAATAAGGAAGTTGTGGCCACACTAGCAGCAGCAGATCGTGCAGCAGTTTGCTTTCACACACAAATGAACTTAACGTTGTTGGAGTTAGCCGAAAAACAGGAAGCACTGATAAACGCCCAACAGGAGGTACAACGACTAGAATATCTCAATTTACAGAAGACAAATGACGCGGAACGTATGCGTGAGGCATTGGAAGAACAAATTCGTTTATTGTCAGAACAACTAGTTATGTACACTGAAAGTAGTACTGCCAATAACAGGTAATTGAAGTATGTGTCTATTTGTTAGTGTTCGTGTTTGTGTTTGTGTTAGTAATCATGTTACTGCTCTAAAAAAAGGGGGGAAAAACAATGATATTGGGTGATTGAATAAAACAATCATCTGCACAAAAATGTTGAGTTATGCTATGGTCCATTTGCTCGATTTGTAAGTTTGACTACAAATCAAGAAGAAATTTTGCCTCTCTTATTCTTTTTTACACGGTAACACTATAGTGAAAGTTGAAATGGAAAAAGTGAAACTCACGGCTAAATTTCTTTTGCTTTTTATTTTCGTTTGCACTCTATGTTTATTATTATTGTTATTATTTATTATTTATTTATTTATTTTTCTTCTTTTTATTCATGAAAAGAATACTTTTTTTTTTGCTACAATTAGAGAAACGAAAAAAACCATATATCAGTAAATATATATACATAACAAAAACAAAAAGGAATGTCGACTACCGCTACTACCACATCTGTGAAACTGCACAATTCCCTCGTTCCCAAGTCATATGATTTACATGTGCGTGTGGATCTTTCAAACTGGAAGTATGAGGGGACGGAGACGGTTGTATTGCAGCAGGCAGCAGATATTTCGCCGTCTAATGTGGTACAGTTGCACTACAGTCCATCCATGTCTATTCACACCGTAACGGGAGCAAATATTGTGAGCCGTGATGAAAAGGCTGGTGTACTGCAACTTGAACTGGATGGGAAACCCACAAATACACACACAATAATATTTACATTCTCTCAAGATATTCGGGCGGAAATGAGTGGTTTTTACCGTGCACGGTTTAAGACCAGTGATGGGGTTGAACACCGCATGGCAGCAACACATTTTGAGCCTACTTCAGCACGACACTTTTACATATGTCAAGATGAACCAGCCGCACGGGCAGATTTTACATTGCATGTTTCATTACCTTCTAGTATGGAGGGATATACAGTATTGTCGAATGGTCCCCTGAAATCACGAGAGAAACATGAAGAAACAGTGACACATCACTTCGATACTACGCCGGCAGTCCCACCATATCTTACATGTTGTTTTGTAGGAGAACTAGAGTACGTTGAGACTACTGTTTGTGGTATTCCAGTAAAAGTGTACACATCTCTTGGTAAAGTGCAAAACGCTGATTTTGCTCTCAAGGTAACCGCGTTTGCATTGGAATATTTTGAAAAATTTTTTGACTGTAAGTATCCATTGCCTAAACTGGATGTTATAGCTGTTCCTGATTTTCCTATTGGTGGAATGGAAAATTGGGGATGTATCGCATGTGTAGAATCTATTCTTTTAGATCAAAGAAAAGCTGGTGTCAATACTCTAAAACGTGTGACAGAACTTATTTGTCATGAAGTTTCACACAATTGGTTTGGAAATTTGGTGGCTATAAATTGGTGGGAAGGATTATGGCTAAAAGAAGGATTTGCTTCATGGTGTGGATACAAAGCGGCAGATCAATTTGAACCTTCCTGGAAATGTAATGAGGATGCATCTAGGGAAGTTGTATCCGCTCTTGTAAGTGATATGTATGAGAATAGTCATCCTGTTGAAGTTCCAATTTATGACCCTGCTGAGATTACACAAATATTTGATGCTATAAGCTATGATAAAGGTATGGGATTGGTTTTTATGTTGGAAGCATTTCTTGGAGAAAAAAAATGGGCATCCTCTGTAGCACACTACATTAAAAAACATCGTTACGGGGATACAAAGACTATTCACCTATGGCAATCATTGGAGGAGGCATCTGGTGTTTCATTAACGGAGTCTATGAACTCATTTACGACACAAATGGGATATCCTATTATTCATGTTAATCGTCCATCACCTAATTTAATTATTTTGCGTCAAGAAACTTCCCAATTTGTCTCAACAGTAACAAAAAGAAATACAGTGTGGAGTGTACCTATTGTACTCGAAGGAGCAAATGGAGTGAAACACCGAGTCACTCTTACTGGATCTGAACCTCAACGAGTAGAACTTCCATTGGAACTTGCTAATTCTCCATGGATTAATGCCAATCCAGGTGGAAAGGGATTTTTTCGCTGCCGATATGATGATGGAGGGTTTTCAAGTTTGTTACATATATACAACTCGCTTTCCATCCCTGATCGCTGTGCTTTAATTACCGATACACTGGCTTCTATCTATATGGGTAATGAAGATGTGGAACGTCTGGCCATATTTCATTCTCTTTTGTCTGAACACGAATCTAATCGAACTATCTGGCAAGAGTATAAAAGCAGCATGGAGAATTTTCTTTCTTTCTTGGACGATGAAAGTATGCGTAAGGAATTAAATATTGGTCTTATGTATACCATTGGGGAAATGGCTTCAAAACTATTAGATGAAAATCCTAGTACATCAGAAGAACGAATGCGACGTGCTTTTTTTATCAGTGCAGCTATCTCAACTGCTTTAAGATGCTTACCTACAGAAGATGCGTGTGAGGTTCCATCAGTGAAATGGGCATTGAAAGAAGCGAATGCCTTCTTGGAAGGAGCAGAATACTCTTCAGATACAATTACGATGTCTCTCTCTTCTTATGTACGTCTTGGTCCTAATGATGCAGCTTCACGAACTGATGCTTTATGGAAATACTACACTAATTTACATGATAATGATGAAGTATCTCGCTCCATCCTGTCTGCTCTCTCATGGGCAGAGGATCCTGACTTTGTGGAAAGTATCGCCAAACGTTGCATATATGACGATGGTATTCGTTCTCAGTATGGTGGTGTATTATTTGCGTCCATGTCATCTAACCCGTCATTACCGCGTGGATATCTCTGGTCACTGTTTAAACGCCATTTTGATGGAGTAAAGTCTCAGTGGGGTGGTGGGACATTTCGCATTCAGCACATTGTTGAACATGTTGGATCTACACTTGTGGGGGATGATCAGGCGCGAGACTTTGAGGCGTTCTTTCATAAACACCCGCTTCCACACGCACGTTTGGCAATAAGACGTGCAGCAGAAGGTATTCGTCTGCGAAGCTGGATGCTAGCAAAGTGGGGTGGCAGTCCAAAACTAAGTTACATCTTTTTTCCACGATAAAACTCCCTTTTTTTTTTTTTGTGTGTGTGTGTAAAACAAAGAAAGAGAGGGAGAGAGAGAAAGTTATGAGCGTTATTGAAGTGTAGATATAGAATTATATATATATATATATATATATATATATATATATATACTGTGTGTGCGTGTTTTGTTTTCTTTTTAAAGGGAGGGAAAGGAAAAAAATGAGGAGCTTGACGAACACAGACGTACAAAAAAATAAATAAATGGAAGGGCGTATGATAGTATCAAATAAACCATGAAAATAAAAAAGAATTAGGAGAGTAACTCATAAACGAGATGTGTTTTTAATATCTAGTGGAAGGGTATGGTCCATAGGTGCATCTTAAGCTGGCATAAATAACCAGTTTTCCTATCGGGAATAGAGAAGACTTCCTATCCCTTAATGTGGGTTGCATTTTTTTTTTTTTTCTGTGTGTATCATTTTCTTTTTTTTTTGTTTTTGGGTTGTTCTTATTCTGATTGTAAATGTAATTATTTTTTCTTCTTAAAGGACACAAGGTCTGGGAAAGGAAAATAAAAGAGAAGTTTGCAAATTGAAAAGTAGCAGGGCGGAAAAAAGTAATTAAAAGAAAACGTAACGCGGAAAAAAAAAGTATGGTCATGACATCGAAGCTTCTGGTGCTTGGTTCAGGCGAAATGGCTACAGCTTGTACGCTGTCGCTCTTAGCAAATAGTATGGATACTCCAATGGTCACTATGCTTGCTCGGGATCAGGAATACTTGCATGAATTGCAGCACGGATCACGAGTGTTCCAAGCCTTTGATAGGCGTATCTGTGTTCCACCTAATCTTTCATTCCATCCATTGAATATTAAGAGAATTGATAACGATGTACGTGGTGATGCTTCGTTTCTCTGTCTACCGGTAACATCTTTGGGAGAAGAAGTAGAGGGCGATACATCACTATCTTCAACATCATCATCATCATCTAAAATTCCTGTACTGGAGTACTTAAAGCAAAATTATGATGTGCCTACATTTGTCTTTACTCGTGGCCTTTCTCGAAATGGGTTAACACCACTTGAGCACCTCAATCACGCTATGGGACTTCAGATGTCAAAGTTAGTTGTTGTCTCGGGGCCTCTCTTTGCGAAGGAGTGGGCTGAAGTATCTGCTCCTACTTCTATTAATAGAAGTAGTAGCGACAACAAAATAACAGGGACAACAGCTACTACTACTACTACTACTACTAGTACCACCACTACCGGTAATAATGATAATAATGGGGTATCACTATCCTTTGCTATGCCGGATGGGACAACAAAGGAGACACTGGAGACTTTGCAACACTTCACAGAACGTCTATGGCGACGTGAGAGTGTCACGTGGTTAACAGAGCCAGCAGCAGCAGATGTTCTTTCTATTGTGAATGCATGTGTTCCACTCTGTTGTATGGGAGCTGGGATGGTGAGTAGTGAGTTTCCTGCCAGCGTCTCTGCGATGATGTCATACATGCAACACTCTATAAGCTCTACAGAGCAACTTGTTAACCAAGTACTAAACCGTTCACAAGGAACACCACTACCTGCATGCGCTGTAACAACTCTCGCCATGGCGTGCACTAATCACGCTTCCCGAGAGTTTGTCTTTGGACGACGCCTTAATTACTATTTTCGCCACCGTGACGCCATTCGTGCTGTTTTCCCAGGAAATACACACGACTCACTAGATGCGACTGTGTCGGGCCTTCACGTGCTGCTAACACGTCGTTCACTATCCTCGCCATTTTACGAAGTATTGATGGATGCATTTCTTACGGTGCTTCGAGCCTCCGTAGCGGGACGGGGTCTTGTGCGGACGGGTGTGTACGACTATCGCGATCACATTCGATCTGAGGATGCACTACTGTTAATGCATGCGAAAGCATTAGATGCTGCCATTCTCGCAGGCGATGAGAAGCGGTTTGACGAGGCGCGACGAGCTGTGGAAATGGCGTTTGGTAACCATCCAGCATCATCATCATCGACAGGTTGATCTTAGTTGTGAACTTTTTCTTTTTTTTTTCGTTTGTGGTAGGGCGGAGGTTTCAGCGTTTCAGCGGCTGCACTATCACTATCACTATCAGTATCATTTTACTCACATTTATACATATATGCGTAACTGTCTGTGTATGTGTTCATTTCGGTATGTTAATGTATCCCTTTGGTTTTGTTTCCTATATTCTTTTTGTTTTGCCTGTGATGGAATATTGAAATCCTCCAGAAAGTTTTTTCCCTTTTTTCCTTTTGAAGTTAATTCTTATCCATCCTTTCAGAGGACAAAAAATCTTATAATACCAGAAGAGACAGAATATATATATATATATATATATAAAGGGAACAACGAGAGCAACAAAAGTGAAGAAAAAGCCGAAGGAACTAACTAATAGGTGAATTACTTTTTTTCTGTATAGTAGTGCACTTGAACGATGGGACGTATAACAGTTGATCTACTACGTCGCCGTGCAGAACATAATGAGGGATGTCTAAGCAATTTAAAGGAGATTGCTCTTCACCAACAAGACATAGAAAAAATTGAGGTAATAGGCGATGCCTGCCGTGAATTGGAAATTCTTTACCTATGTAATAACTACATCTCTCGAATTGAGGGACTGCATCACCTTAAGTCTCTCAAGTACTTAAATCTAGCAGTTAACAATATCACAAGTATTGAGGGTCTTGAGGGATGCGAAGCTCTTGAACGTTTAGATCTCACACTTAACTTTGTATCAGACATGACTTGTGTGCGACGGTTGCAGGCAAATGCATTTCTAGAACAACTTCATCTTACAGGTAACCCCTGCACCAAAATCTCTGGTTATCGTGCCTACGTCATTCACGCACTTCCCCAACTACGTGAACTTGATGGCGAAGAAGTAGTACGCTCTGAGCGACTAGAGGCACGACAGTGCAGTAGTGAGGTCACAACAGTTGTGGATGAAGAGGCATTACGGGTACGGGAAGCAGATCGTATTAAAGCAGAGATGATCGCACAGGGGATTGATGTCTGTCCGCCACGGTATAACGAAAAAGGCGAGCGGCTGTATAGCCATACACCAGAGGATCGGCTGCAAATGCTGCGGGAGAAGGAGGAAGAGGAAGAGCGAAAAAAGAAAAAGGAACCGGAGGCCGGTAGTATAGGGGCACTACATGCAGAGATGAATAAGAAACCTCAGCGCCTTACAGTAGAGGAGGAGATCGCCAAGTATGGGAGACTGCTACTTCGAAATGAGCCCAAGCTTCCCTTTCTACTAGATGAGCACAGCGACGAAGAGGCAGTGATACTGACAGTGGAGGTACCAAAGTTTCTCTCCACCACACTTATTGACTTACAGATGGAGGTGGACTACATACGAATTATGGTGAAGGGTAAACTTATTCAGGTCCCATTACAGCGAGAAATAGCGCCATCATCCGCAGTTGTACAGCGTGCGTCGGTAACAGGAATACTTAAAATTAGAGTACCGTACGCACCACATGCGTTACAAGAGATACAAGAGGCAAAGAAGAAGAAACATAGATCATACAATCAGTGCACTGAGGAAGAAGAGGGAGAAATAGTCGAATGATATAATAGTGAATTCCTCTTCCCCACTTTATTAGAGGAGCGTTGTTTCCCTTTTTAAAATATCTACGTGAAGCACCACTTTTTAGTTTTTTCCCCATCTCTTCCTTTGTATGTCTTAGTTTGTTTCTTTATCCGTGTCTGTGTGTGCGTGTGTGCCTCTTTGGGTTTCTTTGATTCTTGTTTTGACGCCATGTGAGTGGAGACTGAGTCTTGTTGGAGTCTGCACCGCGGTCAGTTCGCATGCGATTGCTGTTTCTCTATTTGGTTAGTCAATTGGTCACGCACCGTTGCACTCCATGCAGCTGAAGGAATGTGAGGTGTTGTGGTTGTGGGGGCGGTACTGTGGAAATACCCAAGAGAAAGTACCCTATCGATTTTCTCCTTCTTTTTTCTTTCTTTCTTTCTTTCTTTCATTCTTTCTTTCATTCTTTCTTTCCAAAAGTTATTTCGAGACAATGGATCAACTCATCTCAGTCGTAAACGAGCTCCATGACGCCTTCGCAAATGTGAAACTGAATATCAAGCTCAACCTGCCACAGATTGCTGTAGTGGGAAGCCAGAGCTCTGGCAAGAGCAGTGTGCTTGAGGCTATTGTGGGAAGGGACTTTTTGCCTCGTGGATCGGGCATTGTGACACGCTGCCCACTCGTCTTGCAACTGGTACAGCTGCCTGCGTCGGCTAAGGAGGAATGGGGTGAGTTTCTGCACAAGCCTGATAAGAAATATTACAACTTCTCTGAGATAAATGAGGAGATCCAGAATCGCACTGTAGAGATTGCTGGCAGGTCAGCCATCACGGACAGACCTATTAACCTAAAGATTTATTCCCCACATGTGCTAAACTTGACGCTTGTTGACTTGCCGGGGTTGGTGATGAATGCGGTGGGTGACCAACCAAAGGATATTGATCGCCAAATCAAAGACATGGTCACTCGCTACGTGTCACCAGCAAACACCATTATTCTCGCCATCTCACCTGCAAACACTGATCTGGCGACAAGCTCCTCACTGCGTCTCGCACGACAGTTGGACCCGGAGGGACTTCGCACAGTGGGTGTGCTGACAAAGCTGGATCTCATGGACCGCGGCACGGACGCATTTGATGTCCTCACAGGCAAAGTGATCGGCCTCCGTCACGGCTTTGTTGGTGTGGTGAACCGCAGTCAACAGGACATTAACGACTCAAAGGGAATGGAGGCGGCGCGGGAGGACGAGCGGGCGTTTTTCCACAATCACCCTGCTTACAGTGCTATTGCCGATACACAGGGTACAGAGTATCTCGCGAAGAAATTGAACCATCTCCTTCTTGAGCACATTAAGGCAGTCATTCCCGATCTCAAGGCACACGTGGATAAGCTGATGGAAAGTACCCGAAGGCAAATGGAGAAGCTCGGCATGCTAGACCACGAAAGCATCGACCCAGGAGCTAATATGTTGTCACTCGTTAAACTGTTTAGTGACACTCTCAACCATACTATTGATGGCGGTGTGACTGATGCGACGAAGGAGTTGCTCGGTGGTGCCCGACTTGACTACATATTTAATGAGTGTTTCGCCTCCTACGTCAACGGTTTGGCTGCTGGTAAAGATTTGACAGATGAGTACATCCGCATCAACACACGTAACATGGCGGGCATGCACGCTACACTGTTCCCCTCCGATCATGTATTTGTTGCACTTTCGAAGCAACAGATTGCTCGCTTGGAAGATCCTTCGCAAAAATGTGTCCAATTTGTATATGAGGAGCTTATCAAGATTGTGGATATCTGTGCGACCAGATTGGAACGCTTTCCAAAGTTGAAACAGGCCGTTGTGGAGATATGTCGGAAGGCACTGCTGGAGTATCGTGGTCCGACCACGGCCCATGTTCGAACAATCATAGCTGCTGAACGTGGCTTCATCAATGTGAAGCATCCAATGATGGAGGAGCTTGCACAGCGGGCTCTCATAAAAGTATTTGGATCAGATTCTGAAAAGAGAGACCAACAACAACAACAACAGCAGCAAACACAGGGGAATGCAGTTGAAAAAAATAAAACAGAGAAGAATAAAAAGGGTGTCATTGAAGGTGCTTTGAATAACAGAGAAAGAAAGAATATGGAGGATGTGCCGTCAACAATCATGTTGGGCAGCAACATGTCGCTACACGAACAGCACACAAACGATGCCATCCGAGAGATGGTGGAGGGGTACTTCACGATTGTTAAGGGTAATGTCGCTGACCAGGTTCCCAAAGCCATCACACTGCTTATGATTACGAAACTACGTGAGGAGGTGTACGCCCGACTCGTGCAACAACTGTATACTGAACAGAACATTCACGATTTGCTTGCAGAGTCGCCTGAGGTGGCAACGCAGCGCAAAGCCACGACGACGATGATGGAGGCACTGAAGAAGGCGCAGGCCGCGTTGGAAAACGTGCGTGATTTCACACTTGTCACGAAGTAGCTAGGGAGTGCTGGTAGACTTAAGGAATGTGTCTGCGTGTCGCACTGGTGTGTAGAAGATACCAGTAAATAAGGAGGATCTGGATCTGAGTGGTGAGCATCTAGAGAAAGGAAAACAACAGCACATATGAATAACAAGGCAAAGTAGGGGGAAAGGGTTTGCGAAAAAAAAAAATGGTGTGAAACAAACAAGGGAAATGCCACGAGCAGTGGTTGCCCACCACTGACGTTGTTATTACTTTTGATGGTTAATTGGTCGTGTTTTGTTTCCAATTTATTTTTCTCTCAAATTTTTTTCTTTTGTTTTTGATGTCTAGGAACAACCAAGATCATTACAGTTTTGTACCATGTTGTATTTCCCACGAATAACAAAATAAGGAAGTGTGTTTTTCATTTTTTTTTCCCTTTCTCTTCAGAAAAAATATGGCAGCGCGCATTTGAACGACACGAAAAAAGACAAAAATGTAGTGACTGAATTTAAATATCAAGAGTAGTGGTGAATGCTATGCGAATATAAGATGACGTTGAGGCAGAAAAAAGGAAGAAATAATCATGCAGACTTAAAGGGAAAAGGTGAAACAATACTGAGATGAATAAAGAATATGTAAGAAAAAGAAGTGATTCTTCTCCCCCTCTATGTATAATAGTAATATATCTAATGCTTTCATGACACCTTTCCTGCAGATGGTAATGGATGGTGCCTCTTTTCTTGTGTTCTGATTCTTTTTTTTATTTATTTGCATTCGATATCTCCTTTTTGTTGCTGCTCAGCTCTGTAAAAAGGTCGCTCACTATTCTGTTTGGTATGCACTTTATAGATTTTGGTTGGCTCTGTTTTTCTCTCCGTGGGTGCCTTGGTTTGTTTCTTTATCCGTGTCTGTGTGTGCGTGTGTGCCTCTTTGGGTTTCTTTGATTCTTGTTTTGACGCCATGTGAGTGGAGACTGAGTCTTGTTGGAGTCTGCACCGCGGTCAGTTCGCATGCGATTGCTGTTTCTCTATTTGGTTAGTCAATTGGTCACGCACCGTTGCACTCCATGCAGCTGAAGGAATGTGAGGTGTTGTGGTTGTGGGGGCGGTACTGTGGAAATACCCAAGAGAAAGTACCCTATCGATTTTCTCCTTCTTTTTTCTTTCTTTCTTTCTTTCTTTCTTTCTTTCTTTCTTTCATTCTTTCTTTCATTCTTTCTTTCCAAAAGTTATTTCGAGACAATGGATCAACTCATCTCAGTCGTAAACGAGCTCCATGACGCCTTCGCAAATGTGAAAATGAATATCAAGCTCAACCTGCCACAGATTGCTGTAGTGGGAAGCCAGAGCTCTGGCAAGAGCAGTGTGCTTGAGGCTATTGTGGGAAGGGACTTTTTGCCTCGTGGATCGGGCATTGTGACACGCTGCCCACTCGTCTTGCAACTGGTACAGCTGCCTGCGTCGGCTAAGGAGGAATGGGGTGAGTTTCTGCACAAGCCTGATAAGAAATATTACAACTTCTCTGAGATAAATGAGGAGATCCAGAATCGCACTGTAGAGATTGCTGGCATGTCAGCCATCACGGACAGACCTATTAACCTAAAGATTTATTCCCCACATGTGCTAAACTTGACGCTTGTTGACTTGCCGGGGTTGGTGATGAATGCGGTGGGTGACCAACCAAAGGATATTGATCGCCAAATCAAAGACATGGTCACTCGCTACGTGTCACCAGCAAACACCATTATTCTCGCCATCTCACCTGCAAACACTGATCTGGCGACAAGCTCCTCACTGCGTCTCGCACGACAGTTGGACCCGGAGGGACTTCGCACAGTGGGTGTGCTGACAAAGCTGGATCTCATGGACCGCGGCACGGACGCATTTGATGTCCTCACAGGCAAAGTGATCGGCCTCCGTCACGGCTTTGTTGGTGTGGTGAACCGCAGTCAACAGGACATTAACGACTCAAAGGGAATGGAGGCGGCGCGGGAGGACGAGCGGGCGTTTTTCCACAATCACCCTGCTTACAGTGCTATTGCCGATACACAGGGTACAGAGTATCTCGCGAAGAAATTGAACCATCTCCTTCTTGAGCACATTAAGGCAGTCATTCCCGATCTCAAGGCACACGTGGATAAGCTGATGGAAAGTACCCGAAGGCAAATGGAGAAGCTCGGCATGCTAGACCACGAAAGCATCGACCCAGGAGCTAATATGTTGTCACTCGTTAAACTGTTTAGTGACACTCTCAACCATACTATTGATGGCGGTGTGACTGATGCGACGAAGGAGTTGCTCGGTGGTGCCCGACTTGACTACATATTTAATGAGTGTTTCGCCTCCTACGTCAACGGTTTGTCTGCTCGTAAAGATTTGACAGATGAGTACATCCGCATCAACACACGTAACATGGCGGGCATGCACGCTACACTGTTCCCCTCCGATCATGTATTTGTTGCACTTTCGAAGCAACAGATTACCCGCTTGGAAGATCCTTCGCAAAAATGTGTCCAATTTGTATATGAGGAGCTTATCAAGATTGTGGATATCTGTGCGACCAGATTGGAACGCTTTCCAAAGTTGAAACAGGCCGTTGTGGAGATATGTCGGAAGGCACTGCTGGAGTATCGTGGTCCGACCACGGCCCATGTTCGAACAATCATAGCTGCTGAACGTGGCTTCATCAATGTGAAGCATCCAATGATGGAGGAGCTTGCACAGCGGGCTTTCATAAAAATATTTGGATCAGATTCTGAAAAGAGAGACCAACAACAACAACAACAGCAGCAAACACAGGGGAATGCAGTTGAAAAAAATAAAACAGAGAAGAATAAAAAGGGTGTCATTGAAGGTGCTTTGAATAACAGAGAAAGAAAGAATATGGAGGATGTGCCGTCAACAATCATGTTGGGCAGCAACATGTCGCTACACGAACAGCACATAAACGATGCCATCCGAGAGATGGTGGAGGGGTACTTCACGATTGTTAAGGGTAATGTCGCTGACCAGGTTCCCAAAGCCATCACACTGCTTATGATTACGAAACTACGTGAGGAGGTGTACGCCCGACTCGTGCAACAACTGTATACTGAACAGAACATTCACGATTTGCTTGCAGAGTCGCCTGAGGTGGCAACGCAGCGCAAAGCCACGACGACGATGATGGAGGCACTGAAGAAGGCGCAGGCCGCGTTGGAAAACGTGCGTGATTTCACACTTGTCACGAAGTAGCTAGGGAGTGCTGGTAGACTTAAGGAATGTGTCTGCGTGTCGCACTGGTGTGTAGAAGATACCAGTAAATAAGGAGGATCTGGATCTGAGTGGTGAGCATCTAGAGAAAGGAAAACAACAGCACATATGAATAACAAGGCAAAGTAGGGGGAAAGGGTTTGCGAAAAAAAAAAATGGTGTGAAACAAACAAGGGAAATGCCACGAGCAGTGGTTGCCCACCACTGACGTTGTTATTACTTTTGATGGTTAATTGGTCGTGTTTTGTTTCCAATTTATTTTTCTCTCAACTTTTTTTCTTTTGTTTTTGATGTCTAGGAACAACCAAGATCATTGCAGTTTTGTACCATGTTGTATTTCCCACGAATAACAAAATAAGGAAGTGTGTTTTTCATTTTTTTTTTCCCCTTTCTCTTCAGAAAAAATATGGCAGGAGCATTTAAAATATAAAAAAATGTGTGTTGTTGTTGCTTGTCTTCTTGTCATGTTCTTGTGTTACAGTGTTTCCTTTAATATGACAGATTTCAAGGACGAGCTACCGATGGAGGTCATGTAAATTTGTAGTTGGCGCTTTACCTTGAGGCTGGAATGGACACGTGATAGTGTCTCGAAGGGGAATAGTCAAGAAGGGGAAAGCATTTTCTTTTTATTTTTTGATCAGTTTTTTTTTTCTTCGTTGCCACAGTGCGAATTAAATTGAATCGTCAGAAGTTGTTGCTGTTCGACCTCATCAAATCGAACCTAGACTCCATTTTCGTACTTTAGATAAATATCACCACACTTATACTGACTGCACTGGCGTTCCTAGTGGCGAAAGGTGCAGAGATGATTGTTTTTTAGGAGATGTGGAAAATTTTTTTTTTTTATTTGCATCCTTTACATTGGCGAATACGTTACATCTACACACAGACACACCGAACCGTTTGCATACATGTCTACACCGAATTCCAGGAGATGGTTATGCACTTTTTCTCTCGGAATCTGAAGCAAAGTTACAAGTAGTAAGTCCTCGCAGTAAGAGGAGAGAAATGTTGCGGGGATATTTAGTAGGAGCATTATGTATTTTTTTTAATCCTTTTAGATCTTCCTACTCCTCAATTTAAGGAATGTCCACACTGGTGTCTCACGACAAACGTCTACTGTGAAGATCTGTCCATCACCATCAAAGTTCAATCAAGAGAAGATGCAGTCCCAATAGCCTTTATTTGGATCCTTCAAATTGTGAGACCATGAGGTTCATCCTATATTTCTCTGTCCTCATATATATATATATATATATATATTCCCGTTAAAATCCTTCGCTCAAAAAAAAAAAAAAAAAGCAAATCCCAAATCACATGGTATTCGGAGATGCGTCATTAAATATAGGTCTTCCAAGCACCTGTACAACGGCGACCTCATATAGGTTTGTCGCAAATGATTCTTCCAAAAACACCTTTCAACGGACCTTGGCAGCCTTGGTATGGATGGTAAGCAGAAATTAAAGTGCTACCGATCCGGATTTTGCCCTCTTCAAGAGAAATATTCTACCCCTACACATTCTTTCTTTACGAACCCTTCACACAATCTTCGAAAGCTTCAGAGCATTTAAATAAGAATGGATGCTGTGCAGGGCACCCGAACCACTACCACGTTTATGTTTCCGTGTATAACCAATCTCTCCATGAGAAGCTCTACAAGTTCGTAAATCAAGACATGGAGCATCTGAGTATCGTACAAAACAAACAGCGCGAAAATAGGCTCGTAAAGAGTTCCTTCCCAAGAAGACCAACAAGTTCATCTTTGCAGGTCAGAAAAGGAGTTGAACTCCCTATGAATCGCACAATAACCTATGAAAAAGCACTTTTACCTGAGAAGATACGCATCAGCTTCAATACTCTTTTGCACCAAAAATATCGTGAATGTTATCTTTCCACCGATGGGGTTGTAGATGTCACCTTCTCAACTGGAGTGAAGATGTTGCTTTCTTCACTTAAATCAACCGAGATCATTGATAGAGCAAGTATAGACTCTAGAGCACGACCATGCAACTACAGAAGAGAATTATGCGATATGCTAATTGCACTAGATCAATTAATCTTACTGGGTAGGGAACAACCACATAAAAGAAGACTCTCTCGGTTGAAGTGTCAGACAGTCAATCCCTTCTAGCCGCTCCAAAGAAGGCTCTATTCAGTTGAACCAAGAGGATGAATGATTAAATCTGGAAACGCTTGGTAATGTTAACTCAATGTGGGTGAACCATACACCTACAGTTTTGCTACAGTAATTGCCGAGTAGAAATAAACGCGTTCGCAGATTAATATGAAAGAGATGCCTTGTCGTCCAATTCTTACACACAAGAGAACAAAGGACCACTGCGGCATGTAAATCCACGTACCCTTCTTACACCTACGCTTACCAAATAGTGGCAAACCAGCGTACGTCAAGACACACACTGTTATCAACCATCCATTAACAAACCCTCTGTTCTTAGCGTTTTCACTCTCACCACAAATGAGGACTTTTCAGGCCCAGAAACTTTCCAGTTAACGCACACAAGATGCGGTGAGTCAAAACCATAAGACATCACCTCTTTTAGGCAGTAACAAACCGTTCAAACACATTTCCACTATGTAATATTCTTCATAAAACAATCCACAATATTACCCCCGCTATACAACCCAACAGCAACGCATGCTGAAGTAAGACCACAGCAACCATACTGAGAGCACGTGACTAAGAAATGAAAACTACCAGCTAACTTTAGAAAGGGGTTCAATATCCGCAACGTGAATCTGGTTCTCGTGGGCCTCTCAAATGTGCTCTCTCTCACTGAAAACATCGTCATCGTCAGCTATTCATCCTCACACTGCTGCTAGATTACAACTTATGTACATTGGTGTTTTCATAAAGAGGGACCATGTCACAACACATAACACGCACCACAAAGAATCCTGAGAGTGTAAAACAATAAAGAAAAAGGACTGGAACGACAAAAATACCTACCAAAGGATGAACCATACTCAACAAAAAGAGAGATAGGGCAAAGAAGAACTTGCATCATATGATAAACAAATTCTTAAAACCACGTCATAACCGTCGTAATTAACTAATCGATAATTATCTGCAGCAACATATACAAACAGAGTCACTCGAATCTTGGCAGTAAATTCCCACCATCCCTACATAATATCTTTGGAACGCTAATATAATCAGATATCTAGAGGTGCAGATGAACGAAAACAAATAAGAAAAAACAAAAATGAATTATAAAAGGAAAGTTTGGCCATAGGGAAGAAATGGTGAATGCTATGC
This sequence comes from Trypanosoma melophagium, assembly GCF_022059095.1. NCBI lineage: Eukaryota > Euglenozoa > Kinetoplastea > Trypanosomatida > Trypanosomatidae > Trypanosoma > Trypanosoma melophagium. The sequence continues at coordinate 610,269 of NW_027125149.1, read as the reverse complement.
GAATATAAGATGACGTTGAGGCAGAAAAAAGGAAGAAATAATCATGCAGACTTAAAGGGAAAAGGTGAAACAATACTGAGATGAATAAAGAATATGTAAGAAAAAGAAGTGATTCTTCTCCCCCTCTATGTATAATAGTAATATATCTAATGCTTTCATGACACCTTTCCTGCAGATGGTAATGGATGGTGCCTCTTTTCTTGTGTTCTGATTCTTTTTTTTATTTATTTGCATTCGATATCTCCTTTTTGTTGCTGCTCAGCTCTGTAAAAAGGTCGCTCACTATTCTGTTTGGTATGCACTTTATAGATTTTGGTTGGCTCTGTTTTTCTCTCCGTGGGTGCCTTGGTTTGTTTCTTTATCCGTGTCTGTGTGTGCGTGTGTGCCTCTTTGGGTTTCTTTGATTCTTGTTTTGACGCCATGTGAGTGGAGACTGAGTCTTGTTGGAGTCTGCACCGCGGTCAGTTCGCATGCGATTGCTGTTTCTCTATTTGGTTAGTCAATTGGTCACGCACCGTTGCACTCCATGCAGCTGAAGGAATGTGAGGTGTTGTGGTTGTGGGGGCGGTACTGTGGAAATACCCAAGAGAAAGTACCCTATCGATTTTCTCCTTCTTTTTTCTTTCTTTCTTTCTTTCTTTCTTTCATTCTTTCTTTCATTCTTTCTTTCCAAAAGTTATTTCGAGACAATGGATCAACTCATCTCAGTCGTAAACGAGCTCCATGACGCCTTCGCAAATGTGAAAATGAATATCAAGCTCAACCTGCCACAGATTGCTGTAGTGGGAAGCCAGAGCTCTGGCAAGAGCAGTGTGCTTGAGGCTATTGTGGGAAGGGACTTTTTGCCTCGTGGATCGGGCATTGTGACACGCTGCCCACTCGTCTTGCAACTGGTACAGCTGCCTGCGTCGGCTAAGGAGGAATGGGGTGAGTTTCTGCACAAGCCTGATAAGAAATATTACAACTTCTCTGAGATAAATGAGGAGATCCAGAATCGCACTGTAGAGATTGCTGGCAGGTCAGCCATCACGGACAGACCTATTAACCTAAAGATTTATTCCCCACATGTGCTAAACTTGACGCTTGTTGACTTGCCGGGGTTGGTGATGAATGCGGTGGGTGACCAACCAAAGGATATTGATCGCCAAATCAAAGACATGGTCACTCGCTACGTGTCACCAGCAAACACCATTATTCTCGCCATCTCACCTGCAAACACTGATCTGGCGACAAGCTCCTCACTGCGTCTCGCACGACAGTTGGACCCGGAGGGACTTCGCACAGTGGGTGTGCTGACAAAGCTGGATCTCATGGACCGCGGCACGGACGCATTTGATGTCCTCACAGGCAAAGTGATCGGCCTCCGTCACGGCTTTGTTGGTGTGGTGAACCGCAGTCAACAGGACATTAACGACTCAAAGGGAATGGAGGCGGCGCGGGAGGACGAGCGGGCGTTTTTCCACAATCACCCTGCTTACAGTGCTATTGCCGATACACAGGGTACAGAGTATCTCGCGAAGAAATTGAACCATCTCCTTCTTGAGCACATTAAGGCAGTCATTCCCGATCTCAAGGCACACGTGGATAAGCTGATGGAAAGTACCCGAAGGCAAATGGAGAAGCTCGGCATGCTAGACCACGAAAGCATCGACCCAGGAGCTAATATGTTGTCACTCGTTAAACTGTTTAGTGACACTCTCAACCATACTATTGATGGCGGTGTGACTGATGCGACGAAGGAGTTGCTCGGTGGTGCCCGACTTGACTACATATTTAATGAGTGTTTCGCCTCCTACGTCAACGGTTTGGCTGCTGGTAAAGATTTGACAGATGAGTACATCCGCATCAACACACGTAACATGGCGGGCATGCACGCTACACTGTTCCCCTCCGATCATGTATTTGTTGCACTTTCGAAGCAACAGATTGCTCGCTTGGAAGATCCTTCGCAAAAATGTGTCCAATTTGTATATGAGGAGCTTATCAAGATTGTGGATATCTGTGCGACCAGATTGGAACGCTTTCCAAAGTTGAAACAGGCCGTTGTGGAGATATGTCGGAAGGCACTGCTGGAGTATCGTGGTCCGACCACGGCCCATGTTCGAACAATCATAGCTGCTGAACGTGGCTTCATCAATGTGAAGCATCCAATGATGGAGGAGCTTGCACAGCGGGCTTTCATAAAAATATTTGGATCAGATTCTGAAAAGAGAGACCAACAACAACAACAACAGCAGCAAACACAGGGGAATGCAGTTGAAAAAAATAAAACAGAGAAGAATAAAAAGGGTGTCATTGAAGGTGCTTTGAATAACAGAGAAAGAAAGAATATGGAGGATGTGCCGTCAACAATCATGTTGGGCAGCAACATGTCGCTACACGAACAGCACATAAACGATGCCATCCGAGAGATGGTGGAGGGGTACTTCACGATTGTTAAGGGTAATGTCGCTGACCAGGTTCCCAAAGCCATCACACTGCTTATGATTACGAAACTACGTGAGGAGGTGTACGCCCGACTCGTGCAACAACTGTATACTGAACAGAACATTCACGATTTGCTTGCAGAGTCGCCTGAGGTGGCAACGCAGCGCAAAGCCACGACGACGATGATGGAGGCACTGAAGAAGGCGCAGGCCGCGTTGGAAAACGTGCGTGATTTCACACTTGTCACGAAGTAGCTAGGGAGTGCTGGTAGACTTAAGGAATGTGTCTGCGTGTCGCACTGGTGTGTAGAAGATACCAGTAAATAAGGAGGATCTGGATCTGAGTGGTGAGCATCTAGAGAAAGGAAAACAACAGCACATATGAATAACAAGGCAAAGTAGGGGGAAAGGGTTTGCGAAAAAAAAAAAAGGTGTGAAACAAACAAGGGAAATGCCACGAGCAGTGGTTGCCCACCACTGACGTTGTTATTGCTTTTGATGGTTAATTGGTAATACATTTGTTTTCAATTTATTTTGCTCTCGGAAATTTATATCTTTATTTTGGGGTACCCAAAAATAACTAAGACCCGTGTTTTTTCGTTATGTTGTATTTCCCACGAATAACAAAATAAGGGAATCTCTTTTTATGTTTTTTCTTGCTCTCAGGTTTACTCTTTCCTTTTGGCATTCATAAACAAGGAATCACATTGCGTTGGCGTACTACGTTGTATTTCCCACGAATAACAAAATAAGGGAATGCTTCCTTATATTTTTTTTTTGCACCGTCTCTCCAGTAATAAGTTGGCGTTGAGCGTTTGAACGACAAAAAAGAAGAATAAAATGAATGATAAAAGGGTGATTTAGACATAGGGAAGAAATAATCATGCAGACTTAAAGGGAAAAGGTGAAACAATACTGAGATGAATAAAGAATATGTAGGAAAAAGGAGTGATTCTTCTCCCCCTCTATGTATGAAAATGACGTCTCAGATGCTTGCATTATACATTTCCTGCAAATAGTAATGGATGGTGCCTCTTTCCTTGTGTTCTGTTTCTTTTTTTTTTTTTGGTAGGATGTTGGTGGGGTTAATTTTTTTTCTCTATATTTATTTTATTTGTTTTCCTTGTTGTTATTTTTTAATTGTTGAGTGTTTGTGGTCGTTTTTCCTGTGGTATATTCTTTATTAAATTATCTATTTCTTATTTTTTTTATTCATTCTTTTGCAATTACTGCCTTTTTTTTTTCACACACACACACACACATAAACATACACACGAATAATTATAAGAACAATAACGAGCAAAAAAAAAGAAAAAAAAGTTCTTTTGCTCTGTACTTTGACGAAGCCTATTTATCGACATGTGGGGCTCGCTCTTCTATTTTCTGCTTCTCTTCGTGGCGCTGCCCGTCGTGGCCGTGGAGTACTGTGCCGAACACCACCGCCAGTACCGCACGGCGCCGGGCGAATCATCGTTTAATTCCATCAACGCCGCCGCTGCCGGTTGTGCGAATGGCGCCCCGGCTGCAGTGGCAGTTCTGCTCCCACCGCCGGCCCCACATCTCCTGCTGCCCACCGGCGGCTGGGAATATTTGTTTGGCGCCGTCGCGCTGGGAGTACTTCCGGAGACGGTGAACTTCACAATTGCCGCGCTGTGTGGGGAGTTGGAGGTGTGCCGCGCCGATGTGCAGTATGTAATCGACACAAGCAGTGAAGCTGATTCATCATCAACGACAACGACGACAACAACAACGACTGCGGCGCCGTTGTACCCGCCCTGTGCGGCATCCATGGCAGAGTACCAGCTGAAAGTGGCGCCGGGAAAATCGACGCTTGGAACTCTTCCCACAACTGCCGTGCAGGTTGTGTGCCATGCTGGGCTCAAGGCGTCCATAACACAACCTTATGTTGGTTTGGCCGCGTTGCTTGATCCAAATGGCATGCAATTTGTGTACTCTTCATCTAGTGAGGATTTTGAGGGAAATGTTACTCTTCCCTACCAAGTGACCTGCGGGCGACAAGTAGTGTGTGCTGGTGCTATGCAGATATGGCTCCATGAAGATGCTGTGCCATGTTTAGAAAGCAATATATTGTATGATGTGAAACCTGGTTCAGTGTTAAACGCAACACTTAATACTGGTGCTTCATGTAATGGTGTTCTAAAAGGACGTATTCGTTCTCAAAGTGTTCTGGATGCTTTTAAGTTCTACGATGGTGTCTCATTCACATTCAATGCACCAGAAAATGAAGGAGATGCTGTAGTGAATGTTCGCGTATACTGTGATGATGAGAGTTTGTGTGATACCACAATAGGATTTATTATCACAAACGAACCTCGTCCTTCTTCATCGGAAGCGCCAACTCCTGAAACTAGTCAAGTCCCGACTACCCCTCCTCTTGTAATATGTAATAAGGAATTTAATTTTACTGTACCAACAAGAAAGCAATTACGAAATTCTTTGTTTGTAGAATTACAAAATTGCAGTGTCGTAACTTACAATTTATCTTCTATAGAATATGCTAAAAGATTTCAAATTAACCTTATTGGTGACTTTCATTATTTTGCCCCGGAGGAAGAAACTATTGATATTATACCTGTTGATGTTTTATGCAAAACTGAATTTCGATGTCGTACTCAAGTCACTATTACATCTTACCTTGATGTTACAAACACAGAATCTCCTACAACTCCCCCAGCAACACCTGCACCTATTCCATCTTGTGCTAATGTCTATTATTATCGGACAGCACCTGGTGTAGCCATCAGTAACTCTCTAAGTGGTATGCCAGGACAGGATCCATGTGCGCATGGTCGTTACTTTTCTCTTATTAATCTACCTAAAGAAGGTACTTTGGATATTACTCCTATTGGTGACTTTATATATCGTCCAGAAAGACTTGAAGGATCACAAAGTTTTTCTTTTAACATGTACTGTCTTAACAAGTTATTCTGTAAAGGTAACGCATACATACTTGTAAGTAACGAATATACATTACCACCCAATAATAATGAACATGCTTCTTCTTCAACAGAACCTCCAACGAATGAAGTGACGAATCCGCAAATTAAGTGCCGTGGAACGTGTAATGAAAAAGCATGGAAAACGTATCCTAAACCAGCTTTGTGGGATAATACTCCTGGTGCTGGTTATGCCAGACGTGATGGGCGGGCTGTTGATGGTCTTCAAGTAGCTTGGTCAAATAACTCTATCATAATTACTGTTTACACTATTATTGGAAATCTCGGTGTACGGTTTCCGACCTTTGAACCTTTTGACCGTATGGTAGGTAAATATTTTGAACCAATGGATTTTGAAGGAGTAGTATCACCAGATTCCTTGGGATTTGAATTAAGTTGTTTACAGCATCAAGGTACTATTGGTATGGGTGAAGATGTTTGGCATTGGAAAACGCTTGGAAATGGAACTGGTACTGGAACTGTGGGTCCTTTGTACAATAAGGGAAATTCGTGGTATCAGAAATTTGGTGGTAAACATATTGGATGTGATACTTTTGTTGATTCTTGCCATTATGCCCCATTACTTACTCCTGCTAAACCAAAAGGAACTCTTGCAGGTCGTTGGGAAATTGATATTGATGACTGTGATGCCACATGGACAGGAACATTTCCTTACGCTTTGTTAGACCAGCTTCGTAAATCTGATGGTAGTCCAGTATGGTATTTTGTTGGAGACAGACAAATTAAAGGTACCGTTATATCTCAAGGAGTTCGTGCAAATTCATGGATTGAACCGGCGCGTAGTTTTGATAGTCATTATGAATCACATGATATTATATTTACTCTTCAACAATTTATTGTTGTAAATAAAATAACATCAGCACCTTTTTCTATTGATTCAGAGTTTTTTGAATTTACAGAAAATGGAAATCGAGCCTTTGGAGTTAACCTTTTGTTATACCCTTACGTTACAGATGATATGGAAACAAGTTATGCAGAAGACCGTCATGTAGTTGGATTTAAGTGGATTACACAAGACTGGATTGCACCAAGTGTTGAACAATGTCCAACGTGTCAAGGAAATAAAACGGTTTGTAGAGATGAAGGAAAATATGCTACATCAACTTATATAGGTGAATTCCCATCTGGTGATTGTCGATCAGGTACACCTCGTATCGAACTACGAAAAGGACCTTCCATGAATAATACATGTCCACCTAATAAAATGCATGTATACAATCGTTCAGGCTTTTCGAAACCATCACGATGTGCAACATCATTTCAAAATATTACTATTCGTGGTGTGGCTATTGGAAGTAATGCTCTTTCTAATTCACTTCAACGAGCTTTTAATTATGAAGGACGTGTAGTATTGCAGCTACTTATGGCGGATGGTACAAAACATGATCTGGCCATGGATCTTTCCATGTATGTTGCACGTTTATCACAAGATTCATATGCCGCAGAAGGTGGATTAAGTGTTTGTCGTGGTTCAGACTATTGGCCTGTACTGGATCCTCTCGGTACTTCACTTCCTGACTCTCCCTTTGAGTTCAGTACAGCCACGCGTGGTCCACTTTGTATTGATTCACTTAGTTCTACTTTTGGACCAAGCGGATGGGCCACAGTATTCTTGCAACTCCCTGGTGTAAATACATCACAAGTGAATGTACATTCTATTTCCTTACGATATAATGAAACCACTGTTTATTTGTTCTATCAAGATTCCGTTACTGGAGTTCCAGTGGTGCCTCCAAGAAGTTTGGGATATTGGTGGATGTACACACATCCTTTTCTTAATTTCCGTGACTTGAAAAGTAGGGTTACAAATGGTACTATATCGACTGGTCCAGCAGTAAGTCCAGAAGAGGTAGCGAATGTACCATTTGCTTTTGCATTTATTCCTGGTGCTATTAATATTGCTACCAATGTCGAAGTTATTGTAAAGGCGACTATTACAGCAGGTATTGTAAGTACAAGTACATTTTCTCATATGATGCATGTGGATCCAATGATGACGCAACGTAGTCGTTATGGTCCACCAGTTCGACGTGATACAGATACATCTGGTTCAAATAAGAAAGATGTATTGGGAATAGGAGCTATAGCAGGTTTATCTGTTGCACTAACTATCACTGTTGTAGTGTATATGACGATGGATAACAATAGGCCATTACCAACATGGGTACCTCGAGGAAAACTTATAAAGAATACGGTACTCGCTGCTGTACCGGCGGGACTTCGCCTTACCAAGAAGGAAAAACGCATCGTGCACAAAGACATGTATGATGCTATGAAGTCTGGTAGATATTGAGATTTTGTACTATCTCAGAGTAGACGATTCTGTTTTACTGTTGTTGTTTTTTCTTTTTTTTTCCTTTCGTTGTTATTTTTCTTGATATGACTCTGTTTTTTTTTTTTTTTTACTTATTTTGTCATGAGGCGTCCGAAGAACTTATTGAAGTGATGTCGCCCAGTATTTGTTCTAAAGAAGTATAGGGACATATATTTATATATTGATATATTGAAACAATTAAAGAAAGATAAAAAAAGGATAACTGCGGCAGGAAAAGAAAAAAGAAAAGCTTATGGAAAAGGGGAGGTACGAAGAAATAACTCTGTTGTCATTGTTGTTCTTTTTTTTTCCTCTTTTTGTTTAAATAAAAACAAAAATGAGAGCAATTTAGCGATATGAATGAAACCATATATAATGAAGTGTTTGGAGAAGGAGGGAGAAAAAAGAAAAGAAAAAAAAAATTGAGCAAACATCAATGAGCAAGAGAAGCAGAGTAGACAAGCTCTCAGTTTGCTGTCGTTTCCAGTCTTCTTTTAATTCGATTGTTGTGATTATCTTTTCTAATTATTCTTCTTATTATTAATAATGTTAACATTATTCTTCTTCTACCACATATGTATAACTCTTCATTTTGAATTTGAAATGCTGAGGAAGTTGCCACCTGCTGGAAAGTAATATCAGACTCCCAAGAAAACCCTTTACTTACACAACCATCATTTTCTCTTTCTTTCTCTTTCTCTTTCTCTCTATTTATGTTATTATTATTATTATTATTATTATTATTATTATTATTATTATTATTATTATTTTCTTAAGGGTCTACCTTTTCATCCAAACTAGAGTTTAACCAGAAGAACAGAAAAAAAAAGAAAGAGGTGAACGCGAACAATAAGAACAACAACAACAAAAAAGAATCACTTGCGGCATAACTGTGTTATCCCTTTCTTTCTTTCTCTCTCTCTCTCTGTCTGTGCGTGTGTGTGTCTGTTCGTTATGTATAATCCCCGACCACACGCACCAAGTCCCATCGCCGCAGGACGACCATCCCATCAACAACAACAACAAATTGATACAACTCCATTATTTCGTGAAGCCTACAGAACTCCACGATCCTCGCGGTGTGACAGTCTCACAATCCCGCAGACAACCACAACAACAACAACAAAAACAAAAACAACTGTTGTAGATGGCGATAATACCACATCTTCACACATCACACCACGTAGATCGTACCAGGAGTCACCACGTCGAAGAAGCGGAGGGGCAAATATGTCACCCCGTCGTGGTTACGCCTCTCCGGCGCGGTGTAAAAATTGTTATCGTGTGTTGCAGCCAGGCGGTGCTGCTGAACATGATGCACATTGTCCATTAAAACCGCTTTTATGCAAACACGTGGATCCACGCACTGGAGTGATGTGTGGTTATATATGCCGTGGAAGAGAAATGCTTGCTCAACACGAGGCACAATGTTCAGCACAACGGAGAAGTCGGAGTATTGGTTCTACGGGACGTCAAACACCTTCTAAAAGGCTAATCATGGATGAATCGCAAAGGCAAACACCCCTTCCTACTGATACTTTTATGTGTCATAAATGCAGCATGACTTTTAGTCGTTCCATAGATTTGGCAAATCATCGATATGTGTGCGCAGAGGAAGAAGTTTTATGTCCTCTCAACTGTGGTAAAAAGTTTCGTCGCCGTGATATTGTGAATCATGTAAAGAAGCAAGCACTCGAACATGAACCAATGAATATCCCAAGTTCAAAAGAATATGCTGAAGACGATCTAAGAGTTGTTTTGGCTGTCGTTATGAACTTATTATTGGAAAAGAGAGGTTCCGATACAAAAAGTGGTGGTTTATTACCTCAATCAGTAAATAGTGAAACACCAGTGCGTAACAGTATCCAAAGGTCGTATCCACATATAACAAAGGTTGGAAGCTATACACCAATTGCCTCACGAAGATCTTCTGTACAGTCTATTTTGGCTGTATCTAATCAAAATTCACCTCCAAGTTCTGTTTATGCTCGTCGTTGTCGTTCAACTGACAGTCCCGCTTCACTACTGTTAGAATCTGGAGTTTCAATGCCTCAAAGACAAAGGGTAATTTCTCGACTAATTGTACCGACAGAAAATGGAACGCCTCTTTCAAACAGGAGTATAAGACGAGGAAATGATATTAAAGGAGAAGCTAAACCTGGTAGGGGTTCAGCCTCTGTACAATCGGAATATTCAGAGTTTATTATTCCCTCAACAGTAGTCAGTACAACAGAATCTCCTGTATTAAAGAGGAATGAAGAGAGTGCAGAAGCATCTATTAATCAGGAAGAATTCGATGGTCTTCTTGATTCTATGGACCTCCAATGGTCTACTGTCGATAAACTTAATCAAGAATATCATGCGAATGAATTAAAGAATATGAGTGAAAAAGAACTTAAGAAGCTTTCTGATGATATGCAGAATGTTGTGGATAAAGTTGATGCCAAGAACAAGGATATTCATGTGCAAGTTATGCGCTTTATCGATCATGCTGGAGTTGCCCCAGCGCATGTGATGAAAGTATTGGGAAAATGGAGGACTCTTGACCGTC